>NW_027185423.1:1344770-1557164 GCF_022577435.1 Embiotoca jacksoni | reverse complement strand
CAACGTCCAACCACATTCTGCACGTATTCCAACAGCATGGTTCTCTAGTAGAAGAGTCCGCTGATAAACTGGCCTCCTGCAGTCCAGACCTGTCAATCATTGAAAACATCTGGAGCATCAGGACATGAACAATACAACAAAGGAGACCCTGAACTGTTCAGCAGCTGAAATCCTCGATCAGGCAAGAATGGGACCACATTTCACTTTCAAAACTCCAGAAACTGGTCTCCTCAGTTCCCAAACATTTCCAGAGTGTTGTTAAAAGAAGAGTTGATGCAGCTCAGTGGTGAACATGATCCTGGAACAACTTTATAGAGACCTGTTGCTGACATCAGATTCAATATGAGATGATATTTTTCACAAAACTAGAACAAATTTCTCAGTTTTAACTTTCTATTTGTTGTCCTTGGTCTATTTTCAGTTAAATATGGGTTCACGTGATTTATAAATCATCTCATTCTGTTTTAATTTGTTTTCCCTCTGAGGTGATGTCACGATGAAGGAAAGTAAAACAGGTTTGACAAAAACTCGGCGGCGACGTTGTTTGAATGCTGTCATGTTTTAATTGTGCTTCAAAGACTAGTTTTCTCTCCAGAACATCCCTTCAGCGTTGCAGTGAAGCAGACAAGTCCAGGTGTGATTCCAGAAGAGGCCGATGACACCAGGTTGGTGCTGAGCATCGTGTCTTCGTGTCAGCTCAGCAGATGGTGGCAGACTGACGGGAGGTGAGGGAGCACGTTTTATCATCCCAGCAGTGGTTGTCTGTGGAGAAGAAACACAGGAGTCAGTCAGAGCAGCAAACAACAAAACCTGAAACTGTCCCTCGAATGCTTCAAAACCTCAACACATTAATAGGCTTTCTTTTTTTTGGACTGAAGACAAAAATAGCATTAAAATGTGTTATTGTGGAGGTTCATCATGGATTACTTAAAGAGCCTCTCCAGCAGTTTAACTAAACCCTGAAGGCCAAACCGATTGTTTGGTTGCCCGCGGCACCAGTTTGAGTAGGTGAAGGGACTGCCATCGCTACAGAACCAAACTCTGTTCTAGAAGAGGAAATCAAACAGACCAGATTAAAAGAGTTCCAGTGTGTCCTTCTATGAGACCTCTTGGACTGATAAAGTACCTGTTGGCAGTCGGAGCCTCCGATCCACGCTTGTAGCTTGGTCTCACTAAACACTGATATCCGGTCTTGAATGGTTTGATGCTCCTCAGTTTTGTGTATCGACACGAGGTTTCCTTTCAGGGACTGACAGTGTAGCTGGAGTGGAGATGAGCAGAGAGACAGCAGATGGAGAAGCTCTTTTTAAAATTCTGTCACTTTTTAAGTGAATAGCTGCAGAATAAAGTCAGTGGAGAAGATTTTGACTGAATCCAAAACCTCTGAGTTAGCTCAGCATCAGCCCAAGTCACTGAGAATAACCTCCATCCTCACACATAAACTGTAATTTCCATTCACAGTGGAAAAAAAAAAAAGCCACTTTTGTTTAAATACAGTCTAAATATTTAATCTCAAATCATTTGCCTTTAATATCTGGGAGCTGCCAGTCTGTCTGCTGGTCGGCCGGCGCTACTTCAGGATCTGACATGAAACCTTTTCAGACATTAACGGTCCCCTGATGTGTCCTACTGACTTTTACTCTAGCGCCACCGTTAGGCTGAGATTTGGGTTGCTCCCCTCAGGAGCGTCAGTGAGAGAGAAGGAGTTTATGTTGTTTGAAAATTTGTAAGATTATTGAACACATGACACAAATATGAAGCAACGGTTTCTGTCTCTTTCTGCTTTACCTCATTCACAAACTGCAGATGTGCTGCAGATTCAGAGTAACTCTGCCACCTGCTGGACTGAAGCTGTCCTTCCACAGGGACACAAGATGAAGCTCAAACACAATCAATGTCTTTTGTTTTCTAAAACAAAACGTCTGATTTTGTTTTTAATTTTTCACAGAATTAATTTGATTTTTTTTTTTTAATTCAAACGTCATAATTGGGATATCATCCGTATATTTTTTGACAACATTACATTACATTTCATTTATCTGACACTTTTATCCAAAGCAACTTACAATAAGTTCATTTCAACCATGAAGCTATAAACCAGAACAAGAATCAAGAAAATACAATTTCTTCCAGAAAGCCAAACTACAAAGTTCTATCAGTAAGTTCTATTTTAAGGTACTAAAGTTCTACTGTTCAAGGTAAAGAAGGAGGAGGAGGAGGAGGAGGAGGTGTGTTTTTAGTTTGTGGAGGAAGATGTTCAGAGTTTCTGCTGTCCTGATGTCGGTGGAGCTCATTCTACCATTTAGGAGCCAGGACAGAAAACAGTGGTGATTTTGTGACAACATACAGACCTGCATATGTTACAGAGCAAACGAACTATAAACTAAACTCTGGGTTGTTAAGATGTTCATTTAGAGAGCAGACGGCACCTGATAGGTGAACACGGTTTATTCCAGGGAACAGGAAGGAGCTGATTTCCTTCTGTTGTCGGACTTTGGCCTGTTTTACACCCGCTGAGCCTTTCAGAGACACACGGCAGGTACGCAGATGTTTCATAAATGTTGTGTTTCATGTGTTTGTTTAGGATTTGATATGAAACTAAGAGATTCTTGTGTTTTAGTTAAAGAAGTGGGCGGTCTCTTTGTCCAGTGGGAGAGGAAAACTGCGCTTTTTCAAAATGACTGGCTGTAAAATGACATGAAAGAGCAGAGATCCAATCTAGACTGCAGGTTATTTAGACTCATTTTCATCACAGTTATCATTAGACGTCAAATGAGTTCTTTATGGAACTTATGATCTGCTCCTCAATGGTGCGACGTACGACCGAACGGCCGGCAGGAGAAGGAGAACATGGTTGATGTTAAATAAACACGCTCACCATCTGTACCGGGCTCGTTGCTGTGCGTTTGGACTGGAAGAACCCACGGTGACGGCAGCATGTGTCACACTTATGTCTGGTGTCTGTTCGGCTGCAAAAAGGCTCAAGAACCAATCCAAAGCTCAGGATTCAAGAGGGCTGGTGCTGTAAAAGAAGGACAATTAAAACGAGTTACTTCTATAAAGCTGTTTAAAAAAAAAATCCTTGAATTTAAAAACATTTTAAGGCTCCAAAATAAGAAAAAAACACAAGTTTCCTGCTGCAGAGTCCTGAAACATGTCATCAGACTACAATCAAGTTTATTAGCACTTCTCATTAACTTAGAAAAGAATCATGAAGTATGAAGTATGAGCTGCTTTAGAGGGTGCCGGGGTCTCCAAGGCCCCAAACGCAACATCTGGAGCTTTAGAGTTAAGTGCATGTAATATATATATACATGTTTATTTTAACCATCGTCTTCAGTTTGGATCTCAGCCTCAGAGATACGAGAAGGAGCTCCGACATCCGGTGGTTTTCCAGACCCCTGGGTCGACCCGAACACACTGCCGGGAATATATATCTCCTCTGGTCTGGGAACGCCTCGGGATCCCCCAGGAGAAGCTGGAAAAGGTTGCAGGAGAAACCTGCTGCCAGCATAACCCGACCCCGGAGGAGCGGTCTATAATAGATGGACGTCGGAAGGGTTTCATGCTGTTGTTTCTATTTCCAGGACTCCAGGATGTTTCACGGGAAGGGCGGACGGTTTGGTGCGTTCAGTGTCCAGGTTTCACACATTGTGTTCATCCTCGGCCTGATACACTCATGCACAGGTAAATTAGAGGCATCGGTAACGCTCCGGTTTATGGGAACTTAAATTAGTTCAAATGTTAAACTCAAACCTTTTCCTTCTCAGGTCAGACGGAGGTGATTGGTCCACGGCAGCCAATAGTGGCCGTTGTTGGTGACAACATCACTCTGCCATGTTCCCTCCACCCGGTCAGGACTGCTGTGGACATGACTGTGGAGTGGGCGAGACCTGACCTGGATCCCAGGTTTGTGCTGGTGTGGCGTGACGGGGGGGAACTGGAGAATAAAAAACATCCAGGGTACGACGGGAGAACGTCACTGTTCACTGACCAACTGAAGCACGGAAACATCTCGCTGAATCTGTCCAAAGTCAAACTGTCTGATGAGGGAACGTACATATGCTTCGCTCCAGTGTTGGAGAGACACACTACTGCTCAGCTGGTTGTTGGTAAGTGTCCGTCAGCTGTTTGTCCCCAGGAGCTAGTTGATGGTTAGTTGAACATTGCATGTGCTCTTCATATATACTTCCTGATGGAGGTCGTTGCTTCCTGCTGCTCCATGTGCAGCACCGTGCTACGTTCAGGAACACTCTGAACTTATTGAGCCACTCTTGTATATTGCATGTGTTACTTCTTTGTTCCCGATATGTTATGTAAATGTGCCAAACATGAATAGTGCTATTTCTAATGTGACAAAATGATGCAGAAATGCTAAGAGACAGAAAGTAAAAACACTTTTTGAAGATCATTAATCGTGTCTTCATCAGGTGCCGTCTCCTCACCAGTCGTAACCATAAGTGGGATCAACAGAACCTCCAGAGGAGTGATGTTGGACTGTAAGTCTGCAGGCTGGTCTCCAGAACCTGAGGTGTTGTGGCTGGACGCTGAGGGAAACCTCCTCTCTGCTGGACCTACAGAGAGCGTCAGAGGTCCTGATGACCTCTATACTGTCAGCAGCAGAGTGACTGTGGAGAAGAGACACAGCAACAGCTTCACCTGTAGAGTCCAACAGAACAACATCAACCAGACCAGAGAGGTTCACATCCACCTTCCAGGTCAGAATAACAGTGAAATCATTTTCCTCTCTCTTTGCTGCCTGTAGACAGATGTGGTTAAATTAAATCTGTTCTGTTATTTATCATTTCAGATGACTTCTTCCCAGACTCGTCTGATTCCAGTTCATCTGCTCCCACCATCGTCGGCTCGGTTCTCGGCATCGTCTTTATTCTTGCAGTTTCCTTTTTTGTCTGTAAACGGAGACAAAACAAACTCAGTGAGTCACCGACTTTTTCAAATACCGAGCTGTCAATCACAAGTTCTTTATGCCACTGAAATGCAGTCTCTAGGTAACATCACCTGGATGATCACAGGATGTGTGGCGGTTTGTTTTAGGTTTGGAAAATACTGACAAACGTCTCGGTCGTAAAACTCAGAAAATGTGCTCGTTGTTTAGATCGTTCTTGTCGTATGAGATGAGCTTTCTCAAACAAGAACTTCTCTAACTTCTCTGCTGTGTTTTTGCTGCTCTTCTTCCTCTTTGTACATTTGAAAGAAGTCAACAGAGAATAAGCACAAAAAGATTCAAACACTGTTTATTGTTTCTGCACACAGAGAAGAAGAAGAAGAAGAAGAAGCACCTCGAGGATGAAGAAGCACAGAAAGAGAAGAGGAGCAACTCTGAGAGTTTCAGTCTACTAACTGAGCCCCTGATGGAAACACAAACAGAGAGAGACATGAAGATCCATCCGTCACGTGAAGGAACAGGAAGTCAAACACATCTAGAGGACGAAACCCACCAGAGACAAACCAACAACGTTCTGATCCAGAAGAGTCCAGAAGAGACAGAGACTCAATCAGCCAATGAAAAGAGTCCAACAGAAAGAGATGTGAACGAGGCAGGAGATGAGAACAAAGGAAAATACCAAGAAGAAACAAATCCAGAAAATAATCTGCAGACTGAAGGAGGGGAGGAGACGACACAAGATGAAGACGATGAAGCTGAAGTTCAGTCTGTGATGGACGAAGACAAACATGAAGAACTGACGGCAGGAAGAGAAGCTGTGAATGACCCGGACAGAGAGAAGGAGAAACCTGAGAGAAAGCTACGAATAACAGAAACAGAACAGAAACATTATGATGAGAGAGTTTCTAGATTAATACGATGTAAGAAGGAACAAGAGAATCAAGTAAAGGAACTCCGTCAGCAGCTGGAGGAGGTGGAGCAACAGAGAGAAGAAACTGAGAGGAAACTTCAGTCAAACAACTCAGAGGAAGACTTCAAACTTCTTCTAGAAAACAAGAAACATCTGGAGATGAAGAAGGCAGAACTTCAGAAACATCTGGAGAAGATAGAGAGAGTACTGAAGAGAAGAATTAAAGTAGTGGTTCACATGACAGAGAGGAAAATGAAACCAAGAAATGAAAAGAAGGAGATTAAAGAAACATCAGAGAAACCGAGAAATGAAAAGAAGGAGATTAAAGAAATATCAGAGATGGAGAAAATAAACAGAGATGGAGAAACAAAGAAAAGAAATAGTGAATTACATGACAGAGAGGAAAATGAAACAAAGAGGATTAGAGAAACATCAGAGAAACAAAGAAATGAAATCCAACAACAGTCTGATGAAGATGAAGATGAAGATCTTTGACATTTAACATTATTATTCATGATGTCTTCTGAATCTTCTGTTTTTCTCCAATGTTTTGAAAAGGCAACGCACTTCCTGTCTGTTTGAAATGTGCTGGATGAGTCATGTGGAGACAGAAAAATAAGAGCAACCTGTTTATTTAAGATCTTTTATTTTGATATTTGTGTTTCGTGTATTTGGAAATAGTTTTAGACTTTTAAGTTTTTTATTAATTTTTTTTAAGACGAGTAACTTTACAAACAAAATGTTTTCTTCTCTGTTTTTCTGTTTTTAAATGTTGTATTCTCTCGTGTTCAGACACCTCATCGTTGAACACGAGGTCCAGGTGGTGTCATTGACTCGCCACTAGAGGGAGACAAACACTTGCATCTTCTCCCTGTGTGAGCAGATGTTATCAGTTCAGGAAGTTGATTCAACACCGTTTTCACACATACGTGTACGTTGTGTTGGTTAATGTGTGTTCATGGTCCTGATAGGTGACCCTGCTGTTGTACAGGAACAATGAAATCAAATAAACATGTTATGGAGATGAATCATTTTCTAGCTGTATTTCTACTCAGAGTATTGTTATTTTTCCCTGTTGTTTTATTTGTGCAGTTTTCCACCATTTTAAAACATTGCATCTCTCAAAAAGTGAATTAAGGTGAATGAACATTTGTAAAGTCACATAAACACAGTTACCACTTCCAGTAAAGGAGCTCTATCGTAAAAACAATCCAACTTTGTCTTCCCCACTTTTTTATCTCAAAAACATGCAGCAGATAAAAAGCTTTAGTTCGTTTTAAGTATTTTTAATGTGGGTATTCTTTATTTGTAGACATTAAAATGTAGGACGCCATACACACTGTAGCAACAGACCCTCCCTAACAGGGATGATAATATTCAGCTTGTCAGCCTTCGAGACAGCATGTGGAGGAACGTATGTACACGATTTTACAGTTTATTATTGTTCGTATTCAACGTTAAAAGGCTTTTCATTTGAAATAATACAGGAAACCGCGGCGTGCGGCCGACCAATGACGTGACTTCACGGACCGTGGGACTTCCTCGTTAGTGATGGATTTGAGGATGGACTCATGTGATTGGCTGAACAGGAGTAACTGATTGAGAGCGCGAGCGGGAACGTTAAACTGACGCCCCCTGCAGAGATGCCCCGACGGCCACATTTACCTAAATTCACCAAATCCGGTGGACACGTGTATCACACCTAGACGCACAAAAAAGTTACATTACACTGTTATGTCAACTCAACAGGAAGTCCACCATTTTGAATTTAGTCACCATTTTGGGCGATTCTGACACGTTGTACTTTGTCGAACTCCTCCGAGGGATTTTGTCGGACCGACTTGAATTTAGGTTCTCTGGATAGAAAACATGTTTGGGATTAAAAGTTGTATAAATAATTCGTTTTCATCGATGTGTGTGCCTGTGAGAAGCGGCCATTTTGAGCGTCTCGCCATGAAACTACGAGTTGCTTTAAATCTTATGTACATGGACCGACCTTCTCCAAACATCACAGGTATGATAACAGCCCCGCCCTGAAGACCCCTGTGGGGTAATATTCGCTCATAGTCATAGCGCCCCCTGTTGGCCACTGGAAATGACACTTTTCATACTTTCACATTCTACGTCGAGCTGGTTGATCCCATGAACCTAAAGTCGGGTCACAATAACCTAAACATGTAGTTGATGATATATTGAGACATTCGTTCGACTTTGTCAATGGGCGTCGCCGTGACGATGTGGCAAAGTTTGATGTCTTGCCCTGACACAGGAAGTTGATGTTTAAGGTCAAAGGATGCTTGAAACCTCACGAAACGTGTCACATACATCCGGCGTGGTGAGACGATACATCTGATGTGTTTTGTGAGTGGGCGTGGCCAAACGGCTCGCCAGCGCCCCCTAGACTGCAGCTCCGGCACCTAGTTTCACCTTCATGCACCAAATTTGTTGGACATGTGTATCACACCGAGATGTACCGAAAAGTGTCTCGGCATCATGAATTTGTTTTCGTGGATCGGTGTGACCGTGTCGTGGCGGCCATTTTGAGCGTCTTGCCATGAACCTGCAGCTGACTAACTTTTATGTACATATTCCGATCTTCCTCAAACATTACATCTTTGATAGCAGTCCTGCCCTGAAGACACCTGATAGTAATATTCCGTCATAGTCATAGCGCCCCCTGCTGGAGACAGGAAATGAGACAAAAATAGCAACTTTAATCGGGGATATGCGGCACCTCGCGCTGCACGTCGGGGAGACGGCTTCAGGGGGGCGGCACACAGAGTGTGAGGGCCCATTATCACTGCTTGCAGTTTTAATTGTGTTTAAAGCCATATAAGTTACTTAATATTTAATTTCTTTTTAACAAATCAAATTTTTTTTTCCACCCATACAATAAATATCTACTTTGAAGGTGTCAGCATGAAAGCTTGACAAGTTAATTTAGCACTGAAAGACAAAGAAAATCACAAACTTAAGCAATTAGCACCAGATTCAATATCATTGTGGTTCAACATCAACCTGTTTTAATCTACTGCATAATGTTCCATATTTGCCAGTGTTAATGGTTTCCAACAGTAGGGGGCAGCACTGAGCTATCAATGGCCCCTCCATCCAGCCTTAAAGTGGTGGAAAGTTGAACCAAATTCACAATAGTTGTACAACCGAATGAAAAGGGACCTTTTAAAACGTGTTAAAAAGGACTCTTCTGTTTCTTTTGCCTCAAAAACCTTCTTGACGTCACATTAGTGGGAAATGTACACGGTTTAAAGTGTTTTTACATCATAACTGTGATTCATATTCAGTGGATTTCAGACTGGCCGTGTTGATGGAGAGATGTATTCTACGATGAATGTGATGTAAAACAATGTTGAACACGTATTATAAATGAGTGGGAACATGCAGCAGGGACTTTAAAGTCTGAAAAAAACCAATCTTATTCTCTGGGATCAGACATACAAGAGCAAAAAGCAAACGTGGTGATGAAACCACTTTGTGTTTGCAGCTGACCACGACGAGTGTATTTGTGGAGCTGCAGCTTCTCCGTTCTTATAAACGGTGTGCAGACGTGTGAACACACAGGTAGACTGAGGTGGTTTAACCGCTGTGCTAAAATAAACCACACATTGTTGAAATGGACGCCAACGACATGAGTCAAAGACCCCAGACAAAGACTGAGGAAGCCAAACAAACCACACAACCCTTTAAACCCGGTAGACAGTTGCACTACTTTAAACTGTCTCTTCAAGCCTGGTCTGACTGGTATTCAGTACATTTCCAGCTCTGGTTTTACGTGCATTTTGAATTTGCACACAAACTAACAGCACGTAGAAAAATGCAGAATCGTTCACATCTTCTTCTTCTGAAAATTAAAACAATAATCATATGGATGAAATTGTGCTGTTTGAAGATTTAGCAAATTAATTTTTCAGTTTCTGTGAAGTCATAGTTTTAAATATTTGTGTTGTATGAGTATCTGTAATTAAGAAGAAAAAAGATCAAACTGATAGCAAGATAGCTTTATTTAAAACCATCTGTACATTATATCCAACACCACTTTAAGTTTCCCTTTTTATGTTGAATCCACCTTCCTTCAACCTGCTTGTCTGCCTCTTTTCATCATTGTAATGATGTAATTGTAAGTTACTGTAACATCCTCTAGTTTGCCTGAACAGTGAGACGTCCTGCTTTGCTTTGCTTTGCTAGGTCAGTCGGTCCGTTGGCTGTCAGTGGCCTGAAAAACACACAATACGCAAAAATGTATTAAAAGTGGGTTCATAACTTCTACCAGACAGACTCAACAACACAGAGCTCACGTTCACCACGTAGCTGTGCTATATATATGCTCCAAGTTATGCTGCCGTTCCACTTCTAACATGGTAAATTCAAGTGATTTGTATGTATAAGACTCAGTCTTACTTACAGTTGACTGAAGAATAGATGATGTTGTCCTCCAGTAAACGTGGTGTGGTGGCTCTGGATGCTTCTGGTTCTGTTTGGGGAATAAATGCACATTAAATTCAGAATATATGTTTTAGTTGTTCCAGTTGCTTATATACCACTCAAAGGACATTTTATTACTGTTATTACGAAGAAAGATTTATAATAATTTTGTATCACTATCGAGTTGTCTGTCGGCCATTTTTTTAATCCAAAGAAATAAAACATTCATCAGTCACATAATACAGCCATCTGTACTTTTAACTCCTTATTGTGTTTGTGAAAAGTTTTTTCTCAAACTTTTGTTTTCTCAGTGGATCTAATCTCTTGTAGTGAAGATGACTAAATACTTGTACTGCTTGTAAGTCTATTAAAGTAGAGGCTCTAAAATATAACGCATCGCCAGATTAACGACACACTTATTCAAAACTTACTAATTAATTTCATTAGTAATTTAGTTTTGACTAAATTATTAATGGTGCAATAAACTGCGTGAATGGAGCGTTTTCTATTATATAACACATAACATGGATCGCAGATGTTATTGCCTTATTTATACAAATCAATCCCAAACAGTGACATAGACATTGTGCAACAGAAACTACCTTTCTTCTTCCCGTACTTTTGAACAGCAGCATTTGTCACATCGTCTTGATCGACTGCATCTCCACCTGACAATAAAACACACAAATTTAAATTTAAATTAAAACAAGCTGTTAAAAAAAAAAAGACAGAAAAGAAGTAAAAAATATACCTTTGTCATTCCTTTGTTTTTTGACAACAGCATATGTTGCATGGTGTGGATCAATGACGCTGCCCTCTGTCAAGACTAAAACATAAATAGGAAAACAGAAATGTGCCATCATGCTCATCAGAAAAAGATAATACTGGACAGAAAACCTTTTGTCTTCGTCCTGTGAAGCTCTAAAGTGAACTTTAACACACCTGTCAGTGTGAATCGGAAAACAAATGTAAATACGGCTTCAGCGTCAAGACAAACAAAACAAATTATGAACTACTTCCCATCTTTAAATCCTTTCCAGAACAATATATCAGTCCAATGGAACAAGTCGTTTCTCACCTGTGATGTCTTCATGAGACGGAGGTCGGTGTTGATTTTCATTTTGAAGTGGATTTAATGACGTCATTATTGTGTTTTTGCTTTACTTATTTACTTATTCGTATAGTTGCAGACTGCTGATACTGATACATGCCAGTAAAACGGTATTTCATTTGTTTACCACCAAATTATCCAAACATCATGTGGTGTTAAAGTAGAGAAAGGTCTTGGTTTAATTCAGAAAACAACATCAGCAGTACACGAACACATGACCGATGAATTTCAAGTCTTTACCAAACATGAATTAAAGCGTAATCCAACAAAGGACTCATTTGCCAACGTGACTTATAAAACATACCAGAACAAAGTAAACAAAGTTTGTAGTCGATATGGTTGCGATACCTTTGTGTTTCCTACTGAGCAGTACTCCCATCAGCAGCAACAGAGCCACCAACACAACACTGGAAAGTGTCCACAGCAGGATGAAGGTTTGAGGAGAGACACTATGAGAAGGAGGAGTCTCTTCGTTTGGTGCAGGAAGGAAGAATGATATCAGAAATGTGTTTTTTTAAAGCAGAGCAACATTCACACACACAAAACAAAAATCACCTTCACTTTGTTTAAAAACCAGCAGTCGGCTTGCTGGTGATTCTCCGACTCCAGACATGCTGCACTTGTAGAGTCCTTCGTCAGACTTGGAAATGTTTTGGATGGCGATGCTGCTTTTATACTTGGAGTCAAGACCGACACCATCTTTGTAGAAATCAGCGATGTGTCGTGACTCGCTGTTCTCCTTCATACAACGAAGACTCACGTCATTCCCCTCGATCACAGGTTGGGCAGGAATGTCCAGGATCACTGAACCACCTGAGCAATATCAAATATTTAATAGATTACTTTACTAACGTATGTTTATTAGAATACATCCTATATGATGCCTTTTTATGGTTTTTGTAAACAGTTAGCCAGAAAAGTGTTGTATACTTATATGCAATTTACTGTATGTCACTGTGAGCAATATAAATATGACTTGCCAAGTAGATAAATAATAATTCATTTCTGTTGCAAATTATTGGTCAATAACATCATTTCTACCAGACTGTGGTGAAATCAAAGGTTCTGCCCATCCAGTGAGACTATTCAAACATTATAGTGGGACTTATGTTTCTCACTGTTTGAATATAGACCTATTACATAATGATTGAAGCTGATTGTATTACTATTAGAAAACTTGTAATGAATCGCTCAACATACCAGTAACAGTGATGTTGACAGCATCACTTCTTTCTCCCTGTTCATTTTCACACCAATATTCTCCACTGTGCCTTTGAAAGGTTTTTTTAATTGTGCAGGATGATGCAGATGTGTTCGGTGTCTCAGAACAGTTTGCTGGAATATTTCCATGGCTCCTCATCACTCTCCATTCTGTGAAGAGATCCAACTTCCCACATCGTACGGAGAAAGACTCGTAGACAAAGAACTGTAGTCTGTTTGGAGAGATGTGAGGAAAAGCTGCATCTGAGACGGACGAGCAGACAAAGAAACAGTTCAATGAAGACGTAACAGTTAGACAATCACCGTGCACAAAAACAAGACTAATAATTCCACAAATATGAGAAATACAAAATGAAAATAAACAGACTTAATGCTTGTTGCGCTCGGGTGACGTTCAGGGGTTTGGTTGTGTTCATAAAACAGAAGTACAGACTTGAGCTTCATTTATCTTTGACCCCGAAGCACTTTAAAGGACGTTTTCTTAGTTAATCAGTTTGTTGCTAAGATTTAACCAAAAGGATCAAATCAACATCAAAGATCATTTTCAAGAGAATCAGAAAAGCGTCAGAGATCCCGATGAACAGAAAACAGATCGCGTCAAACTTACCGGCTTTCTGAGCAAAGTGCACTTGTGCAGCGAGCAGGACGAACACATTCACCCCTGGAGAGAGAAAAGAGCTTCACCTCTGACACTGGAGAAAATCCAACTCGGATCATTTGGGAGAATCGGTACTCACAAACGTGGATGCAGAGAGCTGTGACCTCCATGATGTTACTGCTGATGTTACTGCTGATGTTACTGCAGATGTTACTGCTGATGTTACTGCAGATGTTACTGCTGATGTTACTGCTGATGTTACTGCTGTCTGTCTGAGCATCAGACTGAAATACGACTGAGACATGATGGAGGTCAGAACCTCCTCTTCCTGTTTGAACTGTTTCTAATGTTGATGCAGTAGCAGGTTTAAACTGGAGCTCTAGACGTACCGCTGAGACATCACCGCTCTGCTACTTATATAAGACGTCACTGTTTTGATCTAAAAATAATACAATAAAATGAGGAGAGTATTTATGACCGTTAAAAACGTAAGTTATCAACCTTTAAAATATGCACGAGACCTGAAAGTAGAAAAAGGCTCCGTGCCCTCCTTCTAGGTTCAGAGCCTCCTTTGTCCATTTTGAAATATCATTGATGGAGTCAATCTGCAGTAAATAACTTTTTGGTTGAAGTTGACAAAAATTCTGGAATTGAACGTCTTTTGTTTGAATCCAAACTTTCATACAGATGGAGACTGCTGCTGTTTTTAGGAGGTTGAACCTGAGATCAAAGTCAATGATAACAAATGACAAAAGCATCTTGTGGGACTTTGTCCACGATGAACTCCCCATCACACCTCTCTGCTCTCTGTTTGTCTGAGTCAGGTCTTCTGACAGCAGAACAACTCTGCCCTCTGCAGGCAGTCAGCTGCGTTACACTTCCACGTCCACATCTTTATTGACCCCGTGAACTTTCCGCCCTCATAAAATACAGAAGTCATAAAGCAACAGCTATACATGTAATGTCTGGCATTTTATGGTGTTGTGATAAGCACACAAAGGTGAAGTAAAACTGTTAGAAGTGGACCACCAGGAACAAAGTGAGTAAACTACTTCATGATGAACTTAGCTGAACGAGGCCTGGTGAACATTACTGCTCTGTATTTGCCTCCATCACATTTATTGTATCACAATACATTCATCCTTCAACAGGTAAAACACGGGAGGTGCACACTCTTTAACATGAGGGTAGAGTAGATGGAAACAGAAACGCATCAGGCAGTAAAACCAGGTGAACACACCTCAGCAGATTACAGATAACACGTGAAAGTTCACATGAGTTTTCTGGGGCGACTTTGTGTTTGAGGCTTATTGAACTCTGAGGTGAGCTGACTTCATCACGCAGACGGCAGGTAAGCTATTAAGAAAAACATGACTAACTATATGCTAGATAAACAATACTTTCAGTCTTTTTGCATTTGCAACTTCAACCAAAAAGTTATTTACTGCAGATTTACTCCATCAATGATATTTCAAAATGGACAAAGGAGGCTCTGAACCTAGAAGGAGGGCACGGAGCCTTTTTCTACTTTGCATTGCATCAGAAAGCCTTTCTGTTGCTGTTGTATTTCACCAACTGTCACACTTCTGTGTTGTGAAGTAAAAGTGCAGCTTTAGTCGGCAGAGTTACTGAAGGAAAATTAAAGTGGTCAATTTCTAGATATGTTTATAGTTACTGTGCATTTAAAATATGCACCGACTATAAATAGGTATCGCAGACATCCCCGCTCCAATCAATGTGAACTAACCCTTTAATTACATATGTGTTTATATTTTGGACTCTGTTACATCAAAACACAAAATGCACTAAAATTTGAATATTTTCAATAAAAGTATTAAGTATTTTGATTATTTATCTTGATATTAGGAAAGCTCTTCGTCTCTACATGGTCTCAACATTTTGTTGCTTGTTTGCAGTTTATGATTTCCCAGAACTCCTGATGCCTCCACTGGAAGATCATTATTCATTTACCAGTTTGTACTTTAGTCGTGTAACTTCTAGATGAACACACTTCAGTAAAATCTGCTTTTCTGTTTTGTACAGTTGCTTTATATGTCCGCTTTTGTAATTTAATGCTTTAATGATTTTAATATTGAACGGTTGTATTATGTATGAATGTAATTTCTTAAATTAGGAATTTAGATAAATTTAGTCGCAGTATATTTTTAAATGTTTTTGTTACACAATTGTAAATGTTTCCTTTTTGTCAAATTGAATATTTATGGAGGTTAGTGTAGACATGGTCCATACGAGTCTCTGGATCTGATTAAAGCTGATCGGCTTTAACTGTTGTCTGTCTCAAGGTCTCAACCACTAGGAAACACACAGATTGACTATTGATCTAAATTTCTATGTTTTGTTAAGTATCTCATCCGACTGCAGCTCCAGTTGATGTGAGTAAAATAGTGAAAGTATTTGAGAGCATTGAAGCAGGGCTGACAAACAGTATGTTGAGGGAAGAAACCTCAACACAGACGTCCACTTTATTTTACAACTTATTTTTCTGGTTGTCCTTTAAACACCAATCAGGCGGTTCTTTCCACTTTATTGATCTATTGATTGTAGGCCTTTTTTATTTCTTATTTGAAATGTCTGCTTTGACTCACTGATCAGACTTGCCTCCTCACCAGGTGATACTCCAGATGAAATGGACCAACTGAATTCTACATCTGAACCCAGTATTGTCATGCCCTTGATTTGTGGCTTCGGTGGACTCATCGTAGGTGTTGGTGTCGGTGCTCTGGTCATGTGGTTTATTAAATGTGAGTCCAATCTTGCTGTTTATGAAAAAGCACATTTCAATACAAAACACAAACGTTCATTTCAATATAATTTTTTTTTTTTTTTAAGATGTGAAATGTCTGCTTTGACTCACTGATCAGACTTGCCTCCTCACCAGGTGATACTCCAGATGAAATGGACCAACTGAATTCTACATCTGAACCCAGTATTGTCATGCCCTTGATTTGTGGCTCTGGTAGACTCATCATAGGTGTCGGTGTCGGTGCTCTGGTCATGTGGTTTATTAAACGTGAGTCCAATCTTCGTGTTCATGAAAAAGCATATTTCAATTCAAAACACTAGTGTTCATTTTAACATTAAATTGTGTTGTTTTTTAATTTCTTATTTGAAATGTCTGCTTTGACTCACTGATCAGACTTGCCTCCTCACCAGGTGATACTCCAGATGAACCCAATATTCACAAGGCCTTGATTTGTGGCTTCGGTGGGCTCATCGTAGGTGTCGGTGTTGGTGCTGGTGAAATGTGGTTTATTAAACGTGAGTCAAATCTTGCTGTTTATACAAAAAAATATTTCAACACAAAACACTAATGTTCATTTTAATATAAAATTGTATGTTATTAGGTTTAAGTCTATCTAGTGGAACAATTTAAAAACATATCATGCAATTTACTTCTCTCCATTCGATGAATCCAAAATACAATATAACAGTATTTCAAATGATCCATGTCTTATTTTAGAGTACAAATTGTATCATGGAAGAAAACATCTAAACTGCTCTAAGAATGAAATATTGTTTGTCATTTAAACTCCCATTTGTTCTGTTTCTGTGGTGTTTCTCTGAAAAGGGGACAAGAACAAGAGGAATGGGAGAAGTTTGCTTGGACGTGGTTCAGAAAAGGAGGAAGATCATGAAAAGATGCAGCTGGTTACAGCAGTGAAGGAACAGAGGAGCGAATACGACGAACTGAGACGGCAGATCGAAGAGAGACTTATGGAGGTCGAGGAGAAGTTGGAGGAAAACAAGAAGAGTCTTCAGTTAGTGCAGACAGAAATGGGGAAGACAGGAACAACCGGTACCTTAGTAAAGGAAAAGGAAAAACTTCTTCAAACTCAAAGGCAATTGGATGAGACAAAGACAAATTGTCAAAATCAGCTGCTGGACATGAAGACATTGATGAACCCCACAGAACCTGTGTTGACTATAATAATGAAAAGAAACAAGTTAGAGTAGCTGAACTAACAGGAAATGACCAGAAGTCCACAGCCAGATAACTAATTGGAGGTTTATGCATCACTGAAATTAAAATGGGTTCCAGCAATAAGAAGTTCTTATATAGTGATTTGTTTTTTCTGTGTACATCCAGGGACTTCCTGCTATAACTGTTGTATAGCAAACTAAAAATGAAGTGTAAAAGATATATGGAAACCCGTGGACACATCTGACGGAGAGGTAGTGTTATCTAATTCTGTTAATCTGGGGGGCTTTAAATCACATGTTGCACAAATAGCACAATAAAACCACAGATGATGATGAACTATGATCGTACAGATGAATTCATTCAACTTTGAGACGACCAACGGGGAAGAGAAATATAATTTAGTGTAATTTGAGATTTGTGGAACTGTTAATGTGAACTGATTTATTACGACTAGCTGCAGCTAAATGACAAAGACAAAATCTATCTATTGAAATCCACTTTATTTTTAATTGGTTGGATGCAGATCATTCATACATTTCTGTATCATAATATCTCAGAATATTTATATGTGGTATGAAAACATGGACTCATGTACTTTATGATGTTTGTTTGACATCTGTGTTTAGTCATTTTATTTTAGGTTGTGTTTTATTCAAGATTGGGTCATTATTTTGGGCATTTTTAACGTACAAATAAAATCAAATTCAAAAAGGTTCTCCTGAAGTTTTTTTTCTAGATTGGACTGTAAAAAACATAAATCCTAAAAGACCACAACTTAGACTATATTCTTCTTCGTAAAGGAGGAAACTGCAAACTGTTTTAAGATGGAAAGAAGGTTTTGAACTTTAAGGAAGCAGAAATCCAGATCAGCTTTGGATTCCTGGTACCGGCTGAAGATTAAATATGAACCATTCAGTGTTTTCTCTGTAATAAAATGATCTTCCAACTGTGTACCGGGTTCAGTCACAGCTGTTGCATCTGATTTTATGAAGACATTTTTATCATTTTGAGGTTCAGATGAGAGTTTTAGTTTCCACATTTATTCATTATAATTTATAAGTCAATGTTTTCTGTCGTATCTAAACAATGAGCAGCATTTTAAAACATAAATCCAATGTGTGTGTGTGTGTAGCGTACGTATACACTACAATCATGGGCGTGTAATAAAGCAACACACCTCATTTTATTTGCCCTGGGACTTATCGAAGTACACCTGCTGCTGTCAGAAGACTTTGACCACACAGCTTCCTGAGAGGAGAGGCGCCGCTTCCAAGCACTAAACAGGTATTCAGAAGTTTCTCAAGTTCACGTTTTAAATGGCTGCTTTCATGATTTCAGCGCATTTCAACATGTTCTGAATGTCAGAATGTCTAAAAGCAGTTTTTACAACAGACTACATGAGACGGCTTTGACTGGTCTCAGTTGTACAATTAAACGGAAAGTGTGAGAAGCAAATATGGAGCCAGGTTAGTGTTGGTGTTTCTTCCTGCAGCAGATACTTCACACTTTACTCTCAGATGTCTTCACACATTTTGCTGCTAAATGTTGAATCTGGTTTACAAGTTAAAGTCGTAGATGTTCTGTTGTAAAACACTTTCTTTTTCTGTTACTACATTTAAGCTTGTTTTCTACAGCCAACAAGTACTTTAAGCTGACTTGTGAACTTACTAATAATGAATACCTGTATTTGAATATTTAGGACTCCAGGATGGTTCTCATGGTGGACGGATTATCTTTCAAACACATGATGGTCTTCGTTCTCCTGACACACTTTTACCAAAGTGAGTTGAACACTGAAATGTTCTGAATGTGTTTGTGTACAAAGGCTGTAACACAGCAGTGTAACGTAAAGTCAGACGAGATGAGAGAGCTCTCTGACTGGTCACACTCCAGGAAATCACTGGTTTTACTCATTTAGTTTTGATTATCACGAAATGTAGAACATATTTTAACAAAGCAAACAATGTTTTTAGCATTTAAGTGTTGAATCTGAATATCTGATGAACTTTCTTTCTCCAGGTCAGATGCAGGAGATCAGCACATCTCAGCCAATCACAGCACTGGTTGGTGATGACGTTGTTTTGCCGTGCCACCTGGAAGCTCCATCAGGTGGTGTTCAGGTGACGGTGGAGTGGGGTAGACCTGATTTGAACCCCAGATTTGTGTACGTGTGGTACGATGGTCAGGAGGTTCTGGATGACCAAAACAAAGCCTTCGAGGGAAGAGCCTCGTTGTCCTTTGACAAACTGAAGCACGGAGACTTTTCACTGAAACTCTCTGAAGTGAAATATTCTGACAATGGAAGATACAGATGTTACATTCCTGAACAGAAAACAGAATATTTTGTTGAGCTTCTTGTTGGTAAGTAGATGAAGTACACTACTCACACAGCTGACTCCACCTTCTGACACACTACTTCTCCAAAGTTGGGAGGATTAACCCAATAATCATTATTTTAAATGCCTCCTCTCTCACCAGGTGATGTTTCCTCACCTGATATCATCATAGCAGGACTTGATGAATCCTCCAGAGGAGTGATGTTGGACTGTAAGTCTGCAGGCTGGTATCCAGAACCTGAGGTGTTGTGGCTGGACGCTGAGGGAAACCTCCTCTCTGCTGGACCTACAGAGAGCGTCAGAGGTCCTGATGACCTCTATACTGTCAGCAGCAGAGTGACTGTGGAGAAGAGACACAGCAACAGCTTCACCTGTAGAGTCCAACAGAACAACATCAACCAGACCAGAGAGGTTCACATATCTATTGCAGGTAGGAATAAATTCTGGAAAGAGAAGTTTCAGGTTTTAACAGTTGAAGTTTTCCGTTACGTGAATGCAGTGTGTTTTCTTTGTTTTATTGTTTGTACAGATGATTTCTTCGTGGCTCCGTCTAACTGTGCAGCTTCTATCACCTTCAGCGTGGTTTTCTGCTTCATCTTAATTCTCTCAGTTTCCTTTTTTATCTGGAAACGGAGACAAAACAAAAGTGAGTCAAACATATTTGATTTATTTAAAAATGAATTTGAAATGAATGCTAATATGAAGAAATCCTAATGCAGCAATGAAAGTCAACCTTATGTTCACAGATCACAATGAAATTCATGACGGCATCACATGATTGTTTCAGATGTTGAAGTGCAGAGGTCGTAGTCCAAGTAGAAAGTTGATAGAAAGGAGCTTCTTGTTCCAAACGCATGATGAAACGTATTCTACACTGTTGTTGGCTTATTGTGTCTCTTTGATTTTAGTACTGCATAAATGAAACATTCAACATTTTCAACGGTTCATTCATTTGTTTCCACAGAGATGAAGAAGAATTCTAACAGTAAGAATGAAGATCAATCACAGCTCATGAAAGACTTGGACAAGAAAAAGACAAAACTTGAAGAGGAGCTGAAAAAGAGTGAAGAAGAACAGATGAGTACGAAACAGATGATTGATGCACTGATGGAAATGAAGGAGGAGCTGGAGGAGCAGAACAAACAACTCTCCTCCCAAAAGGAGGAGTTGGAGAAAGAAGTGGAGGAGAGTGAAGAGAAGATGAAGTTAGTGGATAAAGATGTAACAGAAAAGAAGGGAGATCAGACCGTTAAAGTTCAGGGATTCTTCAAACTAGAAAAAATCCTGATAGAAGTCATCAAGAAACTGAAGGACAAAAAGAACGAGATTCAACAACTCCAACTGAACACAGAGAAACTAATGATGAAGATAAGTGACGAGGTTACCATGACGACTGAAAGGAAAACCAGGATAGAGACTCGCATGGAGAAAATGAAAGAACGAATCGAGGATATCGAGAGACAGAAAAAATGAGATTAAACTTCAGCAAGAGAAGAAATAAGACGATGAAACGTTTTAATTGAAGAACATTTCAGTCAAAGCAGTCAGTGATTGTTTAAGACTTCTTTTTTAAACACAACATTTACAAAGTGATACGATATCAAATATAGAAATGTAACTTTTAGAAAATATCTCTGGTTTCACACTTTGATGTTTTTAACAATCCTATAAAACAATCCAAAAAGTTCCAGATGTTTTCTGCTGCTGATGAATTACAGACAAAAATCAAAAGTTGTTTATATCATATAGATTTAAATTAATTTTATGAAGATTACCTTTCTGAATATGGAGGTTTTTATATAACCTTATGCTGTGGTGGGTAGCTTTTATCTTTTTTATATATATATTAAGATTTCATATACAAATCCTTTCTTACTGCAAAGTGACAGTTTTTTTTAGTTTTTTATTTGTATCTTGTGTGATTAAATACATACAGAAGCCAATCAAGAGTTTGTACGTGTAGAGTTCAGTTGTTTCTCCAATGATTTTACGTGTTTTTTTTAAATTTTAAATTAAACATGGTTTTTTGTCCTGAGCTTTCTCTGTGACTGATTTATTAAGTTATGAAATCTTGGTGTATTTAAGGTTTCACGTCTGTCCAAACTCTTTCCATGTTTTCTCTTCCAAACAGCATCGTCAGCTTTAAACGGTGTGTTGGGGAGGAGGATTGTACGTCGGTGTGTTGTTTGTGAGGACTAACTGGCTTTTGAACACCCTGGTGGCCATTGGAGGAACTTCATCTTTGGCTGAGTGTCTCAGCCCTGGAGGTTGCTGCTTGGGCTCCAGATTTAACTGTGTGAATATCAGGATTTTAGAATTGAGTTTTCAGCTGCTGGTGGAATCAAAGAGGAACTTTGAGGCTGTGTTTTTATTCAAGTTTAACGAGTGTTTAACTGTGTTGGAACGTTCAAAATGTGTTGGAGAATTTGTTGGCAGGAAGTTGATGGTGTAAACTCAAAGACATCCAAAACACAGCTGGTTGAAACGTGTGTCTCGTATGAAGAGCTGCACAGGAAGAAGAAGTTGTCGTACGGTGCACTTCAGATGGATTTCAGTCTGATGCTCAGACAGTCGGCAGGAAGACGACACACATCTGATCATCAAGGCTGAGTTCAAACATGTTTTTATATGAAGTTTAATCTCTTTATTACAGAAAACATAGCGGAGCAAATTCTACACTGACTGTATTTATTGATGAAACTAAAAATTACAGACGAATGAAACGAGGTCAGAAACAGAAACATCATCCGGAAGCCGACTTTGATTCAATAATTGTAAAAACATGTTTGTGTTGCAGCTCAAATGACATGAAATCAGTGGAGCAAATACAAAATAAAAGTGATTTTAATTGAACTTTGTCTACTTTGTGTGAACTTTCAACAAATCATTAAAAAGTAGGAGAGACGTGTTTCAGATCAGATCAAGAAGAAAAGTCATTTTGCTGAGTCGTGCTGTTTTAGATTACAGTGCTTTATTTAAATGGAGCTGCAGGACGACCTGCAGTTGGTCTTCAGTCCTCAAAGACTTCCTTCCTCATCAGATCAACTACTGGATGGAAACTTTTTGTCATGACTTGTTACTGTTGGTGATTAAAGCAACTAAATGAGGACTATAGTAGTTTGATCTCTCCAGTCTGAGTGATGAGGCTGAGCTGCAGCTGGTCTTCAGGCCTCCAGGGCTTCACTTCGTTCCACACCAGGTGACCAATATGAGGATCATTGCTGCCAGAACCTGAACACCACATCTGTAAATATAGTAAACAAAGGTCAAAGACTGAGAAGCAAAAGAAAGACAAAAAAAAAGGAAATGAAAGAAAATAAATAAAGAAACAACATAACTGAAACATCAAGAAACACTCACAGTGACTCTCCCTCCACTCCTGATGTTGAAAGACTCCTTGAATGTGTACATGAAGGTTTCTGTGTTGTTGACTTGAAGTTTTAACCTGCAGCCTCCCAGTTGTTCCTCCTGCAGGACATTTAACCACCAGAGGAACAATGAGACAAAGACACAACAACAAATGAATGTTGGTGAGCATTAAATCTGTCATTTCTATTATTTACATGAAAATAGATTGTGACATGAACAGCAGGTTGTTGTTGTTGTCCTGGTTTGTACGGGACATTAGGAACACCTTGTTTAGTGTATTACTGTTCTACAGTTGTATAGTGTTGTATGTTGAACACCAACAGTACTTATTCAGTGTTTATCTACACAAACAGTGTTACCTGCTTGGAGGTGTTTATGAGACGGATATATCTGCCCCATTGGTCGACCTCCACAGTGATGTGTCCTGTTGCTGAGCTCTGATTGGCTGAACTGCTGCTGGAGGTTGTCTGTCTTTGTCCTAACTGAGTGAGACAACACACAAGAGACACTTGAAGCTTGTCTGTCAAAGAGACCTGAAATCATGACATCACTTCCTGTCTAGCCTCTGTCCCACTAGCTTCATTAACAAATACAATCTCTGACTCAGCATTTCTTTGGTTGTTTTTTCTGAAATAAATAGTTTGTTCCAGTAGTTTACTCCAACAGCAGATATTTGAAATTCAAACCGTTGTTGTTTCAACAAAGTTCATGAACAGAAAGCTACGAGCACCTCAGAGCCGACACTGGTGTCACATCACCAGATCTCTGCCATTTGTAGGGATTGTGGGTCATGGTGTTTGTTAACGGCTGCTGAAAGGAACAAATCTGGACGAAACAGAAGTGTTGAACCACTTCAGGTCTCTGAAGTGTGATCTGCTGCACTTTTCCTCCATTTCTCATTTCTTCCATCCAGAATAATCAGTGCAGCGATGCTTTGAATGTTCAAACTGCCTGCTGGAAGAAAGTTGTTCTGCTCCTCCCTCCTCCTCCTCCTCCCTCCTCCCTCCTCCCTCCTCCAGCGATGCTTTGAATGTTCAAACTGCCTGCTGGAAGAAAGTTGTTCTGCTCCTCCTCTGCTCCTCCTCCCTCGTTCTCCTCCTCCTCCTACTCCCTCCTCCTCCCTCCTCCTCTGCTCCTCTGCTCCTCCTCCTCCCTCCTCCTTTCTTACTCCTACTCTTTTCTCCCTCCTCCTTTGCTACTCCCTCCCCCTGCTCTCTCTCCCTCCTCCTCCCTCCTCCTCCTCCTCCTCCTCTCTCCTCCTCCTCCTCTCTCCTCCCTCCTCCAGCGATGCTTTGACTGTTCAAACTGCCTGCTGGAAGAAAGTTGTTCTGCTCATCCCTCCCTCCTCCTCCTCACTCCTCCCTCCTCCTCCTCCTCCTCCCTCCTCCCTCCTCCAGCGATGCTTTGAATGTTCAAACTGCCTGCTGGAAGAAAGTTGTTCTGCTCCTCCTCCCTCCTCCTCTCCTCTTCCTCCTCTGCTCCTCCTCCCTCCCCCTCCTCCTCCCCTCCTCCTCCTCCTCCCTCCTCCCTCCTCCAGCGATGCTTTGAATGTTCAAACTGCCTGCTGGAAGAAAGTTGTTCTGCTCCTCCTCTGCTCCTCCTCCCTCGTTCTCCTCCTCCTCCTCCTCCCTCCTCCTCCCTCCTCCTCTGCTCCTCCTCCTCCCTCCTCCTTTCTTACTCCTACTCTTTTCTCCCTCCTCCTTTGCTACTCCCTCCTCCTGCTCTCTCCCCCTCCTCCTCCCTCTCCCTCCTCCTCCCTCCTCCTCCTCCTCCTCTCTCCTCCTCCTCCTCTCTCCTCCCTCCTCCAGCGATGCTTTGACTGTTCAAACTGCCTGCTGGAAGAAAGTTGTTCTGCTCATCCCTCCCTCCTCCTCCTCCCTCCTCCCTCTTCCTCCTCCTCCTCCTCCTCCTCCTCTCCTCTTCCTCCTCTCCTCCTCTCCTCCTCCCTCCCCCTCCCTCCTCCTCTGCTCCTCCTCCCTCCCCTCTTCTTCCTCCCTCTTCCTCCTCCTCCTCCTCCCTCCTCCAGCGATGCTTTGAATGTTCAAAATGCCTGCTGGAAGAAAGTTGTTCTGCTCCTCCCTCTTCCTCCTCCTCCTCCTCCCCCTCCTCCTCTGCTCCTCATCCTCCCTCCTCCTCTGCTCCTCCTCCTCCTCTCCTCCTCCCCTCCTCCCTCCTCCCTCCTCCCTCCTCCAGCGATGCTTTGAATGTTCAAACTGCCTGCTGGAAGAAAGTTGTTCTGCTCCTCCCTCCCTTCCTCCTCCTCCTCTCCTCTTCCTCCTCTGCTCCTCTTCTCCTCCTCCCTCCTCCTCCCTCCTCCTCCCTCCTCCTCCCTCCTCCTCTGCTCCTCCTCCTCCTTCTCCTCCTCCTCCCCCCTCCTCCTCCTCCTCCTCCTCCCTCCTCCTCTGCTCCTCCTCCCTCCCTCCTCCTCCTCCCTCCTCCTCCTCCCTCCTCCCTCCTCCAGCGATGCTTTGAATGTTCAAACTGCCTGCTGGAAGAAAGTTGTTCTGCTCCTCTGATTTCTCCTTTCTCCTCCAAAATGAATCTGTCATCAGGAGATTTCCAACTAAAAACAGACAATAATCACATCAAAATACAAACCTCTGTTTTCTTGGTCTTCAGATTCTCTTTTTTCAGCTCCTCATGATCATGTGATCGTTCTTCCAGCTGAGAGGAGAGAAGATGAGAGATTTGTTTCTTCATGATCTGATGACATTATTTTGAAGTATCTATTATAAAGAACCTTGAACCTTCATCTAGAACAAGGTCACAGTGTTTGTACCGAGGAGATGAATTCATGATCATCTCAGCATTTGTCCTCTTTCATAATGAACTGAGAAATTCCCTGTTTATCCGACACACGTTCCTCTGACAGTAAGAGCTCTACAGATTTGAATGAAGTGATCAAATCTACTTTGTAACTCGATGGTAGCTTTATTAAACTCATTTAACGAGTTCAAAGAAGAACACCAAGAACTTCAAACAAACAAGAACCAAGTTGGAAATGTTTCATCTGAAGAAAATACAAAGATGAACCTTCTTCTTCAAAGATGCCACTTCATCCTCAGCCTCCTTCCTCCTCTGCTCCTCCTCCTTCCTCCTCCTCCGCTCCTCCTCCCTCCTCCTCTGCTGCTCCTCCTCCTCTTCCCACCTCCCTCCTCTTCTGCTCCTCCTCCGCCTCCTCTGCTTCTCCTCCTACTCCCTCCCCTCTCCTCCTCTGCTCCTCCTCCTCCCTCCTTCTCCCTCCTCCTCCTTCCTCCTTTGCTCCTCCTCCTCCCTCCTCTGCTCCTCCTCCTCCTTCCTCTGCTCCTCCTCCTCCCTCCAGCTGAGAGGAGAGAAGATTAGAGATTTGTTCATCAATGGTCTGGATTGAATTCTTCTTAAAGTGTCTTCATTTTAAAAACGGGGCTTCCAGCACGGTGAAGTTTCAACACAGGAGCTCTGATTTGATCAAGTGTTCCATCAACAACACTCAAAGAGGAGGATAGTTTAGATCCTTGTTTTACAGTTTCAACCATTGGAAAAGGTGTCAGAGGTCCAATCTACAAAACATAGTTCTACTCAGAGTTTCTATGTCTTCTAGTTCTGTGACGAACTGACAGACATTTCTACATTTTCATCATCTTGTAAATCTCCTGGAAGTCGATAACATTTTCTTTATAATCTCATATAAAAACAAAGTAATCAGTAATGTTTAATACCTACAAAAATAGAGTTCTGTGGGATCCCAAACAATCGGGATGTAAAACCAGTGTCAAGAAAACACAAAGAGTTGAACTGAACTGACTCTTTACCTTCCAGTTGAATGTTTAAACTCATCAAAGGAGGCAATAATTGTGAGATTAACAACTAACAGATATTTGAAACATAAACTAATTCAAATAAACCTTTTTTCTCTGATCCTCCAGATGTTTTAGCAGCTGCTGGTTCTGGTCTTCAGTTCTGGACTTTTCCTCTCGGAGGTTCTGGACTTCATCTGATAGACGGGTCGCCTACAAGGAGAGAAAAGATGGAGGAAAGGTGAGAGCTCTTCTGTCATGAAGCTGAGTGACTTGATATGAAAACAGTTTGATTAATAACAGAGTGTAAAGTTAATAAAATGAACCTCGGTCTGCAGATTCTTCTTCTGCTGCTCTGATTTCTCCTTTTCTGTCTTTTCATCCTTCAGGTCTTTTTCTAGCTGCAGATTCTCTTTTTTCAGCTCCTCATGATCATGTGATCGTTCTTCCAGCTGAGAGGAGAGAAGATGAGAGATTTGTTTCTTCATGATCTGATGACATTATTTTGAAGTATCTATTATAAAGAACCTTGAACCTTCATCTAGAACAAGGTCACAGTGTTTGTACCGAGGAGATGAATTCATGATCATCTCAGCATTTGTCCTCTTTCATAATGAACTGAGAAATTCCCTGTTTATCCGACACACGTTCCTCTGACAGTAAGAGCTCTACAGATTTGAATGAAGTGATCAAATCTACTTTGTAACTCGATGGTAGCTTTATTAAACTCATTTAACGAGTTCAAAGAAGAACACCAAGAACTTCAAACAAACAAGAACCAAGTTGGAAATGTTTCATCTGAAGAAAATACAAAGATGAACCTTCTTCTTCAAAGATGTCACTTCATCCTCAGCCTCCTTCCTCCTCTGCTCCTCCTCCTTCCTCCTCCTCCGCTCCTTGTCCCTCCTCCTCTGCTGCTCCTCCTCGAACCATTTTGATGGATTCCATGAAGACTAGAAGGAGGACAGAAATCAGACGACGCATCTTTTCAGCACATTTGAACAAACATGATGTTAAATGTTATAAATCACAGATATGAAGGAGTTTACTTTCTGAGTCTCCTCTCCACTCTCAGCCTCATTCCTCCTCTGCTGCTCCTCTGCTCCTCTGCTCCTCCTCCTTCCTCCTCCTCCCTCCTCTCCTCTTCTGCTCCTCCTCCTTCCTCCTCCCTCATCCCTCCTCCCTCCCCCTCCTCCTCTGCTCCTCCTTTGCTCCTCTTCCCTCCTACTCCTCCTCCCTCCTCCTCCCTACTCCTCCTCTCCCCTCCTCCTCTGCCCCTCCTCCCCCTCCTCCTCCCCCTCCCTCCCCTCCTCTTCTGCTCCTCCTCCTTCCTTCTCCTCCCCCTCTCCAACCTCCTCTTCCTCTGCTCCTCCCCCCTCCTCCTTTGCTCCTCCTCCCTCCTCCTCCTCTCCCCTCCTCCTTCTTCTCCTCCCTCCTCCTCCTCCCCCCTCCTCCTCCTCCTCCTCCTCCCTCCTCCTCCTCTGTTCCCATCAGCCTGTTTATCTTCAGACTTTAAGGAGCGTTTTGTGGTTTGATTTTTGCTCCTTCCAGTTTTCCAAGGAGAAATAACTCCTCATGATTCAGGTTCTTACTTGTCTGCTTGTCGTCTCTCCTTCCACTTCACCTCCCAGGAGGTTTTTTTGCTCTCTTCCTCCTTCATCTTCATCACAGCTTCTCCGGGTCTCTGTGAAATTAAAGCTGTTAGAGTAAAACTATTCTAATAAGGAGGTGAAAGATAGAATATAAAATAAGACACGATGCCAAGTTGACTGGAAATGTAAAATAGATATTTCCCAACACAGTCGTACATCTGTTGACTTACTCATGACGTCTTTTCTCAGTTTCCACCAACAAGAGAGGAGCGCTATAATAAACACAATACAAACAGACAAACTAACAGACAAACCAGCGATGAGAGCAGCAGAGCTGGATGGAGACACGAAGAACTCATCTGAAAAGATAAAACACAGAATTACACTTCGTTTCTATAGAATCCGACCCAATAGAATTAAAGTCAGAACATTTGATGAACCACGTTCACCTGGAAGGTGGATGTGAACCTCTCTGGTCTGGTTGATGTTGTTCTGTTGGACTCTACAGGTGAAGCTGTTGCTGTGTCTCTTCTCCACAGTCACTCTGCTGCTGACAGTATAGAGGTCATCAGGACCTCTGACGCTCTCTGTAGGTCCAGCAGAGAGGAGGTTTCCCTCAGCGTCCAGCCACAACACCTCAGGTTCTGGATACCAGCCTGCAGACTTACAGTCCAACACTAACCCTCCTTCTCTTTCAATCCCTTCTGAAATGATGACAAGCGAAGATACAGCATCTGGGGCTGGGGGGGGAGGGGGGGGTTGAGGGGGGATAACATATAATTTAACACTGATGAAACTTTTCTACTCAAGTTTCCAACTGCATGAAAGAGCAAAGTGAAACTGAAGGATTATAATTTCCTCCACATTTCTTAATCTGTATAAGATAATTATAATGAATAATTATTTTTACTCTTCAATCTGCAAGTTTAAATGTTTAGAGGAACTAAAATATGATCGTAATCTGTTATTCAGCCTGGAAAATCTTTTTACGGAAAGAAATTCTCCTAATTTTGAAAAAGACTTCTTGTGCTTCCTGTTAAAATGTTTGTTCTGGGAGTTCAAATAAAACAAGTTGATCTTTCAGAGATAAATGGAGATGTTGATAATCTCGGTGTCGTCGCAACACTGATGCTGACGGAGAATCGTTCCGACTCAGTTCAACTCCAAACATCTTTGATTCAAACTGTTTCTACCCAGATGCACACGTGCAACACATCTATGTCCACTTACCAACAACGAGCTCAAGAAGCGACGCTTCGTCCAGTTCTGGAATGAAACACGTATATTGTCCTTTATCAGATAGTTTCACGTTGGTGAGCTTCAGGGAAACGTTTCCGTGCTTCAGTTCTTCTGTGAACAGCGATGTTCTTCTTCTGTAGGACGGATGTTTCCCCTTTTCAAACTCTCCGCCAGAACGCCGCACGTAGACGAACACGGAGTCCAGGTCCGACCTGGTCCACTCCAACGTTCTGGCAGAAACATCCACCGCAGGCCTCGTGTGACACGGCAGAATGATGTCATCGCCAACTCTTGCCACTATTGGCTCACGAGGCCCAATTAGCTGAGACTGGCCTTGAAATAGAAACAGATGTTCATTAATTGTTGCAGCAGGAAGTTGGACCATTTCTTCAACTGAGCAGCTGTTCACACTAAGATCCTGTTTCTACAGCACACTCCTACATTCAGAACATCAGGGGGAAGTTCAGATGTTCATCAAGACACGCTTCAGTTTGGAGTTCTCCAGAAGGAATACTTGTTCTGGATTTCTAATCGGCATGCTATGAAAAATGTGCATGCTGTTAGTCACTGTGATGAGAAGAAGCATCTGGAGACAACTTGAAATGTTTAAATATGTCATGGAGACCCTTCAAGATCTGTCATGTTATGGAGCACCATCATGACACGCTGGATAACTACTAATATCCATTAAGGAACGGAAATGAATGTAGTTTGATATGGTTTTGTAATTGTATGTGATCCAAAGAACATTTGTGACCTTTGAGGAATGTATTTGTGTTTAAGTTACCTCGTATCAGGAGAACATAGAAAACCAGAACACGGGTCGTTATGAACGAAGCTGGAAGGAACGGTCCGTCCATCTGGGAAAACATTCAGCAGATGACCAACGGTAGTTTATGGGTTGGTGTCCAAAAGTTCAGAGACTGATCCTGAACAGAACAGAGAACAATACAGGGATGGAAACAGAGAACATTACAGAGATAGAAACAGAGAACATTACAGAGATAGAAACAGAGAACATTACAGAGATAGAAACAGAGAACATTAGAGAGATAGAAACAGAGAACATTAGAGATAGAAACAGAGAACATTACAGAGATAGAAACAGAGAACATTAGAGATAGAAACAGAGAACATTACAGAGATAGAAACAGAGAACATTACAGAGATAGAAACAGAGAACATTACAGAGATAGAAACAGAGAACATTACAGAGATAGAAACAGAGAACATTACAGAGATAGAAACAGAGAACATTACAGTGATAGAAACAGAGAACATTACAGAGATAGAAACAGAGAACATTACAGAGATAGAAACAGAGAACATTAGAGAGATAGAAACAGAGAACATTACAGAGATAGAAACAGAGAACATTACAGGGATAGAAACAGAGAACATTAGAGATAGAAACAGAGAACATTACAGAGATAGAAACAGAGAACATTAGAGATAGAAACAGAGAACATTACAGAGATAGAAACAGAGAACATTAGAGAGATAGAAACAGAGAACATTACAGGGATAGAAACAGAGAACATTACAGAGATAGAAACAGAGAACATTACAGAGATAGAAACAGAGAACATTACAGGGATAGAAACAGAGAACATTAGAGATAGAAACAGAGAACATTACAGAGATAGAAACAGAGAACATTAGAGAGATAGAAACAGAGAACATTACAGGGATAGAAACAGAGAACATTACAGAGATAGAAACAGAGAACATTAGAGAGATAGAAACAGAGAACATTACAGGGATAGAAACAGAGAACATTACAGAGATAGAAACAGAGAACATTACAGAGATAGAAACAGAGAACATTAGAGAGATAGAAACAGAGAACATTACAGAGATAGAAACAGAGAACATTAGAGAGATAGAAACAGAGAACATTACAGAGATAGAAACAGAGAACATTAGAGAGATAGAAACAGAGAACATTACAGAGATAGAAACAGAGAACATTACAGAGATAGAAACAGAGAACATTACAGAGATAGAAACAGAGAACATTACAGAGATAGAAACAGAGAACATTACAGAGATAGAAACAGAGAACATTACAGGGATAGAAACAGAGAACATTAGAGATAGAAACAGAGAACATTACAGAGATAGAAACAGAGAACATTACAGAGATAGAAACAGAGAACATTACAGGGATAGAAACAGAGAACATTACAGAGATAGAAACAGAGAACATTACAGGGATAGAAACAGAGAACATTACAGAGATAGAAACAGAGAACATTACAGAGATAGAAACAGAGAACATTACAGGGATAGAAACAGAGAACATTAGAGATAGAAACAGAGAACATTACAGAGATAGAAACAGAGAACATTAGAGAGATAGAAACAGAGAACATTACAGGGATAGAAACAGAGAACATTACAGAGATAGAAACAGAGAACATTAGAGAGATAGAAACAGAGAACATTACAGGGATAGAAACAGAGAACATTACAGAGATAGAAACAGAGAACATTACAGAGATAGAAACAGAGAACATTAGAGAGATAGAAACAGAGAACATTACAGAGATAGAAACAGAGAACATTAGAGAGATAGAAACAGAGAACATTACAGAGATAGAAACAGAGAACATTAGAGAGATAGAAACAGAGAACATTACAGAGATAGAAACAGAGAACATTAGAGAGATAGAAACAGAGAACATTACAGAGATAGAAACAGAGAACATTAGAGAGATAGAAACAGAGAACATTACAGAGATAGAAACAGAGAACATTAGAGAGATAGAAACATAGAACATTACAGAGATAGAAACAGAGAACATTACAGAGATAGAAACAGAGAACATTACAGAGATAGAAACAGAGAACATTACAGAGATAGAAACAGAGAACATTACAGAGATAGAAACAGAGAACATTACAGGGATAGAAACAGAGAACATTACAGAGATAGAAACAGAGAACATTACAGAGATAGAAACAGAGAACATTACAGAGATAGAAACAGAGAACATTAGAGAGATAGAAACATAGAACATTACAGAGATAGAAACAGAGAACATTACAGAGATAGAAACAGAGAACATTACAGGGATAGAAACAGAGAACATTACAGGGATAGAAACAGAGAACATTAGAGATAGAAACAGAGAACATTAGAGAGATAGAAACAGAGAACATTACAGGGATAGAAACAGAGAACATTAGAGATAGAAACAAAGAACATTACAGATAGAAACAGAGAACATTACAGGGATAGAAACAGAGAACATTAGAGATAGAAACAAAGAACATTACAGATAGAAACAGAGAACATTACAGAGATAGAAACAGAGAACATTACAGAGATAGAAACAGAGAACATTAGAGATAGAAACAGAGAACATTACAGGGATAGAAACAGAGAACATTAGAGATAGAAACAGAGAACATTACAGGGATAGAAACAGAGAACATTACAGATAGAAACAGAGAACATTACAGAGATAGAAACAGAGAACATTACAGATAGAAACAGAGAACATTACAGTGATAGAAACAAAGAACATTAGAGAGATAGAAACAGAGAACATTACAGAGATAGAAACAAACGTGTGTTTGAAAGAGAAAAGCTATCAACTCAGAAAATCCTTCATTAATTCCTTTTTGCTTTATAATTTCTACATTGTGAAAAAAATCCTTCCATACTTGTACACTTGTAAAACTTCGAAGCCTTTCGCTGAGTGAATATAAAATGTCTTCTGTCATATTTCAGATATTTAGTTCACACTAGAAACCATTAATGAGACAAAGTCCACTTCCAACGAGACGTTTCGGTAACGTCAGTAAAGACTTCGCCCAACAGTGAACAGTTTGGTGTAACATGCCGGTTGTCCTGTTAAAATGCAGATAATGACGTGTGTTTGAAAGAGAAAAGCTCTCGGCACACCGACCTGCATTTCACCGAAAGGTTCATATTTATTGTGTTAAGTTTGAGAGAAAACGACGTACCTGCTGACGGCTGCAGACGCCTCGTCCTCCAGTCAGGCTGGTTGATCATTGAAAGCTTTGACTTTGACCTCTGACTCCTCCTCATATTGTTGCAGGTGTGGGAGTTTCAACAAACTATTTCTTAAAACATATTCATACACAGATCTGCAGGTGAAGCAAGACAACTCGTTCATGTAATAACATGAATGCAGCTGAAATTAAATGAAATCTTAAAAGTACTTTGTGACGTAAAAGCGAACGAGTGAGATTCAAACCGGACATGATATCACACCAACGTACAAAATGTCTGATGACTGAACTTTGGATTCGGGTTGATGCATTAACGGGTCATAAAATAGATCACAACGGCTTCTTTTGTTGGAGCGACCAGAAGCAGATGTGGTCAGAAAGGCAGATGAGACTGCAGGGAGCAGGAGAGAGCTTTTCAACTCTCAGCACTGTCTGTCGGGGAACTTTTCATTCTTCATCTTTGCTCTATGGTGCTCGCAGGAATTCTTCAGGATTGGAAGTGGAAAGACCAAAAATGAAAAGAAAAGAGTGAAACCTTTTGCAAAATACGAGCAAAATCCCTAAAATCCTTTAATTTGGAGCTGCGAGGTTGAAAAAGATCATTTTGGTGGGAGACGGTGCTGAAAGCAGAAGAGCAGAACCATGAACATACAGTATGTGTCCACAAACTTATGGCTGTCTGATTACAAAGCTTTCTAAAAGAAAAGCCTCCACGTGTGCCTCTGTGTTGCAGCAGTGAGCAGCGAGTCCTGCCCGACGCTCTGACAGGAACAGGAAGTGGTCATGTCCATCAGACGTCAGCTGTGTCTCAGTCGGATGCTCAGACAGTCAGGAGGACGTCATGGAGGTCCCAGCTCTCCGCTGCACACCGGGTCAGATGCTACTTTTCTTTCTTTCAACTTTTAAGATCATCTTTTCTCTGAATCGGTCTTCGTCTGATCTGTTCCTGTTGTTTTGTTTCCATCCAGTTCTGTTGGTGATGCTTCTGTCGGCTGCACACATTCAGGACGGTTACGCTCTGAATGACGGTGAGTAGAACAACACTCAACCTGGATTAAAGGTCCATCTGAACCAGTGTTTTTGAAGGTTTAGTTTTTCAGTGTTTCTGAATCTCTTTGGAGTAAAATATTCCTCGACATGTTCAGTTCTTTACACATATAGAAGAAATCAAATCAAATGTGACGTGTATAATTCTGTCCTGACAAAAACATCAAAGCTGACTGATTTACTTTTAGTTTTTTTTGAAGCGGACTTCATCTCCGTTCTTTTGTTCTTTCAGACTCGTGTTTCCGTATCGTCACAGAAAGCCTGCAGTTCTTTGAGTACGACTCCATCTCTTTTCGCTGTGAGGGTCTCGACGGCTCGACTCAGCTGAGAATAATCAGGAATAATGAGAATGTTGAGGAAGTAAGTTCGACGTGTGAGACGTCAACGATGACCTGCACCCTTAAAGAGGCTTATGAAACCGACAGTGGAGAATACCGGTGTGAGACGGAGACGGACAAAAGCACTTCTGTCTCCATCACAGTCACCGGTATGTTTGTTATATCTGCTCCACCTTCAACACGTGTTCCTGATCCTCCTTTCTTCTTTGAGGTCAAGATCGTCCTGTAAATTCACGTTATCATCGGGTTTTTATCAGATATATATTTTTACATCCACTTTTCAGCTGAGTAGTTGCAGTTTGTTGGACCAACGTCACGTTTAACTGTTACATTTACTTTGAAATCAAATTCTTCAATTATCTGACCTCAGTCGTCAGGTTTTATATGTTTGCTCCAGAAACGTGTTCATCATCATGTCACTGTTTACTTCCTGTTACAGTTCATTCAAATCATTAAACAAATATTTATCTCAAGGTTCCTCTGTGAATTATATGATGCACATGTTTTGCTTGCTTTGACTTTAGCACCATCAGGACCATTTGATTAATATTGTTCACTTTGCAGATGATTCACTGTTATACATTACTGTTATATTTCAGATTGATTTGATTTATCTCAATTACTGATGTTTCACACTGTGTTTGTTGCCACCAAATATTATATTCATGTGAGCAGCTGATCCTCTTTTCCTCACTGATCTGTCTTTTTTATCTTTACTTCACGTCCTCCAGCTGGTTCTGTGATTCTGGAGAGTCCTGCTCTTCCTGTGTCGAAGGGAAGCAGTGTGACTCTGCGTTGCAGGATGAAGAACGAGTTCCCCGGCCTGGTTGTTGATTTCTACAAAGATGGCGCCCTCTTGGAGAGCGTTTCTGAAGGAGTAATGACCCTTAACAATGTTTCCAAGTCTGACGAAGGCCTTTACAAGTGTGCTGCTGCTCGTGAAACATCACCCGCAAGCTGGCTGGCTGGGAAAGGTGAACACAGATATTATGTTTAGTCCAGGATCGATGCAGATTATAAACTATCCCAGTCACCCTACTTATCATCCCACTTGTTGAAACAAGTTTTCCTTTTGTCTTTCCATCACATGAAGAACAGTGTGCGTCGCAGCCTCGCTCCTCTCCCGTCTCCAGGCTGCGCTGGATCGCTCTCTTCATTTTCATATTGTGCCTGATGCTGCTGGCGATCGGGTTTCTTTATATACGGAACAACAAAAGTAAAGAAAAGTCATTTATTTGATGTAAATAACTCGACAGAAACACTGAAATAAGTGAGCACTCGTAATGGTGTCCTGTAACACTTTGGCTTTAACGCTTTTCTAATAGCTTACTGCAGAGTTGTGTAATTTGATGGCCATCCCTTTGTTTCCAGTGTTCGGGAAAAGCTAAATATTTAAAGTCTTCTTTTATATCTGTCATTACGTTGAACTTTAGATTGGTCTTCTTTCAGGTCCCTGGTGATCCACGGCTTGTTGTTGGGGAAGCAGTGTCCAGTCCTGGATGGTACGGTGGTGTGTTCACAGAATTTAATGTATTCTGTGATACAGTCCGTCCTGCTGTTGATGTCCTCCCCATGTGGTCCAAACAGCACGTCCCAGTCCGTGGACTCAAAGCAGTCCTGCAGGGCGTCTTTAGCCTCCTGTGTCCACCTCCTCACAGTCCTGGTGGTCACAGGCTGCCTCTGCACCAGGGGGACATACTTGGGAGTCAGCAGGACCAGGTTGTGGTCTGATCTACCAAGGGGGGGAAGGGCAGTAGTACTGTATGTATCAATGGCATTAACATACAGTAGGTCCAGAGTTTTATTGTTCTGGGTGGGGCAGTTAACATACTGGTGCAAAGTTGGCAGTACTTTATCCAGACTGGTTAAAGTCTCCAGTAACTAACAGAAATGCACCGGGATGCTGAGTCTGTAGTTTAGTCACAGTGGAGTGGATGGTGTCCACTGCTGCCTCTACGTCAGCTGATGGAGGAACGTACACAGCGATAACAATGGTGGACGTGAACTCCCTCAGTAAATAATAAGGGTGCATCCCCACGGCTAGAAGTTCAATGTCCGGGCTACAGAAACGTTCCTTCACACACGTGGTCAGGATTACACCACCTCTCGTTCACATAGACTTCAATCCCTCCACCTTTCTTCTTGCCACTCCGAACAACGTCTCCGTCCCCCCGAACGGTCCTGAAGCCGGGTACGGCCGTGCTGTGGTCCGGGAGATGTGAGTGCAGCCATGTCTCGGTGAAACACATGATGCTGCACTCCCGGTACTCTCTCTGGGTCTTTACCAGCGCCGAGCTCGTCCGTCTTGTTGACCAACGACCTCACGTTCCCCGTTAAGATCTCCGGTACCGCTGGTTTCTATCTCCTCCTCTTCACCTTCAGTTGAGCTCCAGCTCTACAACCCCGACGTCTTCGATCTCAGGCCTCGCTCCGGGCAGCAGCAGTAGAGGTCTACTCAGCGCGATCAGCTGATCACGAGAGGAAACAATAACAATGACCCCAACCAGAAAAGAGGAAAAGTTACGGTCCATTGTCTGACCGTTAACTTAACACACGTGAAGAGAAGAAAACAACAACTCTGAAGAGGAGAAAGAAAAATACTTGAAACCAAACACACTCGGGGAGCTGCTGTAACAGGCTGCCTCGAGCACGGCGCCATCTTACATGGACATATCTTACAATATATGTAGAATATATGTTGATGTTTTACAATAAATTACTCCGTAGATATTTCATAATTACTGAAAGCAGACATGTTATTTCTTAAAGATATTTACCAGGAATTTAATTATTGTGTATAACATTGTTTTTATTGCACATCTGTACATAAACTGATGAATGTAAATAATAGAAGTCTTCCTCTGGTCTGCTCTGTGATGACATCATGTTGTTTAGGATCAATCTCTTGTGCGTTTTGTGTATTTAGAAGTGTGTGTGCTGCTGATTTGTTCTGACCACCACCCGTCTCCTCCTCCTCCTCCTGTTCTTCCTCCTCCTCCACCTCCTCCTCCTCCTCCTCCTCCTCTTCCTCCGTCCCTCCCGTCTCTCCACCACCTGCAGTCTCTTTCCCAGTGTCCATTCCTCCCTTCAGTTATAGCAGGTGTCTCTACTTGTCTCTCGTGGTCCTCCCCACGGCCGCCAGCTCCTCTCCATCCACCTCGCGTCCTCCTTCTGAGATCTCCTTCATCATCATCCCCTCGATAATATACTTCAGAGTATTCTGTCTTCGTCATCATGTACATATGTGTCCGCTGTTCTAGTTTTAGGTGATTTCTTCTGTTTATCTTTTAGAGCTTTTTCTGCATGTACTGCGTGTTCCTCACCGTCTGTTAGTTCGTCTGTCTGCCAGCCCACCTGATGTTTCTGATGTTTCTTTACAAACGAGCTGATATGAGCCCACAATCTGTTCAAAGGGTGTTCTTTAACTGCTGTCCATAGGGCCCTCTGCCATTATATGGATTTCCTGGTGGGGTGCCACTGTGTCTGTCAAACACTATCTTCAATCTTGCCAAATACTGTCTCGTCGTCTCCCCGAGTACATTCTGCCACGTGGGAAAAATCTGCTCTATCTGCTGTCAGATTTCTTATTCTAAGGAGTAATGCTTCCAGCTGAACTTGGTGAGTATTTGGTGACTACCAGAAGGGGCGGGGTTTCCATCTACCAGCGGGTTCCAATCGCCGGTATTGGAACCAATCTACTCCTGTTATCTGTCTGATGCATCTTTCTATTTCAAATCCATTCAGCTGGTCGCTCTGACACAATCATTTTAGCTGATTTTCGAATTCTGCTGAATTTCCTTTTGGATGAGGAATGCCGTCTCCAGCTCTCCTAACGTCCGCTAATGTCCACGGACGATAAACTAGTACTGTGGCTTCCTGTCCCTCTTCTCCTGCTGGGATTAGATCATTCTATCAGGGGGTGCATCTGTGCGTGATGTGTTTCTGCATCTCTTACGGTATTATTGAACAGATTCTGATCGTCTCTACCTGGTCTGGTTTTTCCAGGGGATGTGGTTCTTAACCAAACTGCAAATCGTCTGAACAGTTCTTGGCTGCTGTCTGGGGTTGGAGTAGAGGGGTGGAGTTTGGTGACGGTGTCGTGGGTTCGGAGACAGAAGCTGGCTGAGCAGCCGGAGGCGGAATAGGTGGAGCGGGCGGATCAGCTGTTACCGGGACGTCTCCCATGTTAGGGTACGGAGGAGGATCGGGTCCCATGTTGGTTCGTTTTTGTACCACATAATCATCATCTTCATTATATTTCTGGGAGAAATGTATTTCATTTATTGGATATAGTATTGGTGCACTAGGAGCTTTATTCTCTTCTCTTCCCCTCTCATTTTTATTTTCTGCATTCTCTTTTTCCTTCTTCTTTCCATCCCTTTTCTGCTGCTCTCTGTCTGTCAGCATGCCCTTGCTTCTCTTAAACCTTTTTTTATTTCCCTCACACTTGCTTTCTATTTTCTCTGTCAACTCTCTACATGCTGTCGCTGTTAGTTTTCCCTTCAATCTGTGTTCCTTTTCCCATTTTTTAAAATATTTGATGTAATCTGCACCTTTTGAGTGCATGCGTTTTACGTCTCCCTCCAGAGGTATCTCTTTGATCTTATTACAGCATGATCCCATTTTTTCTATCTGTGAGCCAACCAGTTAGTATGGAGTTCACCTGAGCAACCGGTCTTTATACAGTGTACCGTTAGGCTTCGGCCCGCTTTTACACTGTAGGACACTCACAGTATCTAATTATTTATTTTAATTTTCTTATAGTTACCTGTAGGTCCCTGACCTATTTTTGTGCACGCGACTTTTAGTTTACCTAGTCTACTCAGACTCTTTAGTTTACCTAGTCTATTCAGACTCTTTAGTTTATCTAGTCTATTCAGACTCTTTAGTTTACCTAGTCTACTCAGACTCTTTAGTTTACCTAGTCTATTCAGACTCTTTAGTTTACCTAGTCTATTCAGACTCTTTAGTTTATCTAGTCTACTCAGACTCTTTAGTTTACCTAGTCTATTCAGACTCTTTAGTTTACCTAGTCTACTCAGACTCTTTAGTTTACCTAGTCTATTCAGACTCTTTAGTTTACCTAGTCTATTCAGACTCTTTAATTTACCTAGTCTATTCAGACTCTTTAGTTTATCTAGTCTACTCAGACTCTTTAGTTTACCTAGTCCATTCACTCTTTAATTTACCTAGTCTATTCAGACTCTTTAGTTTACCTAGTCTACTCAGACTCTTTAGTTTACCTAGTCTATTCAGACTCTTTAATTTACCTAGTCTACTCAGACTCTTTAGTTTATCTAGTCTACTCAGACTCTTTAGTTTACCTAGTCCATTCACTCTTTAGTTTACCTAGTCTATTCAGACTCTTTAGTTTACCTAGTCTATTCACTCTTTAATTTACCTAGTCTATTCAGACTCTTTAGTTTACCTAGTCTACTCAGACTCTTTAGTTTACCTAGTCTATTCAGACTCTTTAGTTTATCTAGTCTACTCAGACTCTTTAGTTTACCTAGTCCATTCACTCTTTAATTTACCTAGTCTATTCAGACTCTTTAGTTTACCTAGTCTACTCAGACTCTTTAGTTTACCTAGTCTATTCAGACTCTTTAATTTACCTAGTCTACTCAGACTCTTTAGTTTACCTAGTCTATTCAGACTCTTTAATTTACCTAGTCTATTCAGACTCTTTAGTTTACCTAGTCTACTCAGACTCTTTAGTTTACCTAGTCTACTCAGACTCTTTAATTTACCTCGTCTACTCAGACTCTTTAGTTTACCTAGTCCATTCACTCTTTAATTTACCTAGTCTATTCAGACTCTTTAGTTTATCTAGTCTACTCAGACTCTTTAGTTTACCTAGTCCATTCACTCTTTAGTTTACCTAGTCTATTCAGACTCTTTAGTTTATCTAGTCTATTCAGACTCTTTAATTTACCTAGTCTATTCAGACTCTTTAGTTTATCTAGTCTATTCAGACTCTTTAGTTTATCTAGTCTACTCAGACTGTTTAGTTTACCTAGTCTACTCTTTAGATCAAAACAACAACAAAAGAAGTTGTCTTACCCGGGTGTCCGATGTTTGATGGTGAATCAGTCTTGTTCTAAGATCCCGTCACCCCTCCTCTCTCCAGTTCGTCCTGGCCTCACCAATGTCCAAACTGTTTCAATAAAGAAACAGGGTGGAGGTCTTTCCTCAGGAGTCCCAGACTCCCCCGTGCACGGTTTCAGGCTACTTCCGGAGAGAGATGTTGGGATCCGGCTCGAAGGACCAATTATGTTAGACGGAAAACAAAAGAAACTTTCCGGAGCCACAATGCAAACAAGAGGAAGAGACAAATCTTTTCTTTCCATCAAACACATAACTTGTCAAAGTGTTAAAGGGGATGTTGTGGAAAGTTTTCATCCTTATAAAAAAACTGAAGTGAAGAGGACTTTTATTTGTTTGGTTGTATGTTCCGCCGAGTGTTTCTGCAGATATATTCACATCTCAAAACGAGCTCTGGGCTGCGTCGCTATACTTCGTGCTTCACCATGGCAACAGACACCGAGGATCGTGGGTAATGTAGTATTGAAGGTAAACTCGATAAAAAAACAAAACATGATTTCTTCAAAAATGTGAAATGATGGAAACGGGTGGCTACAACAGAGCGCTGGGTTGTTTCTGATTCCTCTGATGACTGCTTCACTCAAAGCCAGGAAGAAAGCTGAGGTCACCATCTACAACAGAGACGCAACCCCAAAAGTCCCTCAAGCCCCTCAGAGCCGTTGGTATAAATCACTGCTTGTGATTGATCAGCTGACTGTTAGTCATAAACTCCTCAGGAATTGATGTAAAACAGAGAAAAGCAACAAGTCATCACGAAGAAGTTTGGAAAAGAGGAAAACGGTCTAAAATGGAACAATAACAGTAAAAGTACAAATAACAATAATAATAATAGCATTAGTAAAAAATGAATTAAAAACAATAACGGCAAAAATAACAACAGCAATGATAATGATAGAAATTAATGTTATTAGTAAAAAGAACAACAATAATAATAATTGTTTTTCTGGAAGCTCTAAAAATGTTGGTTTCGGGCAAAAAAAACAACAACAACAACAAAAAAAAAATCAACTTATGATCTTTATTCAAATTGATCCATGAACATGGGACTATGTCAAAGGTCACATGACCAGAACAGTTTACTTCCTGCTTGTACATCTGGAAGATGATGTTCACCTCAGATGTCAACGAAAGGCAGTAAAACACTTAAACGAACCGATTGAACATATTTTGTGCGGTTATACTGCGATACTTCACACTCGGCTCATAAGAGGTGTGAATGTTATTGATCTCGTGAACTGAACTTTACCAACAGAGAATCAAACCGGGCGTAAAGTTTGTGCGTCTGAGGAGGAAAATGTGTCTTAGGAAGGAAACTTAAGTGAATAGAAGGCGTTCGAGGTGGAATCACAAGACTGAATGCTAATTTTACATGAAACAAACTATAAAGTTCAACAGAACCAAATGGTGATGACGATGGAGACTTGAAGTAATATTTACAATCTTTTAACTGGACTGGTGAATAACAACAACTGTAGATTGAATATTTCAACCAATCAGTACAAAAGTTTGTGTTCCGTTTTCTCAAAAACTGAATTCAGTCCAGCAGGAACACAAAATGAGGCCGAGGCCACGTTCACAAACGGCTCACAATTGAGCCGTCAAAAAAAAACAAAAAAACAAAACACTTCCTGCACAAACAAACTCGTCAGACATTCGGACCTGGAGCACTTCGTCGCAGCAGGAAGCTGTGGCCTCTGTTTCGACAGAAGAGGTGTGATGGAGCACCAACCCCCACCTCCACCCAACACGACCTGCCAGAAGAGTCGGTGTGTCAGAGCAGCATGGAGATAACAACACTGTGCGCTGTCGTTGGTGAGTACCAGTGATTTCTGTGAGTCGGACACTAAAACGTGACCTGCGCTCTTATTCATGAGCAGTTCCTAGTGTTTAACTTTGTTGAATCTTCTCTGTGGCATTTGTGTTCCAAACCCGGTTCTGAATAATGTTGGGAAACGGTGTAAAATGTAAATAAAAACCTGAATGCAATGATTCCCAAATCCTGTAAAACGATATTTAATTGAAAGTACACTCAGCAGGTCGTCATGAGGACCAGAACGGTTCAAAGACAAGAGTCTGCAGCTTTATCTTTACAAGTAGTTATGCAACGAGACGCACCCCCGTTAGCTCTGCTGCAGACAGTATTTGAGATGTGGTGTGATAAAGATGCCAAAGAGAGAACACGTTTTATTAAATGTACTTATCGTTGGACTGTGAATGCTGGGAGTCGTTGGTTCCTTCTGTTCCCCCTGAACAAACAAATAGACGATAGAAGTGCAGTTGATGACTGATTGTGATAATATCTAATTAGTTATGTGACATAACAACAGCCTTTATATATTGCCAAGCTGAAGATTAAAAGTTGGTTTAAATATTGCACTGACTCACCTCTGCCTGTTTCCTCTTCCCAGGGTGTACCAACCACAGGAAACAGGAAGGGGGGAAGTAGAGATGTGTTGCTCTGTTTATTTAGGGAAATCATGTATTTATAATTTTAATCTATTTATAGGGACTGTAAATATTTGTAAATTATTATGGATATCTTTGGGTTGGTGAAATCATGTAAATATTTATTGTACATATACTGTTGATATATATACTTACCTGTAGATGGTATGTCTGGGCTAATTAGAGTGAGCAGGTGTCTCTAAGGATCTCAGTGTGCTTGTGTAGGGAGCCTGGTGGGTGATGGTGTACCTCTGGTGTACCTCTGGTGAACCTCTGGTGAACCTCTGGTGTACCTCTGGTGTACCTCTGGTGAACCTCTGGTGTACCTCTGGTGAACCTCTGGTGAACCTCTGGTGTACCTCTGGTGAACCTCTGGTGTACCTCTGGTGTACCTCTGGTGAACCTCTGGTGAACCTCTGGTGTACCTCTGGTGAACCTCTGGTGTACCTCTGGTGTACCTCTGGTGTACCTCTGGTGAACCTCTGGTGTACCTCTGGTGTACCTCTGGTGAACCTCTGGTGTACCTCTGGTGAACCTCTGGTGTACCTCTGGTGTACCTCTGGTGAACCTCTGGTGTACCTCTGGTGTACCTCTGGTGTACCTCTGGTGTACCTCTGGTGAACCTCTGGTGTACCTCTGGTGTACCTCTGGTGAACCTCTGGTGTACCTCTGGTGTACCTCTGGTGAACCTCTGGTGTACCTCTGGTGTACCTCTGGTGTACCTCTGGTGTACCTCTGGTGTACCTCTGGTGAACCTCTGGTGTACCTCTGGTGAACCTCTGGTGAACCTCTGGTGTACCTCTGGTGTACCTCTGGTGTACCTCTGGTGTGATGGTTTTATAGTGGAAAGAAATGAAGCTTCAGCAGAAACCTCTTCTGGACTCTGATCTGCTCTTTTGTCTCGATGGCTGCTCGGGCATGTTAATAGTTAATAATAATCAGCGCAGCGCAGACTCGTGGGATTTCAATCATCTGTGGTGAAACCACCAGCTGACTAACACATCAACCAGGGTTTCCTGGTGTCAACTTCCTACCGATTGGTGACAATCTCAGTTTGTCATTACTTCTGTCTTTCTTGCAGCTTCTCTGACAGTCTTCCCCGACAGATCCCAGATCTTCCAGTATGAGCCGATCACTCTGAGCTGTGAACATCAGGAAGACTCCACCGAGTGGATCGTTAAGAGGAACACATCCGAGAACGTAAATGAAGAATGTTCCCATTTCTGGAATCCAAGAAATTCATCTGACTGCTTCTGCAGCGAATCTTACTATTCAGACACTGGAGTTTACTGGTGTGAGTCTGGAGCAGGAGGATGCAGCAACACCGTCAGCATCACTGTGACAGGTGGGATTAAACCACAGTCCTGTGTTCGTAGCTTCAGGTCTGTAAAATGGTTCTGATCCAGAAGTGTCTTCAGCTGCAATACCAGCGAGTGCCACTAGAGGTCGGCTCCAAAAAGCCTCCGGCTCCATAGACTCCCATTCAACTTCTCTCATCAAATCCAAAGTGAATAAAATGTGTCCATCAGTTATCTCGGTGTTGTTAGCTAAAGTCACTCCTTCTTATTAGTTTTCTGGAGGTCCATCTGAAAATAATCCCTCATTCATTAGAAAAGAAGATTCAAGAAGACCTGGTTTTGGGGGCGTGTCTGTTTGATTGACAGGCCTGTGGTGCAGTCAGGTTACAGCCATCGGTGGGGGGGGGGGGGGGGGGGGTGATGTCACTGCTGGTTGTCGCTTGGTTTGAACAAAGTAGCAAAAGATCAAAACATACCTCAAACAACCAATATATTATCCTCAGGCCTGACCTCTTGTGGTCAAAGCAGTTCGTTTAGATGTTGATAAACCACAAAGTGCAACAAGTATAATCTGGGTTTTGAGAAAATACCTCTGTACCTGCTTGTATGGGAAAATGTCCACTGGACCAGCATGTCAACGCTTGTCTTACACTCGTCAGAGAAAAGTACACGAACAGGGTCGAAGTCTCAAACTGTGATCTCGTCCAAACCTTTTTCTGAGTGCGTAGTTTGTGGAGGCTAAACCGAAGGTGTCTTTCTTTTGAGAGAAGGCTTGACCCTGACACGGTTTCCTGTTGTTTTACAAGCGGTCGGACTTTCACACCCACATCCAGCCATAACTGCTCAGCTGTGCAACGGTTCAAATGTCTGCTTCAGGTGCTTTGATTCTATTCTTTACACAACTATCTGTCACGTTTCATGTGAACAGTCCAACACTGAAGATTTAAAAAATTGTTTTAGCAAGTCTGGTATGAAGACCCAAATTCATGTTAAAAGATAAGGCTGCACACAAAGTGCAATACCACTGGGGACCACTAGGGGCTTGCTCCAAAAAGTTGAGTTGCAGTGTGGTCTATCGTCCAAGTCTCCTAATAATGTGTAACCCAACCGTTTGCACGCAGGAAAACTCTTGCGTGACGTGTAGAAAGTCTAAAGTTGACTAAATATGTGTTGTCGTGTCTTTTCGCCTCTCAGCTGGTTCTGTGATCCTGGAGAGTCCCGTCCTCCCCGTGACGGAGGGAGAAGCTGTGACTCTACGCTGCAGAACCGGGACGACCTCAAACCTCACCGCCGACTTCTACAAAGACCAGGTTCTCATTGGCAGCAGCTCGACGGGAAACTTCACCATCGGGAGCGTTTCCAAGTCCGATGAAGGACTCTACAAGTGTAACGTCTCAGGAGATGGAGGATCAGCGCTCAGCAGGCTCACCGTCAGAGGTGAGTCGCTGCTTTCAAGGCCCTGAAAACCAAAAATGTCTTACTGTCAGCAGCATGGTTCCACCTGCACAGGTTTCATAGTCTCACATGTATCTTAAAGTGGGAGGGGCCCAGCTGGAAGAAGTGATGTCATGTTTCTGTGCACCAATCAGAGTTTACCAACATTTGGTGTTCTTTACTTGTTTCCGATTGTATCCTAAATTCATCCACACAGTTTATTACAGTTAGCGTTTAGGGGTGAACAGGAAGTTAGCCGCAGAGCATGCTCAGTATTTATTCGTAAGGTTAGTGTGATTTGTTTGGTTTAATCAGCTTGCAAATGATGTTAATTTATATATAAAAATCCTGCCTTGTTCCTTTTAAGTTAAATAAAATCAGATGGAAGTGACACGCGGCTCACGAACCTTCGGTTCCCTCGACGCCGATCGGTCAACAACAATGAACATTGTGCCGATGATGAGACCAGAGATGTTTTTAACTGAGCACAGGGTTAGAAAGTGGAAAGTTGGAGGTCACATCGACACGGTTCCTCTCTTGGTTCGTTGTACATTTAGGCCAACCTGCGGTGTTTCTGTTTCGAAGCAGGGCGTCCTGAGCGATGCGACCAACCCTTCGCTCACATTCTACTTCCTGTGGTGGGCGTCTGCGTCTGCATCTTGCTGATGCTGCTGATGCTGCTCTGCCTCCGGAGGGGCATTAAAGGTTAGTCTGTTCTCACGTCAATAAGAACCGACATCCTGCTGGTTCAGTGTCGGGCTCTAAAAGCAGCCGGAAGTCCTGCAGACACAGGTCGTAAGCTTTCGACCACGATGGGTCCGAAACCAGCCAAGAACTGAAATCTGAGGCTGAAGTAAGTACCGGCTCACCGAAGCTGGACCGCTGACAACGGAAAAACTCCTCTGATGAATCTGCATTTCTGCTGACGCTGCAGATGTTCGGTCAGAATCAAGAGGCAACCAGCTGCGACGTCACCCGTTGGTTTGTGAACGTTATGAATTCTCCAGTTCAGATTCTGTCCGTCACCATCTTTGCTAGTTCGGAGCAGTTTGGAGCAGGAAGTGACCATATTTGGACGAGCTGGGGGAGGAGCCAGCGGTGGATCTGACCGATCTGATCGGAAACCTGACGATACTACGTCCCGCCCACCGATAGCTGTAACCTGACTGCACCACAGGCCTGTCAATCAAACAGACACGCCCCCAAAAACAGGTCTTCTTGAATCTTCTTTTCTAATGAATGAGTGAAGCTGGTGACGCAACATTCGGCGCTTCACAATGGCCGGATTGTGATGTCTGATAATGGGCAGGTGGGAGCTGGAAACATCCCCACCACCTTCACTGCAGACATAACAAACACACCTCGAGCACAGCGTAGCTCTTCTGTTCATTTGTAAATGAAGTTTCATTCACTGGGGAGGAATCGTATGTCACAAACGTCCAACCCGAAACAAAAAATAAACTCTGACGTGGTTCGCGTCTGCAGACAATAAAAGAACCTCCCAGGTGGCAGCTCGAGGCTGCAGCAGAAACACAGCTCGCCTCAAACTAACTTCAAACTGCACGCTCCTGTGTCTCTAACTCTGAATCGACCATCGTCTGGGTTCAGATCTTTAAATCCAGTTTTTCTGTTGCAGGTAAAATGAACTCCGCCGTCTCGTACACTGACGTCACCTTCACACAGGAAGTGAAACCTCGACGGGTCAGAGGTGAGCTGGCCGGTGTCTTGACCCACTTTTCCTGCACACTTGTCGGTCCACCTGACTCTAAGCTCCGCCCCTGTATTCAGTCACTCCCCAGGATGCCTTGACATGAGGTCGTGTGTATTGCTCGGCTCAGATCCTCCCTACAGCTCTGACGCTTTCTGTCTTCATCTGTCTGCACAGATTTGGACGCCACGCCGACCTTTTACTCAACGCTCAGCCTGGACGCCATCTGACCGCAAACAGCACGTACGAAAGTGAGAGTTTATCATATTTTCTGTTAAAATGAGCGTTTAACATGATTTTACAGGAAACGGAAACATTACTGTTAATTGAGGCTCCTGACGAGTCGTCGTTCATCTTTAAATATTTGCACAAAACTGTCTTTGTAGTCGTTGACATCCTTGTTGTCATTTTTTTAATGTTTCATGGCTGTTTTGCATTTCATTGGAGTCTCTTTGTTTCTTTGTCTACTTTTGTGATGCTTTGTAGTCGCTGATTTATTTATTTTTTGATCAGGTTTTAACGATAATGTGAAATTGTCTGCATCTCTTTTTGTGTCTCTTTGGGTGTTTTGTGTCTTTGCAGATTACGGTTTATCTCTCTCAGCAGCCAAAATAATCTGCAAGAAAACTAAACTTGAACTGTTTGAATGAAAGAGGGTATATTTGGAGACTTTGAGTTTCACTTTTTAAATGTAATGAATGGTGTCTGTTTCACCAGCTTCCTCCCCAACAGTTCCTCTCTAAGTACAGTTCATGACAGAAACCAGACTGAAAGGTCACACACTCAACACAGCAGCTGTAAATTATACAAACTTTCCCCGGACTCAAACAGCAGAAGCTTCAGTTTCTGTAACCAAAATAAAATGTTTGTAATGAAGGAATCGAGTGTTTCTGACTTGTTGCAGAAAACGATCAACAGCAAGTTTATAACGAACAGAAAATACATTTTATGGCTATTTATCAGAAGATGTCACGATGTAAACAGGTCAATAATTGGAACCGTTGTCTCAGGAAAGATGATTATTTTCACTTCTTTATCTGCTTAAAACTACATTATAGTGTGTATTAATTTTTTTTGGATTTGTTTAATGCTGCTTGTTAATATAAAAAATAGTTAGTGTGCTGCCTGCCACTGCTGTGTTCATGGCTTCTTCAAAAACTGTATAATGAGCAGATACCATAGAGACACAATTGCATTTTCTCCAAGGCAGGATCGATGGATTTTTCAAATTATAGCCAGCGTTCTCAAGTCTGAAGCGTTTGTAACAGTTAAAACGGCGACACCTAGTGGCCAACATTCAGAATTGCACTGGAAAGACTGTTGGTCTTTTTAACATGTTCTTTAAAGGGTCGACAGAAGAAAAGGAAAATATAAACGGGATAAAAAGCTGTTAATTTACGTGGAAATAATCCTTGATAAAATTATGGTGAGTAGCAGAAACTAATGTTTCGCGGTTTGTTGTCATGTTTCTATGTTTGTGTTCAGTCGGGTTCAGTTTGGACTGTTTGTCTCTTGTTGGTATGTTTTCACGAAGTCTTCAAAGCTGAAGGAAAAACAAATGTGTCATAAATAAATATATTTAAAATGATATGATGCGTTTCTGTATCTTAAAGCCGACAAAGTTAAACCCGAAACACCAACAGCAGTTAAATACGTGGAGATGAGTTCAGAAACACCGACGGAGCTTTTCAGACTTTAGACACATTTGGCTGATGATCGAAACGTTTTTACTTCAAGAAGGTTTCGAATGCAGGACAGCAGCTGTCAATCAACGTCACACCTGAGTATTAATAAAGAACAAGTCTGACAGGATGAGGTATGCCGATGAACCACATCATGACTGTGTGTGCGTGTGTGCGTGCGTGTGTGTGTGTGTGTATATATATATATATATGTGTGTGTGCGTGTGTGTGTGTATATGTGTGTGTGTGTGTGTGTGTGTGTGTGTGTGTGTGTATGTGTGTATATGTGTGTGTGTGTGTGTGTGTGTATATCTGTGTGTGTGTGTGTGTGTGTGTGTGTGCTCCAAAAACATTTACCCAACCCAACTCAACGGATTTATTCCTGAGAGGTGATTTAACAACAGAATAAGATAAACAGTCACATTAGAATAAGAAATGCAAAAAAACATAATTAGTAAACATAACGTTTATTTTTCTGTTCAAACAAGAAACTCTGCAGATTGTTTTGTGAAAACATCACATAAGCATTTCAGAACTAAACAACTCTAAAAGATTAAAAAAACATGAGAATACAGGTTTGCTCCACAAGTTGTCGCTCTTCTTCGCCTCCTCAGTCTGCCGTGAGACCAGCTGACCGTTTCTTTCTGGCTTCAGCTCGAACTGCAGAGACAAAAGAAACTTGATGCGGTGCAGGTTTTGTTTCACACGAGTGGGTGTTGCACAACAAACTCGGGTCTCGTCGCACACATCCGTCAGTCATCGGCTGTCACGACGCTCTGCCGACACCTTTCACTTCCTGCTTTCGAACAGTGCTCCTCTTCTGCTGTTGCCGTGACAACAGCTGCTGACAACATTAACCATAGCGACCGCAGCTGTAACATCTGCAAACAACATGCGGGTCTGTCCTGAACGTTGAAGGACAAACACCTCATCGGCCACAACAGGCCGGCCCACTGCTTATCCTCAAGCTCCCTGTTGGTTCTCTGGTACTGGACTGATCGCCATGGTAACCACATACCTGAGTTCCACACTTTTGTTGTGACCACGCGAACGTTAGGCGGTTTGTTGTTCTCTGGATTTCAAAAAGATGCAACAACAAACGGGGAAATGAAACAAACTGACAGAGAGGAAAGAAGAAGAGCACACAGACTGAAATACAGCAGAGAGGGAAGGACAACGAGGGACAGGTGAAACTAATCAGGGGGTGGGGCCAACGATCACACAAAGGACAGGAAGTGAAACAAGACAGACAATCCAACAGGAAGCACAAAACCCAGACTGACCTGAAGACTACGAAGCAGAAAAGAAGTCCGAACCAGAACCAGAACCAGAACCTCAGAAGGTCCCGGTAGAGCTCGGTGTTGACAGTCTGACAACCAGCTAACAAAGCTAACAAACAGCTAATTTGGGGAAAAACAAACAGCTAATCTGAAGTTAACAATCAGACAACAACAATGCTAATAAGCGGCTAATTTCCCTGAACCCAACATCCGAGTGTGTTCTGTCGTGATTGGTTCTCACCTCGAGCCCAGCTGCAGTACAAGTATATACAGAGGATGAGGACGACGGTGTAGAGGAGGAAGAGCAGGATCGTAACCACCAGTCTGGCCAGAGACATCAGAGGAGGAGAAGGGGAAGGAGGAGGAGGAGGAGGAGAGGACGCTCTGACTGCGAGGTAGAAACATCAGTTTTCTTTGGTCAAAAAAGCGAATGTGTGTCTGTCACTGCAGTTATTAGTGTTCATTTCATGAATAAACGTCTTCCCATCGTCACCTTTCACAGCCAGTGGACTCTGCAGCGACTCTCCCTCCGTGGGGTGTCCACACTTGTAGAGGCCTTCGTCAGACTTGGACACCGCCGGGAGGGTCTTCGTTCCTTCGGGCCCCGACCCGATGAAAACGCCGTCTTTGTAGAACGTGGCGTTGAAAGGTGACGAGGATTTCGTCTTGTATTTTCTTTTGTGGGAGCAGCGCAGCGTCACTCGGTCGCCCTCCGCCACAGGAAGTGCAGGGATCTCCAGGATCACATCAACAGCTGAACAAAAGACAAGTTCAAAATCATTAGTTGGCCAAGAGAACCTTTAAAATTCATTGCAAAACAACGTCTGGGAGTCTCATGAATTACGATCTTACTGGCCACTGTGACGTTGATGACGTTGCTGCACTCGCCCCGCCCCGACTCGCACCAGTACTGCCCGTCGTCCGTCGGGGAGGCGCTGGGATTCGTGCACGACGACCCTCTGAGGTAACCCCACCCTTCCTCACACGAAACACCAAACTCCTTGGTGGTGTTTCTCCTCAACGTCCAGCCGCTGAAGCTCCCCGGCACCGCACAGTTCACAGTGAAGGACTCATACAGGAAGAGGTGAGACCTGTCCGGTTGGATGCTCAGCGTGGCTGCTGCGGGTCAAAACAGGAAGTGACAGACCTTCAGGTTGAGCTTCTGTTTGGAGGTTGAACCGCATGTACTTTAGTTCATTTGGACAAAATGGAAATCTGTTCACCCAAATTCCAAAAATGATTTCTCACTTCTCGCGTCATTTAGTCGCAGCGAAAGCTTTTAGTGGTTTTATACGACATGTTGAATTTTCTTAATTTTTCAGCCATTTAAACACCACGAAATGACTTCCTGTCGACCTACTTTTATTGAGACAGTGGAAATCTTTACTCAGGGTGATGGCTGACCATAGAAAGTACCATTATAGCACCGTTGTGAAATGATATATTAAATTCACGACAAACATGTTAAAAATTGGACTTTCTATAGCTAGTAGGATTCAAATCTCAAAGAGCAACAGCTGTGAAAAGTTGGAAAAAATGACATCAGTCCGCACACAGTCTTTAGTTCAAACATACAATCACATAAAAGGTCACCTGAGGGGGAAATGACATTTAACCGACAGTTAGTGCAGCTAAATACTGTGTTTAACATGGAATTGGACTCATTCACCAAGAAATTAAGATTTGATAGATAAACAGCCACAAAAATGTGAACATAGACGTTTTAATCTTTGTGTAGCAGGTGACTAGAAATGATTACTTCCTGTGCTCAAATCACACTACTCTAAAAGTTATTTGATAAAAGGAAAACATTTCTTACAGATCATCAGGCAGAGTGATGCGGCTTCCATACCGAGTCCGTTCAGTATGTCTGCTCCTCTAACTCGGCCACATGAACACATCCTGAGCTCACAGCGGAAATCCATCACTGCAGGCTGAACAAAAACAAACACGCAATCTAAGCCTTCTTCCTCTAGCTCTAAAACTGATTGAGTTACCGGTCCTGAAACAAAATGTGTTCCAACCACAACCTATTAAATGTAAATTAAAAACCCACCATCCTAATTTTATTATACTTACTTTTAAAAGTTTCTTTTGATCAATTTGCTTTCATTTATTTATTTCATCCACACTTTCATACCTTTTATCATCCATTTAGCTACTTTCAAGTACTTTTAATTCTTCTCACCCTCTCACCATCTCATGTTTAATCCTACCTTCTGATTAATTTCTATTTTTTTTAATCCTCATTTTTATACTCGTTTTCAGTCTGTAGTTCTTATCTCACTCTATTTTACCACTCTTATTATCATTTTAGCTTTTAAATCTCTTTTGGTCTCAAACTGGTTTTCAAATCGTCTTATTTTCCTTTTAATTTGTTCTCAAATTGATTTGATTTTTTTTTCTGGTATGCAGCTGTCTGTTTTATTATTGGCCCCTCAATCATCTGTAAAAAACGTTGAACTTCATTCAAATCTATGAAAGGTGCTCCGCAGCGTCACAAGTGTTTTACTTTCGTTTTCAGTAATTGCAGACGACGTGTAGGTCTGTGCGCGGATAAAGTCGGCGAGAGTACTTTAAATATTTAATAACCACCGAAGCTGGATTGAGTAACATCGACTTCGGTTTGAATATGACATATGATGTCAACTTGTTGGTGATTCTTGGACTTGTTAGCTCGGCAGGTAAGCGCGATTTCCACACCGGCAGGATCATGATCCGTCAGTGGGCTCCGGCTGAATCTAGAAAATGTGGCTCCGGTTGTCTTATTACAATTACATTTTAGAGCAACAGCCATGTAGGGGAAGAAACGAGATTTAAATCACAATCCTGAATCTCGTAATAATGAGAAAACGTTGTCTTTAATGTTCAATCTGCTGCCATTCATTGAACAACTCGCGGGTTGGGAATTGGCAGTAATATTGAACTTTTCAGGCTGTAGGTCGACAGTCGCTTCAGGAAAGACTCACTTTAGTCTTTCTAAGTTCAGAAATGGACCTGCAGGCTGTAAAAATCAAATCCAGGAGTCAGAAAGTTTACAGACAGTTCAGGAAGTTGGATCTTTTACAGTTTGCCTGCAGGGGAATGAGAGGAGTGGAGCATGTGACCTAATTAACATCATCCAGATTGTCAAGTCTGTGAACAAAACCAACCAAACTGTGAGGGTGAATATGTTCCAAATGGTTTTATTCTCATCTCATAGTTTTATGTACTCTCAAAACTATTTTTATGCTGCATAAAAAAGATGTAAAAAGACCTTTATAGGACTGGGACTCCATGTATGGATATCTGCTGCCAACAGCACTTCAATTTTATTCTAATTTAAATTCACAAGTTACATAATGACATATTTGAATGCAATGATTTAAAAAAATTGTTTTTATTACTGCATGTCATGCTGGTCACAAAGCAAACAGGCCCTGCACAATCTGCTTTTTCTTTTAAATCTATTAATGAATTGAAAAAAACTGCCCGTCAATCTAAAAACTTGCACAGACTTCACCATCTTTTCCCCCGCAGTTAATACATGGATTTTAAATATCCAAACTTGTCAGCACTGATGTTAAATCTGACAACTTGTCTTTACAAGTGTTGCATGTGTGTAATGTTCTGATGTTGCATCATGTTGTGTGAGTATGTGACTGTGTGAGGAGGGTGAGTGTTGGTGGGCTGTTAGTCAATGTGTAGTAGACGGTTTTATTTGTTATTTCATGTTAGATTGTTTTTTCCTGCTTTACCAGGGACTCCAGATGGAAATGAGATAGTAGATAAATCTGAAACAGAGCATCTCCTCTCTTTTTGTGATGAATGTTTTCTGTACATGGTCCCTGCCATAAATAAACTTAGACTTAAACAATCAAAAGCCGACTTACTTAAAATTTTATAATTTTTTACCCCGTGTTAATATTTATTTGTTGTCTTTATTGCAGGTCCAGACTGTCCTTCTAATTCAACAGATTTTGAAAAAATGGATCCAGTAGAAGCAGTGGTTGGCAGCAACACTACTCTCCCATGCATCCCAAAATTTGATTTTAATTATAAGGATAACGAATTTGTACTGAGGTGGAACAAAACAGATAAGATTTACACGTTTAAGATACATGAAGTAAAGTTCGTACACAAAAACTACACAAACAGAATATCTATTTCCCAAGAAGATCTAAAAAAGGGAAACGCTTCCCTCAGCATCATTGGAGTGAAGAAGTCAGATGAAGGAAAGTACTGTTGTGGTGTTAACAATAAATGGACTAATGTGACTCTTGGTAAGAACTTTAAACACCACATTCCTACAAACATTTTCTAATAACATTAATCCCCATTTTGATGATCCGTAGAAATATAGAGGTGGTTCATTTATCACAGAAGAGCCTCTCTATCATGGTTGTGTGCCAAATTAAGATTACTGAGAGGCCAGAGCGTCTGATGTCAAAGCCATTAAAGGGCCAATAGTGGAAGATGAGATGTGCCAGTCGGGTTCGGTCCCAGTCAGCCGCTCACCGAGCTCAGCTAAGCATTCGGTTAACCGAGTAGTTCACATACGTGTAACTGAGGCTGTGCTAGAGAATAGCATTCCTAAAACAAATGTGAATTTCAATGTAAATATACACTGTTGTAAGATGTGGGTGAGGTGCAGTTCATTGTTTTTTAGATAATAAACGGGTAAGAAACTGCAGTGTCATGACCCTAAAAGTGGACGTAGTTTCCGGGTCTGAAAAGAGAAGTCAGTGCGGAAGTGCCTCTAAAGTGTAATACCACCGAGGGCCACTAGGGGCTCCAATAAATTCCAATTAAAAAAGCATCAACTTCTCTCCTGAAATACAAAGTCAGTCAATGTTTTCCACGAGGAATCATGGTGTCATTAGATAAACTCCATCTGATCCGAGTTCTGGTCCTTCTGGAATTAACTCCAACAAGATATTTACTCATTTCAACTCGGCTTTATTTGTATAGAACCTCTGGTGAGGATGGGACACGTCTTGTTTTCTTAAAGGCTGGTTGTGACACCTGTTGGCAGGAATATGAAACTGCAATGTCCTGTTTCAGTAACGTGAAGTTATATGCTGCATTCAAATGTTGTCGTATTTATCGTGTACACAGAAGAGTCCGTCTGAACGGCGCCCTCTTGTGGTATTCACGACGTCGGAAATCTAAATTTTCTACAAGCCTGGAGTTCATGAGTTGTAACGTGTTTGGTGATGTTTACAGAAAGGTCAGAGGTCATGGAGGTTCGTGTTTAGTTGGATGTTCAGCTTTTATATTGTAATTTCAGTCGTGTAGAGTTTGTCTTCATAACTTAGAAAACAGCCTGCGTCTGAGGAAAATGTTGATCTTCCCAACAGCCTCATCTTTTCCGTCTGTGTCTTGGTGTTTCCTGCATCACGTTACCCCTGCTGGTAGCTTGCTAAATCGTTAGCCTGTGTGGCTTCGAGATGCCGTCCACGTTGATTTTACGACTGCCGGTGCACACGACTTCCCATGTTGTAACCACGAGCTCACGAGTTCATTCGAACTAATGCAGCATTAGTTCCATATCAACTCGATTGCTTGTACTTTTCTCGTCTCATGACATAAGGAGGTGAACTTATTGACTCATTCAGTAGAATAAGGAAGAGATCCAGTCAGCCACCTATGGCCTCTCAGTCGTCATATTTATGGCACACAGCCTGCACCGTACCAAGGACTGAATTGACAAAATCCAAAAGAAAATCCTACATTTAAAGACGGTCACAGTTTTTGTTGAATGACTTCATTGTTTTAGAAAGTGATTTACAAGTCTGTATTTAGTTTCTGCCGTCAGAGTATTTATCAATAACATGTGCAAGACTTTATCAAACCTGTCTGTATAACAGTACGACACTTTCTTTTTAACAGTTGTGAAAGAAGAGAACCGGGAGATCAAAGGACGTGAAGGTAATTTGTCTTGAGTATTTGCACAGAGCAGTTAGTACCATGTGTGTCGTCATATATAATCAGCGCTCACCTTCATTTCAGTACATCAGGTAACTTGAAGGGGTGTGCATCATGTGACTGACTACATCAGACTTGGTTAATTACGTCACCTTTAATGCAAATTTGACGAGACGACGAACCATGTTCACACCCGAAGAGACATAATTCTAAACATGTAACTCTAACTCTAACGTGTACCACTGTAGTCTAGCTCAGTGGTTCCCAAACCGTGGTGCGGGGGTCCATCTGATGCCCCAAAAACAGTCGTTATATGTACATCTTACTGTACAATGATGTCAAAATATTGTGGTTTTGGTTCTTCTTTGCCGTCTGTTTGGTTTCTGCCCTTCCTGCCCTGAAATTTCTGACACTGCTGCTGTTGTGTGCAAACAGGTTTTCTAATTTTTGTCTCATTGTGTATTTTGATTGCTGCCTCAGGTGACCAGCAGACCACTCCAAGCCCGAACAACGCAACAGAAAACTGTAATTTAGCAGATTATTTACAGTTCATCGCCATGTTTTATTTGCTGTTTTCACAACAGAATTATTATTATTATTTTTTTACCCTTATTGATAGTCGGTAAGGTATTTTCATCATAGATCCACTGTTGTAACAGATAGAGATTAAATGCACACATATGAAGAGGTGAAATCAGCTCAGTGAAAAATCTGTTATCTCTTATTTTCCTTCATTTACCACAGGGAATGTTGTTGTTGCTGTTGGTGGTGTTGTTGTTGTTGTTGCTGTTGTTGCTGTTGGTGGTCTCATCGTATACTGTTGCTGGAATAAATCTAAAGGAGGTAAGTTGCTTATTTCTGCCTACGGCAGCTTCGGTCCGATTGTTCAGTCCAGTATCCTCAAAAACAGACAAATTTCAACCTCCTTATGTTCAGTGACAACATTCAGGAAATCGTGAGTTCTTGATGTAACGAGGTGGAAAGTAAGGATGTATTTTGAAAAATGCATTTGTGAAGTCTCACGCACGCAGACCTCTTCAAAATCACGCCGTTTATCAAAGTTTCATCGACTCCAGATTGCCTGATTGCCTTCGTGCCGGCGATGGCGAAACAGGAAGCATTATCTGTCCGTCCGTCACGTTCTCGTGATATCTACAGAACACCTTGAAGGAATGTCTTCAAACTTGGCAAAAACATTGACTTGATACCAAAGATGAACTGATTTGATTTTGACACATTCACGTCAACATCTTATCTATCGGTGCGTTCAGGTGGCTGGGAAGCAGGAAAGTTCCACCTGGTGACCCCGAGAGCGTTCCCATGACGACAACAAAAAAGGCAACATGGCAGCCCCTAGAAAGTCTGCTCTATTTGCTGTCTTAGTACAGAAGAGTGACAAAAAACCTGGTCATCACCCATGTAGACCATCACGGGGATGAAATGGAGTCATTATTATTTTGTCATACTTTCCCACTTCCCAGTTGCTGATGAACGCACCATTCGGAACGTTTAAATGGAATTTCTTCAAATGTTACACAATCGTTCACTTGTTCTCAAGGATGACCTAATTAGAGTTTGGTGGTCAAAGGTCAAAGTTCGAGGTCGCCGAGGCTGCAGTGAGCAAAGAAGTGTCAGTGTGTTAAAAGGATTTCAAGTAGCTCAAGTTTTGACCGGCAGACCTCTGTGTACTTGGTGTTCTTTTATAGTTGGAAATTACTAAATGTTTATGGCACTCTTGTGTTTCCTAATTCTGTCAAACAGATCATTCTGCCAGATATGAGAGGTAAGCACAGAATGTAAATGACGGCATTAACTAACTAGCCTTTCCAGCCTTTCACTATCCCTCTGTCTGATTATATCCTTGGTTTGGTCGGGACGAATTAAACATGACTGTTTACCTGCTATTCGTTCTTTCTTCTGGCTTCTTTGCTTCCTCAGATGCTTCAAACATCTTTTAGCATCGTATATTTCAAGTGGTCTGAGACTTCTGCACCTGCTCTTGGATCTGTATTCAGGATTTCCATCTTATATTTCCATGTGGGAGAGGCTGAGGACAGACCCAGGAGTGTGGAGAGTTGCAGAAGTAGGGCTGTATTTCCAAATTCTGTTGCTTTTCTCTTTCCTGCCTTTCAAAGAACTTTCTACCTCAGGTTTAAGGTTTGCTCTCGAGCTTCAACAAAAAGCTTTCGTCTAAACTTAATCACGTGTTGACCGGAGCGTTTTAAAACACATGCCTGTGTTGTGTTGTATAGGGGCCAAGGAGAACACGGGATACCAGATGACCCCACAACAATCAGGATGATTGGTGATAATACAACTGGACAGGACCAAGATGGAAGTAATGTCAGACAGCGATCGAGGAACAGTCAGCGACATCAGTGTTTTGTAGTTTGAAACAGCGGCAGCAGGGCGTAGCACTGGAACCGCAACTCCCATCTAACCGACCAGTACACGCCACTCATCCACCTGCTACAATCCCATCACACAGCTCATCAGACGGTTTTATGATTTATTTATTATTACTACGGTTAATCATGGATTTTACACGACTAGGAGTTTGCACTACTTTGCATTGTGTTGGTTTACAACAGAGACAGTAGATAGGGTTGCAACTGCAGTTACAGAGCAAGTCGTTCCAACCCAGCGACCTGATTGGTCAACTGTACATTTGGAGCTTGTTCAAATCATCATGACATCACATCCTGCTCATCACGAGAAACATCACTCCTCCTCCTCAGTGGGAAAATAGACTTAGAATAGAGTTTCATATAATAAGTAGTATAATGTAGTTTCTACTTGTTATAGTTCTATTAAATGACCCATTTGGTGAAGTCGGGTCTCTTTTGGTCCTTTTTGGTCGCTCCGAGCACCCGTACCGTAACACCACGGATAGTCACGCACTTACAGTCCTAGAGGAGGCTAGCTGGACCGGTTTGGTTTGAACACATGACACGGAGCTAAATTGTTAAAAACACATGAGAACATGGATATCTTTGTTCATCAGATATCTTTGTTCATCAGATATCTTTGTTCATCGGATATCTTTGTTCATCAGATATCTTTGTTCATCAGATATCTTTGTTCACCAGATATCTTTGTTCCAACCAGACTGAGCTCGCTGATCAGTTTAGTGTTTCTATGTTCTGTATTTATTCAGTTGGAGACTAGAAATCTCCTCTGTTGCTAGGTGGTTGCTAGGTGGTGTGTAAGGGTCCGACTACTTCCTGGAGTAGGAAACATTGCGTACGTTACACTAAGAGTTTACTGACGTGACTGATTGTTTTCCAGTTCTTAGTCATACTCCGTGTTGCTGTGGAAGTGGAGATCGCACAAACACAAAGTTTTATATTTTGAGACTTAATTGCCCCACAATATGAATACATGTAGATTACATATTTTATTTAGATGCTAACTAATTACACTCGATTTAATGTGATTATTGCCATGACTGTGATGCTTAACACTTTGTTAAAATGGAACTTACTGATGGCACTTTGTAGTTTGGCTTTCTTGAAGAAATTGTATTTTCTTGATTCTTGTTCTGGTTTTGAACCCTCATGGGTGAAATGAACTTATTTTAAGTCGCTTTGGATAAAAGCGTCAGATAAATGAAATGTAATGTAATGAAATGTAATGTAATGTTAATGTGTCAATTGTTAATGTTGACGCTGAGCCATCATATTGTAAAAATGTCTGTGACAAACAGACAAAGAAAAAGTAAGATGTTTTTTTTTCTACTCACCAGAGTTTATGTTATTTTTATATGTTATTTGACAAAATATGTGAGAATAATTGCTGAGTGGGCATGTTCAGGATTGTGAGTGTTGATTGTCGTGAGAAAGATTGTTGTTTTTGATAAATGTAATGTTAAAATGTCCTGTTGCTCGTGGCCCATGATTGTGCTTTGAGTTATACATGTATTTCCTACAAAATCGACTTTTATTGCAAATGATTTGTACATGAATGTAATTTGTGTGAGAAAGGGGTTTATTTATTTTTCGGGGCTGCACTTGTGCCTTTTATAGGGAAACGCCACATATCTATTGTTTAAGGTTTTATGGTATCACCGCTGCAATTAATATATAATCTAATACTTTATTATTTCATATATGACTTTATTAAACTTCTTTTTTATGAGAAAATAATTTGTCAATTGGTATCTTTGGTCTTTATTAGTCCCTGTTAGTATTCTGGTTTTAACCATATTTTGAACAAACATTTTTTTTACTGAGGTCTTATTAATATGAAGTTTTGCTTACGGCTGCTTCAACTATGTTTAATGGTACATTCATTCTAATTCAGTTTTTCTTGCTGACGTGAGCCAGTGTTTCTTCCTTCTTTAAAGAATGATGACAAATAGATTTAAATTGAAATACTTTGCGTTGTGACGTCCACTGAACTGCAGCGGTTTTACCATCACGACAGCACATACCAGGAAAAGTTAATGAGTCCATCCGTTGACAGATTGTCTGCGTTTTAACCACAAAAAACAACCAAAAACAACTTTACTGAGCAACCAAACCTCAGCAGCTTTCAACCACACTGCAATAATAATTATAAGTCAATTAAACCTGCTTCCAATGCTCATACACTTGTGTTTTTAAAGAATTTGAAGTCATTTCACTGCATTTTTAATCTAAATTGGAGGTGTTTTTAATACAGCTGTGGATGTGTTAGTGTGTTTGAAAGTGTCAGAGTGCCCTCTCTTCTCAGAATTAACACTTTGCTTCAGCACAGATTGTCCAACCACAGCCGGCCCACACGAGCTTGATACGCCTGATTCAGCAAATTGCGGAGGAGAACACATTTCCTGTTTGTTCAGCTGAAGTAACATTAATGTGAAGTTTTGAGAGAATTCACCGACAGACGGCACAAAAACGGATGAGAACCACAAACTCCTCTCGGCGCTCTCCTGCTGCCTCCACTTCTTTTTCATACTCAACACACGAATGATGCTTTTTTCACATCAGTTGCAATCTTCAGTGTTACTAAACAGACAAAATATTCCTCCTTTTGTTACAACGAGACCACGCTGACAAAATTACAAATAGATGTTTCGGTTAATTAACACTTTGGGCAAAAAAAGCTCAGATGTCACATTAAAGCGTGAAAAGTTTTGGAAAAGGTCGAGGAAACAGGTCATGTGATGAAGATTCATGACCAGATGATTTGAAACTTCTAGCTACTCTCAGTTCTCCCATCTGCGACTGCAACATTTCATCATTTCAAAAACTGTTTCAACAGAATACCCCAGAAAAAAAATGTAATGATATTGAATTGAAGTTGAATGGGAGTCTATGGAGCCGACCTCTAGTGGCTCTCGGTGGTATTACACTTTTCGTCACTTCTGCATCGGCCTTACTGTTCAGACCCGACAGCTACGTCCACTTTTCTGAACAATCTATGGACTAAACCTAAAGCACCTTCATTTCCACGCCAAAGAGGAGCAAAACGTGACACTGACACGGCGTCCTCTAGTGGTCTGAAGGGTGAATTACACACTTCAGTGTCATACTGGGTTGCATGATAGGATGTAGGCTGCGTTCTCTTTCTCTTTTTCTTTAGGAAAGGAAAAGTAGGAAGTGAAAAGCTTCCGTTAAACAGCGAATCACAGAGACTTGTGCAACAACAAGCATGAAAAAGACGACTTAAGTTTTCTTTATTCAGTCTTAAATTCTTTGTGATCATAAGAGAAGTCAATGATCAGTGTTGGTAAAACTCTGACTTGCAATTTAAAGATACCAGAATACAACAAAACGTCCTGTGCATTTAGTTTTTAAGGCCACGAGGTCTAAACACTGGTGTCTTCAATTCAACTGTGGTAAAAAACAATATCCAGAACATCCACTGGTGCAGAATATTTTGACACTTTTACCAATTAAACAGCCATTTTTAACAGTTAAACTGTTAAAATGATTAAACAGCCAGTTCTCTAATCAGTTGTCCAAATAAAAATCTGGCTGCACAACTATTTCCATGATGACGTCAGCGCTGCTTCTCCTTTCTGCTCCGGTCTGAGCTGCTGTGAAGAGAAAGAGATAAACAACATTAGTGGCTGTTTTCTTTCCCGCTACGTCTTAATGACTGTCAATAATATTCAGAGTCAAGTCAAGGAAGTTCGTTTGCAGCTGAGATCAGAGTCACTGAGCGTTTGATGCCCGTGAAAACTCTCACGTTTTCTTGGCTTTTTGTTTACAGAGTTGTGGTTCAGCTCGTCTTACTGTGTAATATCGTTATATTCAGAATATGTTGGGCGACTCAGAGGTGCCATCAATTCAACATGTTCTGAGACAGGCAGTATTCAAGGAGCGTATGTTGATGTTAAATCCCCAAAAATCTAATTTTCACTCATTATTTTTATTTTCTACAAAAGGGCTACAGATCCTTTCATTTCAAATGTGTACAAGTTCGTATATGATCATAAAGTTTAGTATTATTTGGAGTAACACCTTAATTGTGATTATTGGCCAATCGGTGAAATCACTCGTTACGCAGCCTGACTGTTTATAGATGGTTTTCTTTTCTAAACCAACTGTTTTGGATTGATAAACATTTATTTCAGATGGTTTTAATGATGTAGAAAATAAATAAAAGCCTTAGAGAGCAAACAAAGGACAGCGTAGCTAGCTGCTGGCACAGCTTATTGTTATAGATCCGATCTGATTGGACAAAATTATTTTGCCCAATAATAAATAAATAAATAAATAATTGGCAGAAGCAAGAGCGCCTTCCTCGGTAATGTTCACTCTACCTCTCTTCCTGTCTCTGTATAAGAGTCCTAGTAAGATGGTGGACAACAGGTAAGGCGTTCCTGCCACCAGGTGACACACGAGTCTGATGACGGAGAACGAACAGGAAGCTGCAGGTGGAGCCGAAGACGTCGGAGCAGGAGAAGCTGCAGAGAAACACGCGTTTAACCACCAAGGACGGTTAATAAAGGACATTTTACCTTCCAATTTTCATCTTTTCTCTCAATCTTGACTCAAAACAGTGAGATAGTTTCACAGATAAATGTAAAGACATACTTAAGCGAACTGTAAGTAACCGACTGAATCTGTGGAAAACACAGATGCAGTTACCGTTCATCACCACAGGTGTCACCAAAGAGAAAGACAGGCGCTGACGTCTCCGGCTTCAGGCTTTTGTTTTAAAAGTTGCTCTTTAAAAACCTTTTGTCAGCAGCTAGCCTTAAGCTTTACGCTGTCCTCGCAACAAACAGTATTTATGCATTCAACAGAATATTTAGTCAAAGCTGGAGCCTGTTTCTGTCACCTTGCACAACAACCAGCCAGCTCCCTGATGATTCTTCACCCCCTGAGATGCTGCACTTGTAGAGTCCTTCGTCCGACTTGGAAACCCTGTGGATGGTCATCTGTCCTGTGGAGTTGCTCGTGATGGAGTGGCCGTCTTTAGAGAAATGAAACTTGTGGTTGAATGAGTTTCTCTTGGCTTTACAGCGCAGAGTCACAGCAGCTCCCTCCGACACCGGCAGGGCGGGACTCTCCAGGATCACAGCGCCATCTTTAGAAGAGAAAAGCCGTTCTTCAAGATCGTTTCTCACCCCGACCGCCCTCCGCGCTGCTTTGAATGAACTCATGCCTGGAGGAACAACAGTGAACGTGATGTGAGCAGTACCAGTGATGGCGACGTTGGCGCTGTCGCTCCGCTCTCCACTGACCGACTCGCACCAGTACGCCCCGCTGTCTGACGGGTAGGCCTTTGTAACGGTGCAGGTGGAGGCCGAGGAGGCGGAGCCCCAGTTCGACGAGCAGAATCCGACCCCGCCCTCCAACGTTTTCCTCTTCACCTTCCAGCTCGTGGAGTTGAGCTGGTCCTCGCAGCTCAGAGAGATCGAGTTCTGACGGAAGAACTGAGAGCTGTCGGGGCTGACGCGAAGACAGGCTGCCGGGAAGACAGGAAACGAAGGGATAGGGAGCACTGAGGCCAAGAATTAGGACACAAAAACAAGGAGTAACAAAGGAGGTACAGACGCAAACAAAAGTGACGAAAGATCAGGAAGAAATGAAGGGAAGGTGAGGAATGGATGAGCGTGAGGATGAATGAAGGAAGAATTTGAAAGAAAAAGAAGCAAAAATGGAAAGAAAGAAGCAAAGACAAAAGCATGAAACGTATTAAAGAGGAGGAAAAATGAAAACAGAAATAAAATAGCACCACAGACAGGAAACAAAAGGAGGGTAGAAGGAAATAATACGAAGTTCGAGGAATTGAAAGAGAGCGAGGACGAGAGATGGCAAAAATGCAGGTTATGGAAAGACAAACGCAAGAATGAACCAATAAAGAGAATAATAAACAATAAATAAAAGAAAATACAGAAATGTAAATGACTTGAAGAAGTTTAAGACAGATTTACTCAAAGAAAGTAAATCCATGTCGCAGTTTGTACTCACTCAGCATCATACAGAACGATGTGAACGGCATCCTGTCGCACAACAAACTGACTGACAAACAGACAAACAGAGTCCCTGCACTTCCTGCCAGTGTTCAAAGTCGTGGTTTAGCTGCTTAGTGACACGCATTACAGGCCGGTTTCTTTGACCTGAAGAAGAAAAAATTAAACGTACAAAACACCATTCATTTTAGTGGTTTAACTGAGCAACTTTTTTTTACTGCTATTTTATTGCTTTTCTATTATTCTATTATTATCTTATTGCTTCTGTATGCTGCTGTAGCGAAAAAATTTCCCCTCAGGGATTAATAAAATAACTACCTAACCTAACCTAACCTAACCTAACCTAACCTAACCTAACCTAACCTAACCTAACCTAACTTCCTAAACAGAAAAGCTTTGATTTGTTTGGCCACTTGGGGACGTGTTGCTGCGCTACAAACTGAATCAGAAGGCTCAATTTAACTGATCAAAATCACACATTGAATTTTTAGTTCAAATTAGCAGGAAAGTTTGGACATAAAACCTTTTGTTTTTTCTGTGATGGAAGTCGACACTCAAATTGAATAATAAAAGATGTTTATTTCATTTCACAAAAGATTGTAGTGGACTTACAAAATTACAGATAAAAACCCCCACAAAAATATAAAGCTCTGTTTACACAAATGTATTGTTACAAATTAATAAATCACCAGTAAAAACATGTTTTAAAGAAAAGAAACCCTTCATACAACCCCAGAGATAAAATATTAGTGTAAACCATAACAATACTGAACAAATATTGATCCAATAATGCTGATCCAATTTTATTTTTACATAAAAATGCTCTGCAAAAGTGACACAATGTGCACATAAATATCCATTTCAGGCAGTTTTCATGAAAATGTGCATGAAAAAGACATTTCATTATGACATTAAAGTGCAACTGAAGTCTGAGCTGGTTTGAATTCTTCTTGGAAATGTGAACACTCGATTTGATTTCGGCCATTTTTTAAACATGTTTTTGTATATATACATGAAAAATAACACCTGAATCATGAGCACCATATTTCAGGCCCTGGTCAGAACGTTTTGACTGACAAGTGCTGCAGAAAAAATAAATCACAGTTATCGAACGTCAGAAGAACCAAACCTGTGTGAGGTTAGCCTAGTTTACCTTAGCTTAGCATAAAGACTGGAAACAGAGGGAAACAGTTAGCCAGGCTCAGTTTGAAGGTAACAAAACTTCCATATCAGCATCTCTGCTGCTCAGTAAATTGAGTTTCTATTGAATGTTATTCTACCAAAAGAAAAGAAAGTCATTTTTATTTGATTCATTCGGACTGTTTGCTTGATTTTTTTTTTGTTAGCCCATCGTGACATCCCCAATTATTTTGTGAACAGATGTTTTCAAGCCTTGTGTCTGACCGTCGGCATCGTCCCCTTTTTTTTTGCCCTAGTGGTCCTCCGGGGTATTGCACTTTAAGGCACTTCTACTCAGAAGCTACATTCATTTTTGCATACAGTCTGTGGTTTTAACCAAAGTTTGAAGAATGTAGTTCATACTTGAGGTCCGACAGAAAAAGCTTACTTTTTTAAAAAAAAACTATCTTTTATCGTACTTAGAAAAATGATTTTAAAAAGGATCAACCTGCAAAAAAGAAAATCCTATAACCCCGTTTATGTTTGGAGTATCTGAAATGTAGTCTTTAATTTGGTCGTGGGGAATCCAGAGGGGAAACTCGCTTTCGCTTTGTTTCCTCTCTGACGTGTCTTCACTCCTCAGGCAGGTTTTCCAGGGTGTGATAGCGGTTTGTGGACAGAGCGGACGTTGGAAGTGAGACGGAGTTTCGGCGCTGAGGCGGGCCGTTGTGATTGCGCTGGGCGCAGGACTCGCTCATTGAACGCTGGATGCGGGCCGGGTTCTTCTCCGCGGTGCTGGTTGAAAAAGAAGGGGACGAAGGACCAGCCGGACCGCTGAAGCTATGGCTTCTCAGGATTGGGGGGACGAGTCCTGAATCGCTGACTTGCTTTTGTATGTCAAATTTGGGAGCCTTTCTTTGGGGTACGGTGGCAGTTTTTGAAGGGTGACTGCTGGTCGAGGCCGATGGTTTTGGATCGCGGCCGCTGGTCTCAGGGTAGCTGTTGTCACGTTGTTCGCGGGGTTTTGAGACATCCGGTGTGGATTTGAGGCAGCTCCCGGGAATCGTCGGCTGCCTGTTCTGGCGGATGATCTCGTCCTGGAGACGTTTCTCGAGGTCGGCCACCTTCTTGTTCAGCTCCTCGACGATGGTGTTTTCATCGTTGTCAAGGAGGACCTGCTTCTCACAGGTATCGCTCATCGGACTTTGAACTGATCCCTTTTTCACTGTTGTGTGGACACAAGAAGACGTGCTGTTAGCAACGCTGACATTGTTTTTTACAACCTGGATCTTTAGCTACAGTTTCTATTCAAGTATGAGAACATTACAGCGACCAAATTAATTGTTGAAATCTGGGAATGTGGCAACACGACAAAAAAAGAAGGCAGACGAGCTAAGAAATACGAGCAGCCGCACAAAATGTAAAGAATATCTGCTTAAATATTAACACAGACCAACTGACCTCAAGCATAAGGTCATTAAGAGTTATATCAGTTAGAAACTGAATGGCAGCGCAGCATGTTTCAGAGCATGTCTGCCATCTACTGGCAGTTGTGCGTCACTACAAAATGTCACGTCACAAAGGCAGAGAACAACAGCAGCTCTGAGCCACTGAACGTCACTCAGTTTGCACTTTTACCATCTTTTTCCAACTCTGACTTACTAGATCTGCAGCACTTCCACCATAACACAGAAAAAGTAGCTACAACTAAGAGAGACACGAGCGTCGCTCCCACAACGATGGCGATGCTGGAAGTGGAGGACCTCATGCAGTCCGCTGAAAATCACAGAGAGAGTTAAAATAAATGTGTTGCACGTCAAAGAAATGGCTCCAACAAATCCAACGAGGACCAAATATGAAGATACATTCAGTATAATCTTATTTTACTAAAAGCTTTCTACAGGAATCATCACGTATAATTAACAACTTTTCAGGACAATTTCAATACATTTTTTATAAACTGCAATTTAACCCCTGAGTCCCCACCATGTCAGCCAGAGTATGAAAGATATCAATGATAACAAAATGCATGAATTTATTGACTTTTTTATCACATTGTTTTCAGGATAAACCGATTTAAAAAAATGAAGCAAAAAACACCTGATAACTAACTTAACTATGCACAACAGGCTTGAATTTTTATGTGGAAATGGAATTCAATGTTATTTAAAAAATATCTTTCATACTCTGGCTGACATGGTGGGGACTCAGGGGTTAAATTGCAGTTTATACATTTTTTTATTGAAATTGTCCTGAAAAGTCGCTGATGCCCAATTATAAAAACATTTAAATTCAAAAACTAGATTTACATTTGGGCAAGTATGGTCATTTCCATTAAGATAGCTGACAGAAATAGCTGGAGCCATTTTGTTTTATCTGCTGCATATATTTGTTGTTTATCCCTCCGACCACTAGGTGGCGCCTCCAGAACATCAGACTGAGGGCAGTCGTGGCTGATCAGCTGCAGGTTTGGATGATTTAACACAAGGCATGCGGTTGTTCGTTGTTTCCCCTTTTGTGAAATATTGTCTGGTTTCGTCAGAGATCAGCGAACGGTGAGTTACATTAATGTGAATGAAAAATCTTGATGTAATTATGAACAAACTGGACATGTTTGAAATCACGACAGTTCTTGAACAGCAGCACCACAGTGGCTTTATAAATAAAGCAGATAGTCACTACAGACGTCATCCCACCGACTGTAACCAGCTCCTACACATGAAGCTTGAGTTCCACCAGGTGGAACAGCGCCTGTGTACCTGGTATGAAGATCACCGCGTCCCGGGTCTGGTTGAACGCCGACAGGTGAACTCTGCAGGTGACACTGTGAAGAAACATACATCAAATTAGGTTTTAAAATGGTTATTTTATATTTTGTGTTTTCTTATGGAAAAACAAAAAACAACAGCTTTGCAGTTCGTGACACACTGATGTAAAATGCCTCTATCTTTTTTGTCATTTGTAACTGGCGGCTTACATCGAAAAAACCGTATCAAAGCAGCCTTATCGTTGAAACTGGAGTTGCCCGCTCGTGGTTGTTTCCCTCCACCAGACCGTCGAGTTGCAGCACTTCCTGTACACTTTCTAGCGGCTGCCACTGAGATACAGTTCCCCTCCAAGTTGTTGCCATGACAGCAGGTGACGCTTCAAATCTGGCTGTTGTGCCAAAGAAGCTACAGATTGTAAAAGGTGGATGCTTCACGCACATGTTGACACATTTAGTGTACGAATTTTGGAGTTATGGCCACAAACATTGACCTTTGACCCCCAAAACCTATTGACTTCATCCTTGAGTCCAAGTGAAGGTTTGTGCCAACTTTTGAAGGAACTCCCTGGAGATGTTCCTGAGGTGTTGCCACGGTCGTGGCTGCAGGCTTCATGTTTTCAGGTTGCACGTCTCATTAATGTGATTTCTCACCTCGAGCGAACGGCTTCAAATTCGGCACAAAAGTTCACTTAGACATCACGATGGACTGATTAGAGATTGGAGGTCAAAGGTCAATGTTACTTCACATCCGTCCCAACTGACTCCTGACTGTTTGGCAGAGGGAAACAAGCACGAGGCACAAGACGACCTTTTGAATCTAAAGGTGGAACATTTGTGATGTAAGTCCGACCTGGTTGTGGAACTCTTTCGAGTGACTCTTGTCGTGGTGAGACATCCGCCGGCTTCTTCTTTTCTTTCTGGGTCGTCGGCGGGGATGTCGTTTCCTCCGTCGTCCAGAAAGCGGACGTCCGGCTGCGGCTGCCAGCAGCGGGCTTCGCACTCCAGAGTCACTCCTCCGTCCTCCGACCGAACGATCCGCAGCTTCGGATCCGAGACGGCAACTGCAAGAACGAGGATTATTCAAGATTTGACTTGTGAACGCTCCACTCAACGTTTCGCTCATTATTTCCCGAACAACTAAGTCTGTTCTTGGTTTCAACATGAATGTGGGAAACACTCAAAAAAAGCCATTTCGTCTCAAATAGAACTAATGAAGTTCAACATTTGATAAAAGATTACTGCTTATTATGAGGTTAATAACAAAGCAGTTAAACCTGCTCGACCAAGACCTGCTCCTGAACGTAGCCAAGACCAGAGAGATGGTGGTCGACTTCAGCAGGAAGACGACGGCTCCACAACCGCTGAGAGTTCTGGGAGAGGAGGTGGACATGGTTGAGGAGTACAAGTACCTGGTGTGTCCATGACAACAGACTGAACTGGAAGACCAACATCAACGCTGTCTACAAGAAGGGGATGAGTCGACTCGAGATCATTCCTGATCCAGGAGATCATTCCAGATCCAGGAGATCATTCCTGATCCAGGAGATCATTCCTGATCCAGGAGATCATTCCTGATACAGGAGATCATTCCTGATACAGGAGATAATTCCTGATACAGGAGATCATTCCTGATCCAGGAGATCATTCCAGATCCAGGAGATCATTCCTAATACAGGAGATCATTCCTGCCCACTGCAATTAGACTGTACAATAACTCACCTCTGGCAAAATCCATCACACAACAATAACACTGTTGTCTGTGTTTCTTGGTTGTTTGTATATAAAATATATAGATATATACTATACTGTATATACTGTGCATTTTATATTTAATATTTTTTTTACTGTTATTTTATTGCTTTTTATTATTTTATTATTATTTTATTGCTTTTTTTATTTTATTATTATTTTATTGCTTTCCTGTATGCTGCTGTAGTGAAAACATTTCCCCTTGGGGATTAATAAAGTAACTACCTACCTACCAAGTCGGACACCTGCACCCACTTTGTACTCTCAGCCTGAATTTCATCCTTTGAGTGAAACTCTCAAATTTATTTTTAGCCTCAGAAATGAGTCAGAACAGGATGAACATTATTTAATGAACAATCGAATTGGAGTTAAAAACCGAAGGTGATTTCAAACCTTCTAATTATATTAAAAAAATTCTATAATCACAGCTCGAGCTTTGCTTTTCTGTTTTTGTAACAAGCTTTGCAGCTAGTTGTTATTTCCTATCAGTAGATTCTCTTCAGTTTAATCTATAAAATGTCAAAAAATAATGAAACAGGCCGTAACGATTCACCAGAACACAATGTGATGTCTTTAAGTTGTAAGATTGTCGAATGACCGTGATTTTAAATGTTACATAAGAGAGACTGAAAACCAACGATACAAAATGGATGTTTCCTTCTTAAATCCTTCCTTTTGCCGACATGACATTAGGTCGGATGGATCGGGTCAGATTGGACTTTGTTTTGAACGAATCCACCAGTTGGACCTGAACGAACGGAGCAGGTGCAGGACTCTGACTTGGACCCTCCTCCATGAAAAGAGGAGGCAGGTTTTTGGTGACCAATAAAGTAGACTAAACGCACCGACAACAAGCTCCACCATGTGGACCTCCTCTGCGTCCATCCAGAGCTTCATGCATTTGTACATCCCGCCGTCAGACGTCCGCAGGTTGGCGATCCTTAACGAGACGTTCCCGTTTTTCAGTTCCTTGGCGATGAGGCTGCTCCTGTACATGAAGGCCGAGTTCTTCTCCTCGTGGGTTTCACGGCCGTCCCGGTACAAGAAGACCACGTTCGGCTCCAGGCCTTCCTTGGACCACTCCACCACCGGAAAGGTGCTTCCCTCGGTGATGTTAAAACTGCAGGGCAGGACGACATGTCTGCCGGCAAAGGCCACGACCTGCTCTGGTTGACCGCGAACGGACGAATCACCTGCAAAAACAAAGAAATTGCAACAAAATTCGATCTTGTCTCGTACACAAAATGATCCGCCGTGACGTCTCCTCTCAGTTTGTGAATGGACGTTATCAAACCTCCAGTCGGCCATTTTAAACGACGCCATGTTGGGTTTAATTTGAATGCAGAGAAGAACACCATGTTGGAGGCACTAACTATGATGCAACATCTTCTCTGGACAAAAAAACTTGAACTGTAAGTGTACAAATAGCAGGTTGTGGTTTCAGGCTGACGGACTGTTTCTTTACCAGACACACGCTGACTTTGTTGAACCTTCTTGTCACATTAGGTTAGGTTAGGTTAGGGAGGTCGTTTATTAATTAATCATTAGGTTTGTAGTCGGAGCTGCTGGGAAGCAGGTTTGTTACCTCCAAACGGAGCCAGCTTAGATTCTTCTCCTGTCTCCAGTCTTTATGCTAAACTATCGAGCTGTTCATCTAAATACCAAGAGGCACACACACAACAGAAAACTCTCCTGCTTCCTCCTGAGGCCTGAATCACACGCCCTAGATGGCCTTTTCTTTTTTTCTACCTCTCTCTTGCACAATCTGGTGCTTTTCTAAGGTGTGCCATGATACGGGTCACAAGTATTCAGGAGTGGGAGAAGAATCGGGACCGACTGGAAGCACAGATCATAAAGCCAGCAGGTCGAGGCAGGTTTATAAAACCTTCCCTTCAGTACGTTTCCACCTCGACAGTATTGTGGTTCTGTCACCTGACTAACTCTAATTCACATTCATGAATAAATACGTTTTTTTTCTCCTCTTTGACTTCAGGGAAAACAAAACTTTTGTCAACAAGGTTCTTATCAGATCTGGATTTTGACCCTTTTTTCTTTTTTCGTCAGAAATCATGATGCAAACTTCACACAGGCACTTTCAGCAGTACATTTAATGGTAACGTGATTGTTTTGTCTTCCTGCAGAGAGAAAAGTATTCAAATGAGCTGCAAACTCATCACAGGACTGAGTCAGCTCCAAGAAATGACATGTTCAGACATTTAAAGCCTCATCGGTGCACAACGTTCTCCGTGAAAAACACACATACATGTAACTTTTTGCATATTTTTAATCACGTTTGAATTACTCTGATCAGATTAGAAATCAAAGTGTGCCACAAAATCAGTTGAATTTGTAACTTTTAATGGGGCTGAAGTTCAGGAAGTAGTCATGTGATGCAGCTCCTTTTCTTACCTGACAGAACCAGCAGGATGACGTTCAGGAAAAGACGATGAAACATCCCCAAAGGACAAAAGTCACCTTTTTCTAATTTAAAAAAAGATTTTTGGAGAACAACCTGCCGCTCTTCTAAAGTCGGTCAGTGGAGCATGACTGCGGTACTTTCGGTTTCATGTGGTGCGTTCAGGATCAGTGGGAAATTTCCTTTTACAGCTAAATAGTGAGTAACATAAAGAAAACATCGACAGTAACAATGATTTAGTGAGCCAGGCTTTGAAAATAGGGATGAATAAACATGAATGATGTAAGTGTAAATAACCCAACTTATGTTTTACCTCTAGTGAAGGATAGCCTTGTTAAAAGGATAATTCCCCTGTTTTATTTTGTACTATAGAGTTTTCACGCTGTACGTTTCCCGTCTTCATTTTAGATGCTTTTATTTTGAAAGACACAAGTTTTTGTTCCTGTCGCGCAAACGGAGAGGAGGGGATTGGCGCCCCCAGAAAAAGCACAAGGTCGGAATCTGATGCTATTCTGGGATGTTTAGATGTGGCGTATGTTTTTTTAAAGGAGGTTGAACTGTGGTTTGTTTAACTTAGTTTACTGAATGTTGGCTGGTCTGATACTGGACACTGTAACGGAAGCTAATTGATATATTTGTGTTTATACCCTACATTGTTTTTTAATTTTAATTAAATAATAATTTATAATAATACTATACATACATATATACATACATATATAGCGTTCATGGTCAGTTTTTTTCTGTGGGACATTTGATAAACGCATCATTTTGTGGGATGTAAACACCATAAATTTGGTACCTCTGTCAGATTAAATCAAAGGGCCATACATTCTTCCTGTGTCCTTGTCAGGAGACGTGGCAGCACTACAAGTGCAACCAGGACCACTGGATGGGTCGCGTTGAGCTCCTGTGTCGTCGGGGTGGAGGGTCATGACCAAGATGTCGATCGCAGCTGCAGAGGCTCTATGTGAAGCACTCTATCGTCATATTGGTCGAACAACACATCAAACCAGGCAAGTAAAAAAAACACAAAAACTGACATGCTGGACTTTTCGTTTGCGTGCTGAAACGCCTCATCGCTGTTATTCGATGATGTCACACTACAAGTCACGTTAGTCATTTCCGGTGTTCATATTCGGGCCCGACACTTGACGTTTTTTTGTCGTCTGATCCGTGCGTTAATTAAACGGTACAATTTTACTCTTTGTCATAGTTTGATTTATGTAGTACAGAGACAGATAAATAACCGACCAGCGTGTTTTGATGCTCAAGCTTTTTATTGTTGCACAAACAGACGATTTCACCCTTCAGAATAAAGCTGTGCAGAAAGCATCCGTTTTCCACCCGTTCGGTCGGCTCGCGTTCAGAGACAGTCCCCCTCCGGTTTGTTCGACTTGTCGCTTCATTCCTTAAGCAGCGTTGCGGCGAGAGTTCAATAATAAAGATGTGATGTCTTCGACGGACGTCTTGGTGTGCCGATCCTCAGCTGGGGAGTCGTCACATCTTGGCGCAGACGGACGGTTTTTTAATGAAGCACTGATAGTCGTCCCAGCACTTCTGACCTACAGGTAGCAAAACAAAAACACGGGAGTCAGTGAACGCAACACAGACCGAAACCTCAATCTGCTGAACGACTCATCTCAACGGATACACTTCGGTACCAATCATCTGTAAGACTGTTTATTTTAACCACCAGCTGATTTGACAAAAACAAAGAATACCTAAGTCATGAAGACATTCACACGTTTTTCTGGATGTTAACATCACTCAAACTTTCTTTGTTTTACCTCCATGGTTCATCCTTAAGCAGTGCTGGTTGCCGCTGTGGTTGTTGGGCTCTCCAGCACACCATTCCTGATAGTTGAAAGAGGTTCCGTCACTCCAGAACCACATGTTCTCCTACAGGGAACAGAAGGAATTCCAATATTACATGAGAATTAAAAGTCTTGTTGAGGTAAAGGGTGTGAAGTGATGTTTAAAATACCTCCTGCGCATCCGAGCCTCCGATCCACGTCTCTTTGTACTCGTAACTAGCGCTCATGATCAGCCTCTGGAGCTCCTGGTACTCCATCACGTTGTGGACGGACGCCAGGTTTCCTCCCAAGGACTGACAGTTTTTCTGCAACGAAAACAAGAATGAAGATGTCAGTTATGTTTCATATTCCAATCGAGCAAATCATTCAATTCTGCGCTGGTTTAAAGACGCTGTCGTTACCTCGGCTTTGGCCCAAGTCATCGCTTTGGGAATGTAGCGGAAGCAGCGATCGTTGAACTTGGTCCAACCGCTGAAACAAGACGCCGCCCTCTTCACCAGGTGACTCTTAGCTGAGGACAATATGTAGAACTACTTTTAAACTGTTTTAAATGCAATGTTGTTTGATTGCCTTTAAATGTAACTCCATGTTGAAGTAAAGCGTATCACAAATAATGTAGCAAAATAACAATAAAGCATAAATTAACATGATACGACAACATTTAATACAACTCAGTAAAAAAATGTAATGCATCTACACAACATAACTTGACGTAACGCAGCACAAAGTAACAGAAATCAACTGCAGACAACATAATGAAGTACAACACAAATTTAAAATGAAGTAACAGAAAAATGAAAAAATCAACACAAATCAGTGAAAACCGAGAAGTGAACACAAACTCAGAGAATGAAAAAGCTACCGACCTGTTTGATCCCCTTCGGGCTTCGCTTCAAGAAGAGCTGCAGAGTTTGAGACACACGTTATGGACTGTTCATTACCGTTCATCCACACATCTGTTTCCCACCTCATACTCACCAGCAGCTCTGGTTAGAGCCGTCAGGGCACACAACAGTGCAGATGCAGTCAGCGCTCTCATGCTGGAGATGATGAAGACAATGAAGATGATGAAACAGTGTGCTGGCGGCCCGGTAGACTTCCACCTTCTCTGTGTGTGGAAACGAAGAGCAGCTCGTATTTATCTGGTCATCTCTCAGAAAAAAACAGGAAACTAACAAAAGGGCGTGGACGGTTAGGGAGGCACGGTGGTGCAGTGGTTAGCATTGTCACCTCACAGCAAAAAAAGGTTCCGGGTTCAAATCCGGTCCTGGGCCTTTCTGTGCGGAGTTTGCATGTTCTCCCTGTGCTTGCGTGGGTTCTCTCCGGGTTCTCCGGCTTCCTCCCATCATCCAAAAACATGCACCTCAGGTCAGGTTATCTGGCGCCGCGCTAGTGGCAGCCTGCTGCAGCAGCTCCCCCCTGAGAGCCCCCCTGTTGTAGTGAAGAAATTTCCCCTCGGGGATTAATAAAGTGAAATAAAAAAAAAAAAATGTCACTTAAAAACTACCGTTCATGATGAGGCGTGGAGTTCTATGCAAATGATCCGCCACCTTTAATTTCAAACTGACTGCACGGACCGGACGGTATCTGCAGACTCCCACAACAATGACCTTCCGCTCATTTGTAGGTGTAAAAGCTCGAATTCAGATTGTCAGCAACATGAATGAGAGAACATTTGAAAATATGTTTCCTAACAACAACAATACCAATTAAAATTAAAACTGCAAGCAGTGATGTACGGGCCCTCACACTCCGGCGCGCCGTCTCCCTGACGTGCAGTGCGCGAGGGACCGCGTATACCCACTTAAAGTTGATATTTTTGTCTTGTTACCTGTCTCCAGCAGGGGGCGCTGGCGACCCGTTTGGCCACGCTGACTCTTAAAACATATCAGATGTATAGTCTCACCACGCCGGATGTGTTACACGTTTCGTGATGTTTCAAGCATCCTTTGACCTTAAACATCAACTTCCTGTGTCACGGCGAGACATCCAACTTTGCCGCATCGTCACGGCGATGCCCATTGACAAAGTCAAACAAATGTCTCAATATATCATCAACTACATGTTTAGGTTATTGTGACCCGACTTTACGTTCATGCTCGACGTAGAATGTGAAAGTATGAAAAGTGTCATTTCCAGTGGCCAACAGGGGGCGCTATGACTAGAGCGAATATTACCCCACAGGGGTCTTCAGGGCGCGTCTGTTATCATACCTGTGATGTTTGGAGAAGGTCGGTCCATGTACATAAGATTTAAAGCAACTCGTAGTTTCATGGCGAGACGCTCAAAATGGCCGCCTCTCACGGGCACACACATCGATGAAAACAAATTATTTTGATAACTTTTAATCCCAAACATGTTTTCTATCCATAGAACCTAAATTTAAGTCGGTCGGACAAAATCCCTCGGAGGATTTCGACAAAGTACAACGTGTCAGAATCGCCCAAAATGGCGACTAAATTCAAAATGGTGGAATTCCTGTCGAGTTGACGTAACGGTGCAATGTAACTTTTTTGTGCGTCTTGGTGTGATACACGTGTCCACCGGATTTGGTGAATTTAGGTAAATGTGGCCGCCGGGGCATCTCTTTAGGGGGCGCTCTCGAGCCGTTTGGCCACGCCCACTAGCGACTCCACTAGAATACGAAATTTTTCACCGGTATACAAATGTGTTTCCACTTTCATGAGTTTTTGAATATGATAAAGCCTCCAAAAAGGAAAATCACTTTACGTAAGGAGAAGAACAACGGCTAACTACCAAGAACATTTTTACCAAATACAACAGGGCTTTCACACCGATGCTCGGTGCTCGGGCCCTAAATAGCAACTTTAAGCGGGGATACGAGGTCCCTCGCGCGCTGCACGTTGGGGAGGCGGCTTCGGGGAGGTGGTGGCGCGCCGGAGTGCGAGGGCCTGTACATCACTGCTTGCAGTTTTAATTTAGCATTGCTTTGGTCATGACGCAGCAAGTACAACTCGGCTGTCTGTCAATCTTTGAACTACAAGGAATCGATTAAACGGTGTGATTATTTTCTCAAATATCAGCTAAATCGTTGGTGTTATTTCTAAAGCCAAAGTGCGTTCATGTGGCGTATTGACTGCCAGCCGAGGGGCTCCCAGGGTTCAGAGAGAAGATCTGTCCGGCCCTGCTCTCTACTTGGTTTGGGGAAGTTGATTCTGCAGCAGTTAAACTAGCCTTATTTCATGTTGCACAACTCTGATCAAACATATTGATAACTTTGTGTTATTGCATGGTTTTGGTCTAGCGGCAGTACGTTTCTGCTCCTTTATTTCCTGTTCCTCTTAAAGGATGGTCAGCTGGTAAAGACGCTGACTCGTTGTTACTGTTGTGTTTTTCTTTCTGATTTTATCGTACGGACTCATTTTAATGCCTTACGATGCCGATGAAGTCTTCTAGAGCAACTTGGGTTTTAAGCATTGACGTTTCCCAACACGAGCCAGCAAACAGTTCGCCCGGATGAAAACCCATAGCTTGAAATCCGTTTGTCGTCTTCTCTACGACACTGGAGGCCCGTTGTTTTTGAAAAGTGTTCAGGACTTTAAATGAATTTGCCCCAGTTATCTCCGCATTTACATTACGCAACGATGGAAAGATAGAAACAGTATTTAATGTTCTTCTATCTGCTGTTACGAGAGAAAAACGTGGAGAAGTGCTGTGAAACACCGAGTTTGGAGGGACTCTCCTCAGAAAAGGCCGTCACAGGTGATTCTGCAACATGCAACACGTTTAAAGTTACTTCAGATGATCTGATACAACACGGCACTTTTTTAGAAAATGCACTCGAGGTAATGACACATCAGGTTTCTTGGTTCACTTGATGCACGAACACAAAGACAGACTTCAGCGACGAGTTGGCATTCAGACAAACTTTATTTTATTCACAAGAAAAAAAATGGTGTCAGATGAAACGATAACTCTTACAAAAAAAATATGCAACTTCTGCTTTGAAGTTATTTCGGAAGCAGCAACTTCTTTAAATTTGGATGATTGATGATGAAGATTATTTCGACAAGTAACATATTTGGAAAGACTCTTCTTGGCTTTCTGTGTGCTTCATTTGGGGAAGGAAAGATAAAACAGATGATGGGCTGCCTGTTGTCATATTTCCAGGTTTGGTACCGTTGTGCTAAAGACCAAAACCTGTGAGCGACATGGGACCTAAATCCAAAACGCCAAATTTCCACAAAGGATCAGAAACATAGTTCAGACAAATAGTTTCTAGTCGGTTGATCAGTCAACAGACACGTTTTAGGCCAACAGGAGGATGGTTGCAAGAACTAGCACCTGTTCCTTGTCCGGGGTTTTGTGTCACATCACATTACATCTCATGGTAGCAGTGACTGCCGGGCCTGCTGAGTCTTTTCCTGCTCCTAGATTCATGTATCTCCGGCAGGTTTGGCTGATTATTCCTTATTTTGAGTCCCTGAAGAAATATATTCATATATTTGTGCATTTTGTATTTTTTTTGAGTTTCTGTCGGTGTTCTCACTGCCTGATCTGTTCTGCACTCGGAAACACGATGTATTCCTGCATGATTTGCACCATGCATAAAGTACTCATCAAAAGTTTGGACACACCTTCTCATTCAATGTTTTTTTTAAATGCATTTATTTTTTTCTACATTGTAGATTAATATTGAAGACATCCAAACTATGAAGGAACACATGGAATAATGTGGTAAACCAAAAAAATGCTCAACAAACCAGAATATGTTTTATATTTTACATTCTTCAAAGTAGCCACCTTTTGTTTTGATGACAGCTTTGTACACTGTTGGGATTCTTTCAATCAGCTCCATGAGGTGTTCACCTGGAATGGTTTTCCAACAGTCTTGAAGGAGTTCCCAGAGGTGCTGAACACTTGTTGGCTGCTTTGCCTTCACTCTGCGGTCCAACTCATCCCAGACCATCTCATTGGGTTTAGGTCGGTGATGGTGGAGGCCAGGTCATCTGACGCAGCACTCATCACTCTCCTTCTTGGTCAAACAGCCCTTCCACAGCCTGGAGGTGTGTTTGGAGTCGTTGACCTGTTGAAATACAAATGCTGGTCCCACTAAGCTCAAACCAGATGGGATGGCATGTCGCTGCAGAATGCTGTGGGAGCCATGCTGGTTAAGTATGACTTGAATTCTGAATAAATCACCAACAGTGTCACCAGTAAACCCCCCCACCCCCCCATCACACCTCCTCCTCCGTGCTTCACGGTGGGAACCACATATGTAGAAACCATGCGCTCAGCTTTTCTGTGTTTTACAAAGACACGGCGGGTGGAACCAAAAATCTCCAAATAGGACTCATCAGACCAAAGTCCAGAGTTCCACTGGTTTAATGTCCAGTCCTTGTGTTTCTTGGCCCAAGCAAGTCTCTTCTTCTTCTTGTTCTTCCTCAGTATCGCTTCTTTGCAGCAATTGGACCCTGAAGGCCTGATTCATGCAGTCTCCTCTGAACAGTTGATGTTGAGATGTGTCTGCTACTTGAACTCTGCGAAGCATTTATGTGGGCTCTAATCTGAGGTGCTGTTAATTTGCGGTTTCTGAGGCTGGTAACTCTATTGAATTTATCCTCAGCAGCAGAGGTGACTCTTGGTCTTCCTGTCCTGGGCGGTCCTCATGAGAGACAGTTTCATCAGAGCCTTTGATGGTTTTCGTGACTTCACTTAAGGATACATTCAAAGTTCTCTAAATGTTCCGGATTGACTGACCTTCCTGTCTTAAAGTAATGACGGACTGTTGTTTCTCTTTACTTAGTTGAGTGTTTCTTACCATAGTATGACAGAACTGTAGTCCAATAGGCCGATTCACTGTATAGAACTGTGCACCAACCCTGCCTCTGCACAACACAACTGATGCTCTCAAACACATTAAGAAGGCAAGAAATTCCACAAATGAACTCTTGACAAGGCTCACCTGTTAACTGAAAACCATTCCAGGTCACCACCTCATGGAGCTGATTGAAAGAATCTCAAGAGTGTGCAAAGCTGTTATCAAAGCAAAAGGTGGCTACTTTGAAGAATGTAAAATATAAAACATATTCTGGTTTGTTTCACTTTTTTTTTTATTTGCCACATAATCCCATGTGTTCCTTCATAGTTTGGATGTCTTCAATATTAATCTACAATGTAGAAAAAAAATTAAAATAAAGAAAAACCATTGAACGAGAAGATGTGTCCAAACTTTCAACTCGTACTGTATGTCGACATTTAACGGTGTTAATACACTTTTAAGGTTGCAAGTCAAAAGCAACTTCCTGCAGACAAAATGTCCGACTCGACTTCCCTCCTTTGTTGACCATAAGAAAGTTGCCTGTTCACGCTTTATATTTGATGTGACGTGGCCGATACCAGCCAACTTGAAAGCGCACACAGTTTGCACGACTGCTTTTGTTTTATTTGCAATGTGAAAAGATGTTTTAGCAAAATTACAAGATCAATACAAAAATGATCTGTCTTTTGCACAACCTTGCCCACTCATGGTTTTATTTTTTGTCTCTCTAGATGTTGATGTTTGACCTCGTAGAACTCAGGATGAGACCTGCAGTAGTTCATTCTCACATCCTTAACACAAATTAAAGCAAAGTAAAAGATAAAACAACGAGGCAGTAAGTAATGCTCTAATCAGATAGTCTTGATTAGTTAAAAGTTGTTACAAGTACTCGTTAGAAGTTGTACCTTTTGTTTATTTTGTAGGGAGTACTTTTACACCAGGGACTTTAAAAAACATGCAACACGACTTCAAGGTACTTTAAAAGGTGTTACCCAAAATTCTACCCATTTAAAAAAAATAAAATAAAGAGACATCACACACAGACCAACTTGTTTCAATGCGTCAAACTTTTAATTTTTGCTAAAGACATGAGAGAAGAGTTCATTCTGCAGACTACAGTTGTGCTAAAAGCTTTCTTTTCATTAACATGTTCAGTTTTCTCTGCTCAAAGCCTCGAGGCCTGAGAGACGACACGCTTCCTGTTGACTTGTCGCTTCGTTCCTTCGGTTGCTTTACGGCGATTGAAAAAAAAAAAAACTACAAAGCTGTAAAATGATATGAAAGAGCGTCGGGTTATAGATGAGATGGAGGAGATCGTAAACACCAACACGAATCCTCCGGCGTGTCGGTTGTTTTACAGCTGCTTCGTGTCTCCGCGTCGGCCCGCGAGTTGACCGTTTCTCTTGACGCAGACGGATGGTCGGCGGCTGTTGCACTGCATGTCATCCCAGCACTTCATGTCTGTAAGTAAAACAACACAAACCATATAAAAGCTTTAGTTTTTGACCTTTACGTCAGTCCCACTTTAAGCCCTGTGGTTCGGTTTACCTCCATAGTTGACTTGGATGCAGTGCTGCGACCAGCGGCCGTTGTTGGGCTCTCCGGAACACCAGTTGGAGTAGTAGAAAGGCTGTCCATCACTCCACAACCACACGTTGTTCTAAAAGACAGGATTTAATAGTGAGTTTTATGAAATACCGGACAAACTTAGTGTAACAATGACGCAAATACCTCCTGCGCATCCGAGCCTCCGATCCACGTCTCTTTGTACTCGTGGCTGCCGCTCATGATCAGCCTCTGGATCTCGTGGTACTCCATGATGTTGTGCACCGACGCCAGGTTTCCTCCCAGGGACTCGCAGTTTTTCTACCAGAGAGATAAACACAGGCGGTGTCAACAGCGGGACTCAGAATCGGCAGGATGCCAGCGTGCGTGACAAACAAACAAACCTATCGCTTACCTCGGCTCTGGCCCAAGTCATGGGTCTGGGAATGTAGTGGAAGCAGCGACCGTTGAACTCGGACCAACCGGCAGAACAAGAGGCCGACCGCTTGACCAGGTGACTCTTAGCTGAGGACAAACAGTTTTGTTGCGTCTCCAGTTAATATTTAGTCATATTTTATTTGAATTCTACCAATCGTAATATATAGTAAAGTAAAATCTGATGTGCGCATCGATAAGACTTTCTGGGGAACATTTTATACATTTTTTGGTTTCCCAGAATATTTCTTCCTAAAGTTTAGATGACGTTCTCTGAAATCTTTCTAAAAGTATTCTGTGTTTCCAAGAACATTGAATCATTTGTCGCAGGGCTGCTCGTTAAACCAGGAATTCTGGAGCAATAAATACCACCAGCTGGATCTCAAAAGAAGATCCATGTGTCATAGTTTAATAAAAGCCACCGACCTGTTTGATCATCTTTGGGCGCTGCTGCTGGAAGAGCTGGAAAAATAGTTTCACACAACAGTTACTAACTTGGTTCGTCTTGTTTCTGTGTGCAGCTGAAACTTGAACAAACTCACCGGCAGCTGCAGTCAGAGCGATCCCGAGCACGAACAACGACAGCATCCCGGCGCTGGAGCTTCACCTGCAGTCCAGAGAAACAAACACGTCAGTAAAACTTCAACACACAAAGATTGAAATCATTTAGAGTTCTTAGCTGGCCTTCTCTTCTGGAGCTTCTGCCTCTCCGGGGACGCAGCAGTTCATGTATTTGATTACTTATCTCAACATCTCGCGCAAAATGAGGAACTGAGACGACAAAGAAAACCACAAAAATGTCTTCAGTCAGACCTTCAAAGACACAATCGATGATCCAAAGTTAGAGCAAAGGCAGCTGGAGCTGTTCATCAATAATGTTGGAGGGATGTAGATATTTCAATATGTCTTTCATTGCAGGGAAACGTAACTGAACTTTTAATTAGTGTTTTTTTTATTCATATTTGTTGTTTTATAAATGAGATACTAAATCGTAAATGGAAACTGTAATTAGAAAGGGATTCATTACAAACTTGTCAAATTTAACATTTGAAAATTTCCCTGAATTCCAACAAATACGTTTATTTATTTGTGTTTTTCATTCTATATGAAAGTATTATTTATGCAAAGATTTCCATCTCTTAATTCAAAATCTTGTCAGAAAAAGTTGGTCACTTCCTGCACGGAGAGAAGGAACGAATCCAGCAGCCATTACTGTACAGAACATGCTGACATGTAGACCTGAGAAATCAGGAAGTCTTCCTTAAATGGAAATGTTGTGTTTGAAGTTCATCTTTCAGCCTCGCGGTCGGTCGATGTCATTTCAATTCTCGGCCTCACAGAGTTGTTGTGTGTGTGCCTGGCAGAAGTTGAGGAAATGGAAGGTAAAAAAATTAAAAGTAAACCACAGAATTACACAACAGGCTAAAAGACATGAGATCCAACATCTTTATGAACCGTCTCCTGAAGGCATCTCAGACTGGGACGAGTGACGCAGTGAACTATTGATCCGAAACTCCTCGAGACAAATCTTATTCCACATAATCTGATCTTCAGTATTCCAGCAGAGAATTGTAAATAAGATCATGAGGAACAATGAACGATGAATTGTTATTTTGATTGATATTAAAACCAAACTCCAGCTCCTAAAACAATGGTCCTATATTTCCCATAATGCACCCCTGTCCTTTATGAGGATCACCGCTGCTCTCCTAAAGGGCACCTCTGTAAAATGCCGAGCGTTCAGTTTGTAAAGCTTTTTGTAGAAATGAACAGGAGTGAAGCCAAAACTTTTCAAACAAAGCTTGAACAAACCCAGTGACATCATAAGGATACAGTCCTGGTTGTCCTTCATGTTGTTTGGTGTCCCGGGGCACCAGGTCGAGGACGCGAAGGGTGAGACATCACTCCAGAACCAAACACCTTCCTAGAAGATGAAACCAAACCGACCAGGGTGAGAAGTGGGACGCCTCCTTCCATTGCACCTGTCGGACCGATGGATCACCTGTTGGCAGTCGGAGCCTCAGATCCATGTTTGGGTGTAATGTAGAAGATTTTGACTGAATCCAAAACCTCTGAGTTACCTCAGCATCAGACCAAGTCATCTCTCTTTCAACGTACACCAAACAGTGACCTTTGACCTTGGGATCGTCTCCTGAGGATGTGGTGGACAAAGAGAGTTGTGAGTAATATAATAATGATGTGTCCCCCTCTTCACATGAACCTGTTAACTTTGGCTCTGCTCACATCAGCCTGTTCATATAAAAAAAGAAAGCCTATTCATGTGTTGAGGTTTTGAAGCATTCGAGGGACAGTTTCAGGTTTTGTTGTTTGCTGCTCTGACTGACTCCTGTGTTTCTTCTCCACAGACAACCACTGCTGGGATGATAAAATGTGCTCCCTCACCTCCCGTCAGTCTGCCACCATCTGCTGAGCTGACACGAAGACACGATGCTCAGCACCAACCTGGTGTCATCGGCCTCTTCTGGAATCACACCTGGACTTGTCTGCTTCACTGCAACGCTGAAGGGATGTTCTGGAGAGAAAACTAGTCTTTGAAGCACAATTAAAACATGACAGCATTCAAACAACGTCGCCGCCGAGTTTTTGTCAAACCTGCATCGTGACATCACCTCAAAAAGCAAACAGTGTTGAGATCATGCTGGAATAAATATTTCAAGACGATACATGCCGCTGCGACATCATAGTGCCACCATGTGGACAAATGGAAAAGGTTTAAACAGAAATGGAGAACCTGTCACTGTCAAGTTTCTGTTTACGTCTGAAAAAGATAAAAATCGTAAAGGGGTAATTTTAAACAGGTCTACTGTAATAATAAGAAAGGAGACAGTTTCATTTTATGATTTTTATTACAAGGAGAAAAAGATTTTATGATGTAATGATTCATATTCTTGTAAATCACAGTGTTATTGTGTGTAACTTAAACTTAACATATTAGTAGCAAGGTCATGAAAAATAAACAAATGAATATAAAACATTTTTCTATCTGCACATCATGTTAAGTTTTTTTTTTTTATTGATCTTTTTCATCAGACTTGTTGACTACGTAAAAATAATTTAGCACATGAACGTTTCATCAGCTGTCAGCACCAAAACCAAAGTGCATGGCCTCAGTCGCCGGATAAAACCACAGCTTCTTTTCACAGAGATATGAGACGGTGTGGTCGTTCTGCACACTTCAAGACACGCTGAGAACAACTATGGCGGCACATCGGTAAACGGATAGAAACAGAAAACGAGATGAAAGAGAGGCCGTGTGGTTTGACTGCTCTTCACACCTGATGGGTTTTTCTCACGACACACAGTGTCCACGGCACCAAGTTTCCTCTGCAGCTTTAACTGACAGACACAACCCAAACCACAACAGGTTGGCTTTTTTCATCATGTTTGTTAACAGATAATAAGACAGTAAAATACAATCGTGACGATGAAATTGCAGAAATTTGCAGAAAGCTGTAATTTTCCGCTTCCTGAAAAACAGAAAAAGACCCAAGAAAGATGAAAATATCTTGACATTCAAAATAAGCATCTGATTGTGAAAAATTAAACTTACACGTGGTTTGTTGATTTTTTTTGTTTGTTATTTGGATGTTTTGTTCTCCTGATTAGTCATCTGTGGAAGTTAAAGCAGAAATGTATGATATGCATTTGATCGTCTGAACACTTTTCCCTTTATTATTATATCTTTATATATTTACGTTATCTTTTACCTGTGTATCCTCCGCGGTGACGTTTTCTCAACACCAACAGCAGCAGAGCCACACAGAAAACGATGGCAATGTTCTTCACGAGGAGGAGGTAGAGGAGACCAGGAAATTGATCTGAACAACGGGCTTCTTCTTCTTCTGGATACTCTGAAAACATAATAAATAGTATGATTCATTATTAATACATTTGAATATGGCAGTTTGGGTTGCCAGCCGTCTCTCTTGTGATTCTCCAGCTCCATAAATGTGACCCATGTATTGTCCTACATGAGCTTATGTTCCCAGTAGAGCTTCTCCCAATAAAGAGGCCATTTCTACAGAGATCAGCAGCGACGTTGGTGTTCATCTTGTTCATGCAGCAGAGTTACAGCTTCTCCCTCGATCACAGGAAGGACTCTCCAGGATCACAGCCACAGCTGATCAGCAAGTGTTACACATGTTTCAACGGTTAAGGATGAATTTTAAAGACAAATCCTCAGATAAAAACAGCTAAATGATGCTTACGGTCTTCGTACGGTGCTACAAACATAATGCAAGCAGGGTGCACAGTATCACATCATCTGCGTATCGTCTGACCTTTGACAACCAGCCAGCTTTCTCGAGATTCACCGACTCCAGAGATGCTGCACTTGTAGGGTCCTTCATCCAACTTGGAAACATTGTGGATGGTCATCTTTCCTTTATAGCCGGTGCCGATATGGAAGCCGTGTTTGTAGAAATCCGCTATGCGGTTTGTGGGAGGTTTAATCTTTCTACAACGAAGAGTCACCGAGTCTCCCTCCATCACGGGACGTACAGGCCTCTCCAGAATCACAAGATCAGCTATGTCTTGTCAACACATTACAACAGTAACATCACTTTTCCAGTGTCCTGCTGTGTTTGTATGCATTACTGTGGTGAATATAGACAAAGGTACGACTCCAATTAGTGTCTAATTAGTTTTTCTTCCTCCATACCATATCTTACTAGGATTACACCTCCAATATTTACTAAATATAAAAAATAATAACATATATCTTCTAGATTATAGAAAAAAAAAAAAACGCAATTTCTCCTACAGCATATTGTGCATTTTCATATAGTTTCAAAAACCTTATGAAATAACATCAAAAAAGAACTGCACGTCAACTGAGTTAATGGGGTTTGTCATACAGTAATTTGTTCTGGACCACTATATCATGCCGAGCCCATAAACTATACAAAATGACAGCTTATAAAGGCTTTTTAAGGCCAAAATCAGCTGACCTTTGACAAGGAGCCAGTTCTCTGGTGATGTTCCAGCTCCGGAGATGTTACACTTGTAGAGACCTTCGTCAGATTTAGAAATGTTCTGGATGATCATGCTTCCTGTGTCACTGCTCCTGATGAGGACACCATCCTTATAGAAATCAGCTGGGAGGTTGATGAAAGTCATCCGGTTTCTGCAGCGCAAAGTCACAGCTTCTCCTTCCGTCACGGGAGAGACGGGACTCTCCAGGATCACAGAACCAGCTGCTCAACGCAGTCGCAACACAAAGATAGAAGAAAACATGACTGGCAGGCAAGAAAAACTTAAAATGTAGTTAAAATATCATTGTGACCACGGTACTCTGGACCATTAACACCACTTTTTACTTCCAATAATGCAGTAAATTAAGGTATTTTTACTCACCAACTGTCTGAGCACAATAGTTGTCTTGTAGTTGTGCAACAAGCAGCAACAATATGTTAATCACTGGAGAAATGAATAAAAAGAGCTTATTACACATGTTGATGTAGACATTGGACAAACAGTTCATGGTCTGTAATGAAATTGAATGGCAAAAATGTATTTGAACCCAAAAGGTTTTGCATGTTTAATAATCGGCCTGTTAAACATATTTGCATGCAGCTACGAAAAACACAGACAGACTCAGTACTCACGCAGTCTGATGGAGAGACATGTAGACTCCATGTTGCCTTCTCGCTGACTCTCTGCACATTAGACTGAATTACAGATGAAGTGAAAAGTAGGTGGAACCTCAGAGTTTAACGTCCTCACGCAGACAGACCCTGTGCTCATACTGGATCTTATATCTCTCTTATGTGGGTCAAAACCTCCTCTTGAGGCCCCTCATTCAGTTTACATTGTTCCTGTGTAACGTGAACAAGTCATGTAGGTCTGATGTTAACAGTCCCACAAATAAAATCTATTTCATTTCTTGAAAAGCAACTTCCAGGTTGATTTTTAATTCATTTTCTATATTTATAAATAACATTTTTGATAAACATCTATTTTAAATGTTGATGCCTGATTTGATGTTTTACACCATCTGAGGGCAGACATTCAAAGGAAAAGGAGGAGGTTGAGGAATGTGTTACTGGCATCATATTTATAAAGAGCATCTATTTTTAATAAAACAATAAAATATCTCAGTTTCAACATCTGATGTTATCTTTGTTCCATTTTCAAGTAAATATTGGTTTCCAGGATTTGCAAATCATTCTATTTTTGTTTTCTATTTACACAGCGACCAAACGCGCCCGGATAAAATAAAATTCTCTCGTGAGTTTTATCATTTCAGCCGCTTGTGTCGGCATTACTTTGTCTATTTTTCTCCTTTTATTTTGTGCAGCAGCAGTCGGTGTTAAGTACTTCGTCACTGCTATATGCAGATTTAATGTGTGTGACTGGTTTAACAGATATATGGATCATTTTTTTTTTAATAATATCTCAATGTGCATTTATAGATGTGGCACTGGGTGTATACTTCAACAGATGGAACATTATCACATTGACACCTGACCACAGTGACCACAGAGCACTTTAAAGCTGCGGCAGCTCTCTTCTTGAGAATATTTTCAGACCGGTAAAACAAAGTGGTTTAACTGTTTCACACAGAAACCGTCTCTCCTCAAAATGGATCCTGATGCTGCAACTTTTAGCAGAAGCCTTCAAATGAAAGTAGATCATTTTAATATAAATTTTATCCAAACTGCTAATAGCAGCAAAACATATTCTTTAGTACGAATTCAGGGTTGACACAAAACAACAAGAGCTCAGTCACAAACTTAAAGAATAAAGTGAGCAACTGGGTTTCTTTTCTATTTTTAATGAGTCACTCATGAACACTGTTGCATTATGTCTGTGGTTATCTTTCTGTTGTGTTTGCACTTGTGGAGGTTGGAAGATGTGGTCTTACTGTTTTGTCCCCTTCCACTCATTTCTTTGTCCATGATTGCTGTCCATCAAGAAATGTAAACGACAACGCAAAAAGCATTTTGCACCAAATGCAAGGTTATTTAAATGTGACCTGTTTACTCCAGAAGCACTGGATGTGCCGTATTTCCTGTCTTTAAACAGACAGCTCTGGTTGAATTTACTCTACGCAGAGGTTTCTGGTCTCAGCTTGAACATTTATTTGTACAGCATCGTTCGTGCAAGTACAACTTTGTCTTATGCTATTTATACCCTTAGTTCCGAAAAGCACGAACATGATGAACAAAAACATGAAGTCGAGGTTAGCCGCTCCCAGCAACGCTTTATGTCAAAGCTAAAATCCACCCATCACTTTAAAAAAGGTGTCATCCATCAGCAGTAAACATGTTAAGTAATAACAAGTCAAACAAATAAAAACAGGAGAAAAAAAAGCCTTCAAAAAGAAAAATAAGTCACTAACAGAGGAAAAATTCCACCCGGTCTGATGGGTGAGTTATATATTCCAAAATGCATGAAAAATAATGAAAGATGACTGTAAATTAACATTATTCAGCATTAAAATGACATCAAATACAATATGGATAAGAATAAAATAAGATAAAACAGTTACAACAAATAACAGAGATTCATGCCATTTCGGATGTCATGCTGGGAGCGGCTAGCCTCGACTTCATGCTTGCTGTGTTACGTGTCCAGTTGCGAGTTGTCAGGTCTTGTTTATTTCAGCAGAACAACGTCCAACCACATTCTGCACGTATTCCAACAGCATGGTTCTCTAGTAGAAGAGTCCGCTGATAAACTGGCCTCCTGCAGTCCAGACCTGTCAATCATTGAAAACATCTGGAGCATCAGGACATGAACAATACAACAAAGGAGACCCTGAACTGTTCAGCAGCTGAAATCCTCGATCAGGCAAGAATGGGACCACATTTCACTTTCAAAACTCCAGAAACTGGTCTCCTCAGTTCCCAAACATTTCCAGAGTGTTGTTAAAAGAAGAGTTGATGCAGCTCAGTGGTGAACATGATCCTGGAACAACTTTATAGAGACCTGTTGCTGACATCAGATTCAATATGAGATGATATTTTTCACAAAACTAGAACAAATTTCTCAGTTTTAACTTTCTATTTGTTGTCCTTGGTCTATTTTCAGTTAAATATGGGTTCACGTGATTTATAAATCATCTCATTCTGTTTTAATTTGTTTTCCCTCTGAGGTGATGTCACGATGAAGGAAAGTAAAACAGGTTTGACAAAAACTCGGCGGCGACGTTGTTTGAATGCTGTCATGTTTTAATTGTGCTTCAAAGACTAGTTTTCTCTCCAGAACATCCCTTCAGCGTTGCAGTGAAGCAGACAAGTCCAGGTGTGATTCCAGAAGAGGCCGATGACACCAGGTTGGTGCTGAGCATCGTGTCTTCGTGTCAGCTCAGCAGATGGTGGCAGACTGACGGGAGGTGAGGGAGCACGTTTTATCATCCCAGCAGTGGTTGTCTGTGGAGAAGAAACACAGGAGTCAGTCAGAGCAGCAAACAACAAAACCTGAAACTGTCCCTCGAATGCTTCAAAACCTCAACACATTAATAGGCTTTCTTTTTTTTGGACTGAAGACAAAAATAGCATTAAAATGTGTTATTGTGGAGGTTCATCATGGATTACTTAAAGAGCCTCTCCAGCAGTTTAACTAAACCCTGAAGGCCAAACCGATTGTTTGGTTGCCCGCGGCACCAGTTTGAGTAGGTGAAGGGACTGCCATCGCTACAGAACCAAACTCTGTTCTAGAAGAGGAAATCAAACAGACCAGATTAAAAGAGTTCCAGTGTGTCCTTCTATGAGACCTCTTGGACTGATAAAGTACCTGTTGGCAGTCGGAGCCTCCGATCCACGCTTGTAGCTTGGTCTCACTAAACACTGATATCCGGTCTTGAATGGTTTGATGCTCCTCAGTTTTGTGTATCGACACGAGGTTTCCTTTCAGGGACTGACAGTGTAGCTGGAGTGGAGATGAGCAGAGAGACAGCAGATGGAGAAGCTCTTTTTAAAATTCTGTCACTTTTTAAGTGAATAGCTGCAGAATAAAGTCAGTGGAGAAGATTTTGACTGAATCCAAAACCTCTGAGTTAGCTCAGCATCAGCCCAAGTCACTGAGAATAACCTCCATCCTCACACATAAACTGTAATTTCCATTCACAGTGGAAAAAAAAAAAAGCCACTTTTGTTTAAATACAGTCTAAATATTTAATCTCAAATCATTTGCCTTTAATATCTGGGAGCTGCCAGTCTGTCTGCTGGTCGGCCGGCGCTACTTCAGGATCTGACATGAAACCTTTTCAGACATTAACGGTCCCCTGATGTGTCCTACTGACTTTTACTCTAGCGCCACCGTTAGGCTGAGATTTGGGTTGCTCCCCTCAGGAGCGTCAGTGAGAGAGAAGGAGTTTATGTTGTTTGAAAATTTGTAAGATTATTGAACACATGACACAAATATGAAGCAACGGTTTCTGTCTCTTTCTGCTTTACCTCATTCACAAACTGCAGATGTGCTGCAGATTCAGAGTAACTCTGCCACCTGCTGGACTGAAGCTGTCCTTCCACAGGGACACAAGATGAAGCTCAAACACAATCAATGTCTTTTGTTTTCTAAAACAAAACGTCTGATTTTGTTTTTAATTTTTCACAGAATTAATTTGATTTTTTTTTTTTAATTCAAACGTCATAATTGGGATATCATCCGTATATTTTTTGACAACATTACATTACATTTCATTTATCTGACACTTTTATCCAAAGCAACTTACAATAAGTTCATTTCAACCATGAAGCTATAAACCAGAACAAGAATCAAGAAAATACAATTTCTTCCAGAAAGCCAAACTACAAAGTTCTATCAGTAAGTTCTATTTTAAGGTACTAAAGTTCTACTGTTCAAGGTAAAGAAGGAGGAGGAGGAGGAGGAGGAGGTGTGTTTTTAGTTTGTGGAGGAAGATGTTCAGAGTTTCTGCTGTCCTGATGTCGGTGGAGCTCATTCTACCATTTAGGAGCCAGGACAGAAAACAGTGGTGATTTTGTGACAACATACAGACCTGCATATGTTACAGAGCAAACGAACTATAAACTAAACTCTGGGTTGTTAAGATGTTCATTTAGAGAGCAGATGGCACCTGATAGGTGAACACGGTTTATTCCAGGGAACAGGAAGGAGCTGATTTCCTTCTGTTGTCGGACTTTGGCCTGTTTTACACCCGCTGAGCCTTTCAGAGACACACGGCAGGTACGCAGATGTTTCATAAATGTTGTGTTTCATGTGTTTGTTTAGGATTTGATATGAAACTAAGAGATTCTTGTGTTTTAGTTAAAGAAGTGGGCGGTCTCTTTGTCCAGTGGGAGAGGAAAACTGCGCTTTTTCAAAATGACTGGCTGTAAAATGACATGAAAGAGCAGAGATCCAATCTAGACTGCAGGTTATTTAGACTCATTTTCATCACAGTTATCATTAGACGTCAAATGAGTTCTTTATGGAACTTATGATCTGCTCCTCAATGGTGCGACGTACGACCGAACGGCCGGCAGGAGAAGGAGAACATGGTTGATGTTAAATAAACACGCTCACCATCTGTACCGGGCTCGTTGCTGTGCGTTTGGACTGGAAGAACCCACGGTGACGGCAGCATGTGTCACACTTATGTCTGGTGTCTGTTCGGCTGCAAAAAGGCTCAAGAACCAATCCAAAGCTCAGGATTCAAGAGGGCTGGTGCTGTAAAAGAAGGACAATTAAAACGAGTTACTTCTATAAAGCTGTTTAAAAAAAAAATCCTTGAATTTAAAAACATTTTAAGGCTCCAAAATAAGAAAAAAACACAAGTTTCCTGCTGCAGAGTCCTGAAACATGTCATCAGACTACAATCAAGTTTATTAGCACTTCTCATTAACTTAGAAAAGAATCATGAAGTATGAAGTATGAGCTGCTTTAGAGGGTGCCGGGGTCTCCAAGACCCCAAACGCAACATCTGGAGCTTTAGAGTTAAGTGCATGTAATATATATATACATGTTTATTTTAACCATCGTCTTCAGTTTGGATCTCAGCCTCAGAGATACGAGAAGGAGCTCCGACATCCGGTGGTTTTCCAGACCCCTGGGTCGACCCGAACACACTGCCGGGAATATATATCTCCTCTGGTCTGGGAACGCCTCGGGATCCCCCAGGAGAAGCTGGAAAAGGTTGCAGGAGAAACCTGCTGCCAGCATAACCCGACCCCGGAGGAGCGGTCTATAATAGATGGACGTCGGAAGGGTTTCATGCTGTTGTTTCTATTTCCAGGACTCCAGGATGTTTCACGGGAAGGGCGGACGGTTTGGTGCGTTCAGTGTCCAGGTTTCACACATTGTGTTCATCCTCGGCCTGATACACTCATGCACAGGTAAATTAGAGGCATCGGTAACGCTCCGGTTTATGGGAACTTAAATTAGTTCAAATGTTAAACTCAAACCTTTTCCTTCTCAGGTCAGACGGAGGTGATTGGTCCACGGCAGCCAATAGTGGCCGTTGTTGGTGACAACATCACTCTGCCATGTTCCCTCCACCCGGTCAGGACTGCTGTGGACATGACTGTGGAGTGGGCGAGACCTGACCTGGATCCCAGGTTTGTGCTGGTGTGGCGTGACGGGGGGGAACTGGAGAATAAAAAACATCCAGGGTACGACGGGAGAACGTCACTGTTCACTGACCAACTGAAGCACGGAAACATCTCGCTGAATCTGTCCAAAGTCAAACTGTCTGATGAGGGAACGTACATATGCTTCGCTCCAGTGTTGGAGAGACACACTACTGCTCAGCTGGTTGTTGGTAAGTGTCCGTCAGCTGTTTGTCCCCAGGAGCTAGTTGATGGTTAGTTGAACATTGCATGTGCTCTTCATATATACTTCCTGATGGAGGTCGTTGCTTCCTGCTGCTCCATGTGCAGCACCGTGCTGCGTTCAGGAACACTCTGAACTTATTGAGCCACTCTTGTATATTGCATGTGTTACTTCTTTGTTCCCGATATGTTATGTAAATGTGCCAAACATGAATAGTGCTATTTCTAATGTGACAAAATGATGCAGAAATGCTAAGAGACAGAAAGTAAAAACACTTTTTGAAGATCATTAATCGTGTCTTCATCAGGTGCCGTCTCCTCACCAGTCGTAACCATAAGTGGGATCAACAGAACCTCCAGAGGAGTGATGTTGGACTGTAAGTCTGCAGGCTGGTATCCAGAACCTGAGGTGTTGTGGCTGGACGCTGAGGGAAACCTCCTCTCTGCTGGACCTACAGAGAGCGTCAGAGGTCCTGATGACCTCTATACTGTCAGCAGCAGAGTGACTGTGGAGAAGAGACACAGCAACAGCTTCACCTGTAGAGTCCAACAGAACAACATCAACCAGACCAGAGAGGTTCACATCCACCTTCCAGGTCAGAATAACAGTGAAATCATTTTCCTCTCTCTTTGCTGCCTGTAGACAGATGTGGTTAAATTAAATCTGTTCTGTTATTTATCATTTCAGATGACTTCTTCCCAGACTCGTCTGATTCCAGTTCATCTGCTCCCACCATCGTCGGCTCGGTTCTCGGCATCGTCTTTATTCTTGCAGTTTCCTTTTTTGTCTGTAAACGGAGACAAAACAAACTCAGTGAGTCACCGACTTTTTCAAATACCGAGCTGTCAATCACAAGTTCTTTATGCCACTGAAATGCAGTCTCTAGGTAACATCACCTGGATGATCACAGGATGTGTGGCGGTTTGTTTTAGGTTTGGAAAATACTGACAAACGTCTCGGTCGTAAAACTCAGAAAATGTGCTCGTTGTTTAGATCGTTCTTGTCGTATGAGATGAGCTTTCTCAAACAAGAACTTCTCTAACTTCTCTGCTGTGTTTTTGCTGCTCTTCTTCCTCTTCGTACATTTGAAAAAAGTCAACAGAGAATAAGCACAAAAAGATTCAAACACTGTTTATTGTTTCTGCACACAGAGAAGAAGAAGAAGAAGAAGAAGCACCTCGAGGATGAAGAAGCACAGAAAGAGAAGAGGAGCAACTCTGAGAGTTTCAGTCTACTAACTGAGCCCCTGATGGAAACACAAACAGAGAGAGACATGAAGATCCATCCGTCACGTGAAGGAACAGGAAGTCAAACACATCTAGAGGACGAAACCCACCAGAGACAAACCAACAACGTTCTGATCCAGAAGAGTCCAGAAGAGACAGAGACTCAATCAGCCAATGAAAAGAGTCCAACAGAAAGAGATGTGAACGAGGCAGGAGATGAGAACAAAGGAAAATACCAAGAAGAAACAAATCCAGAAAATAATCTGCAGACTGAAGGAGGGGAGGCAACGACACAAGATGAAGACGATGAAGCTGAAGTTCAGTCTGTGATGGACGAAGACAAACATGAAGAACTGACGGCAGGAAGAGAAGCTGTGAATGACCCGGACAGAGAGAAGGAGAAACCTGAGAGAAAGCTACGAATAACAGAACCAGAACAGAAACATTATGATGAGAGAGTTTCTAGATTAATACGATGTAAGAAGGAACAAGAGAATCAAGTAAAGGAACTCCGTCAGCAGCTGGAGGAGGTGGAGCAACAGAGAGAAGAAACTGAGAGGAAACTTCAGTCAAACAACTCAGAGGAAGACTTCAAACTTCTTCTAGAAAACAAGAAACATCTGGAGATGAAGAAGGCAGAACTTCAGAAACATCTGGAGAAGATAGAGAGAGTACTGAAGAGAAGAATTAAAGTAGTGGTTCACATGACAGAGAGGAAAATGAAACCAAGAAATGAAAAGAAGGAGATTAAAGAAACATCAGAGAAACCGAGAAATGAAAAGAAGGAGATTAAAGAAACATCAGAGAAACAGAGAAATGAAAAGAAGGAGATTAAAGAAACATCAGAGAAACCAAGAAATGAAAAGAAGGAGATTAAAGAAACATCAGAGAAACAGAGAAATGAAAAGAAGGAGATTAAAGAAACATCAGAGAAACAGAGAAATGAAATCCAACAACAGTCTGATGAAGATGAAGATGAAGATCTTTGACATTTAACATTATTATTCATGATGTCTTCTGAATCTTCTGTTTTTCTCCAATGTTTTGAAAAGGCAACGCACTTCCTGTCTGTTTGAAATGTGCTGGATGAGTCATGTGGAGACAGAAAAATAAGAGCAACCTGTTTATTTAAGATCTTTTATTTTGATATTTGTGTTTCGTGTATTTGGAAATAGTTTTAGACTTTTAAGTTTTTTATTAAATTTTTTTAAGACGAGTAATTTTACAAACAAAATGTTTTCTTCTCTGTTTTTCTGTTTTTAAATGTTGTATTCTCTCGTGTTCAGACACCTCATCGTTGAACACGAGGTCCAGGTGGTGTCATTGACTCGCCACTAGAGGGAGACAAACACTTGCATCTTCTCCCTGTGTGAGCAGATGTTATCAGTTCAGGAAGTTGATTCAACACCGTTTTCACACATACGTGTACGTTGTGTTGGTTAATGTGTGTTCATGGTCCTGATAGGTGACCCTGCTGTTGTACAGGAACAATGAAATCAAATAAACATGTTATGGAGATGAATCATTTTCTAGCTGTATTTCTACTCAGAGTATTGTTATTTTTCCCTGTTGTTTTATTTGTGCAGTTTTCCACCATTTTAAAACATTGCATCTCTCAAAAAGTGAATTAAGGTGAATGAACATTTGTAAAGTCACATAAACACAGTTACCACTTCCAGTAAAGGAGCTCTATCGTAAAAACAATCCAACTTTGTCTTCCCCATTTTTTATCTCAAAAACATGCAACAGATAAAAAGCTTTAGTTCATTTTAAGTATTTTTTATGTGGGTATTCTTTATTTGTAGACAATAAAATGTAGCACGCCATACACACTGTAGCAATAGAGCCTTAGGATGTTCATTTAGAGAGCAGATGGCACCTGATAGGTGAACACGGTTTATTCCAGGGAACAGGAAGGAGCTGATTTCCTTCTGTTGTCGGACTTTGGCCTGTTTTACGCCCGCTGAGCCTTTCAGAGACACACGGCAGGTACGCAGATGTTTCATAAATGTTGTGTTTCATGTGTTTGTTTAGGATTTGATATGAAACTAAGAGATTCTTGTGTTTTAGTTAAAGAAGTGGGCGGTCTCTTTGTCCAGTGGGAGTCACCAACCGCTCGTTTTTCAAAATTACATTCGGTGTGAAGTTTAATGTTTTTATCTTTTCATCATCTCATTTTCAAGCTTCAAACAACCATTTCATTCTGTGTAGTTTAGTTAAATGTGTTTCGGTATGGATGCAGATAGATCTACAATAGCTAGAAAATTCATCTGTGCACATCAGCTAAAAAGTGTATCTTACAGGGTGTGAAGATGTTTATGAATATCATCAATCAAAGATTTGTTGTCATCTGGATCTTGTTTTTACAGGTTTCTGCTTGATATTTTTATGAAGATGATTCATGTGCTTTTCGACACCGTGGTCTTCCTCACCCTGATGCTCTCGTGTCGAGGTAAAATACACTCATTGATCACAGTTTGGTTTTTACTAATATGGAGACTTGTTCTGGTGTGTTTCTCCAAACATTCGATTCCTTCAGTTTTGTCTTGATCTTTACTTTTTAATGAATTAAATGCCTCATCTCTCAACGTTAATGATCACATCAGTCAAGAACAGCCTCTGAATCTAAGCTTGATATTCCTGCGACTCCAATCTGTAAAGTTGCAGCTAAACGACGTTATTTTTGTCAACATTTTGTGTGTCTTTGTTTTGTTTGATAAATGATCAGAAATGTACAGACTATCAGAATTGTTGTTTTCTGTCAGTTGAACTAATGAGTTGACACATCGTACAGCCGGTATCACACCAAACAGCTGTTACTGACCAAATTAGGGGATATTTTTATGGTGGGAAATGAAATAAACGGTTTAAGGGGTTAAGTATTTAGTCTTTTTTAAAGGAAGTGCAAAGCCAAACCTTCAGTTTATCTTCTCAGGTCAGCCTAATGTGATTGGTCCACCTCAGCCAATAGTGGCCCTTCTTGGAAATGATGTCATTTTGCCATGCCGCCTGCAACCTGCTACAGATGTTTTTCACCAGACAGTAGAGTGGGCGAGGTCTGACCTGGACCCCAGGTATGTTTACGTGTGGCGTGGCAGCTTGGAAATGGAGAGTATAAAACACCCGGCCTATGAAGGACGAATGCAGTTGTTCTTGGATGAAATGAAACACGGAAACATTTCTCTGAAACTCTTCAAAGTGAAGCTGTCTGATGAGGGAACGTACAGATGCTTTGTTCCATTACTGGAGAGAGACACTATGGTTCATCTTATTGTTGGTAAGTCAATTTATTATTTATAGCAGACATTTTAAAGCTGGTCTCTCAAAGCATTCCTGAGATATCACGTTCATGAGAACTGGAAAGGCATCACATCACAGTGACCTTGACTTCTGACCCCCGAAATCTAATCAGTTGATTGTTGTGAACAAACCATTAAATTATATATAAAAATGGACTTAGTCTCTAGGTCTGAGAAGATAAGCCAGTATAGAAGTGCGTGAAAGTGCAATGCCACTGAGGGCCAGTAGGGGTTGGCTCCAAAACACCTCTGATTCCAATAGACACCCATTCAAAAAGCATCAACTTATCTCCTGAAAACCAAGTCAATTCATGTTTTGTGTCCTATCATCAGGTGCTGTTTCCTCACCTGATATCATCATAGCAGGACTTGATGAATCCTCCAGAGGAGTGATGTTGGACTGTAAGTCTGCAGGCTGGTCTCCAGAACCTGAGGTGTTGTGGCTGGACGCTGAGGGAAACCTCCTCTCTGCTGGACCTACAGAGAGCGTCAGAGGTCCTGATGACCTCTATACTGTCAGCAGCAGAGTGACTGTGGAGAAGAGACACAGCAACAGCTTCACCTGTAGAGTCCAACAGAACAACATCAACCAGACCAGAGAGGTTCACATCCACCTCCCAGGTCAGAATAACAGTGAAATCATTTTCCTCTCTCTTTGCTGCCTGTAGACAGATGTGGTTAAATTAAATCTGTTCTGTTATTTATCATTTCAGATGACTTCTTCCCAGACTCGTCTGATTCCAGTTCATCTGCTCCCACCATCGTCGGCTCGGTTCTCGGCATCGTCTTTATTCTTGCAGTTTCCTTTTTTGTCTGTAAACGGAGACAAAACAAACTCAGTGAGTCACCGACTTTTTCAAATACCGAGCTGTCAATCACAAGTTCTTTATGCCACTGAAATGCAGTCTCTAGGTAACATCACCTGGATGATCACAGGATGTGTGGCGGTTTGTTTTAGGTTTGGAAAATACTGACAAACGTCTCGGTCGTAAAACTCAGAAAATGTGCTCGTTGTTTAGATCGTTCTTGTCGTATGAGATGAGCTTTCTCAAACAAGAACTTCTCTAACTTCTCTGCTGTGTTTTTGCTGCTCTTCTTCCTCTTCGTACATTTGAAAAAAGTCAACAGAGAATAAGCACAAAAAGATTCAAACACTGTTTATTGTTTCTGCACACAGAGAAGAAGAAGAAGAAGAAGAAGCACCTCGAGGATGAAGAAGCACAGAAAGAGAAGAGGAGCAACTCTGAGAGTTTCAGTCTACTAACTGAGCCCCTGATGGAAACACAAACAGAGAGAGACATGAAGATCCATCCGTCACGTGAAGGAACAGGAAGTCAAACACATCTAGAGGACGAAACCCACCAGAGACAAACCAACAACGTTCTGATCCAGAAGAGTCCAGAAGAGACAGAGACTCAATCAGCCAATGAAAAGAGTCCAACAGAAAGAGATGTGAACGAGGCAGGAGATGAGAACAAAGGAAAATACCAAGAAGAAACAAATCCAGAAAATAATCTGCAGACTGAAGGAGGGGAGGAGACGACACAAGATGAAGACGAGGAAGCTGAAGTTCAGTCTGTGATGGACGAAGACAAACATGAAGAACTGACGGCAGGAAGAGAAGCTGTGAATGACCCGGACAGAGAGAAGGAGAAACCTGAGAGAAAGCTACGAATAACAGAAACAGAACAGAAACATTATGATGAGAGAGTTTCTAGATTAATACGATGTAAGAAGGAACATGAGAATCAAGTAAAGGAACTCCGTCAGCAGCTGGAGGAGGTGGAGCAACAGAGAGAAGAAACTGAGAGGAAACTTCAGTCAAACAACTCAGAGGAAGACTTCAAACTTCTTCTAGAAAACAAGAAACATCTGGAGATGAAGAAGGCAGAACTTCAGAAACATCTGGAGAAGATAGAGAGAGTACTGAAGAGAAGAATTAAAGTAGTGGTTCACATGACAGAGAGGAAAATGAAACCAAGAAATGAAAAGAAGGAGATTAAAGAAACATCAGAGAAACCGAGAAATGAAAAGAAGGAGATTAAAGAAACATCAGAGAAACAAAGAAATGAAAAGAAGGAGATTAAAGAAACATCAGAGAAACAGAGAAATGAAAAGAAGGAGATTAAAGAAACATCAGAGAAACAGAGAAATGAAATCCAACAACAGTCTGATGAAGATGAAGATGAAGATCTTTGACATTTAACATTATTATTCATGATGTCTTCTGAATCTTCTGTTTTTCTCCAATGTTTTGAAAAGGCAACGCACTTCCTGTCTGTTTGAAATGTGCTGGATGAGTCATGTGGAGACAGAAAAATAAGAGCAACCTGTTTATTTAAGATCTTTTATTTTGATATTTGTGTTTCGTGTATTTGGAAATAGTTTTAGACTTTTAAGTTTTTTATTAAATTTTTTTAAGACGAGTAATTTTACAAACAAAATGTTTTCTTCTCTGTTTTTCTGTTTTTAAATGTTGTATTCTCTCGTGTTCAGACACCTCATCGTTGAACACGAGGTCCAGGTGGTGTCATTGACTCGCCACTAGAGGGAGACAAACACTTGCATCTTCTCCCTGTGTGAGCAGATGTTATCAGTTCAGGAAGTTGATTCAACACCGTTTTCACACATACGTGTACGTTGTGTTGGTTAATGTGTGTTCATGGTCCTGATAGGTGACCCTGCTGTTGTACAGGAACAATGAAATCAAACAAACATGTTATGGAGATGAATCATTTTCTAGCTGTATTTCTACTCAGAGTATTGTTATTTTTCCCTGTTGTTTTATTTGTGCAGTTTTCCACCATTTTAAAACATTGCATCTCTCAAAAAGTGAATTAAGGTGAATGAACATTTGTAAAGTCACATAAACACAGTTACCACTTCCAGTAAAGGAGCTCTATCGTAAAAACAATCCAACTTTGTCTTCCCCACTTTTTTATCTCAAAAACATGCAGCAGATAAAAAGCTTTAGTTCATTTTAAGTATTTTTAATGTGGGTATTCTTTATTTTTAGACATTAAAATGTAGGACGCCATACACACTGTAGCAACAGACCCTCCCTAACAGGGATGATAATATTCAGCTTGTCAGCCTTCGAGACAGCATGTGGAGGAACGTATGTACACGATTTTACAGTTTATTATTGTTCGTATTCAACGTTAAAAGGCTTTTCATTTGAAATAATACAGGAAACCGCGGCGTGCGGCCGACCAATGACGTGACTTCACGGACCGTGGGACTTCCTCGTTAGTGATGGATTTGAGGATGGACTCATGTGATTGGCTGAACAGGAGTAACTGATTGAGAGTGCGAGCGGGAACGTTAAACTGACGCCCCCTGCAGAGATGCCCCGACGGCCACATTTACCTAAATTCACCAAATCCGGTGGACACGTGTATCACACCTGGACGCACAAAAAAGTGACATTGCACCGTTACGTCAACTCGACAGGAAGTCCACCATTTTGAATGTAGTCGCCATTTTGGGCGATTCTGACACGTTGTACTTTGTCGAACTCCTCCGAGGGATTTTGTCGGACCGACTTGAATTTAGGTTCTCTGGATAGAAAACATGTTTGGGATTAAAAGTTGTATAAATAATTCGTTTTCATCGATGTGTGTGCCCGTGAGAAGCGGCCATTTTGAGCGTCTCGCCATGAAACTAGGAGTTGCTTTAAATCTTATGTACATGGACCGACCTTCTCCAAACATCACAGGTATGATAACAGCCCCGCCCTGAAGACCCCTGTGGGGGAATATTCGCTCATAGTCATAGCGCCCCCTGTTGGCCACTGGAGATGACACTTTTCATACTTTCACATTCTACGTCGAGCTGGTTGATCACATGAACGTAAAGTCGGGTCACAACAACCTAAACATGTAGTTGATGATATATTGAGACATTCGTTCGACTTTGTCAATGGGCGTTGCCGTGACGATGCGGCAAAGTTTGATGTCTCGCTGTGACACAGGAAGTTGATGTTTAAGGTCAAAGGATGCTTCAAACCTCACGAAACGTGTCACATACATCCGGCATGGTGAGACCATACATCTGATATGGGTTTTGCGAGTGGGCGTGGCCAAACGGCTCGCCAGCGCCCCCTAGACTGCAGCTCCGGCACCTAATTTCACGTACATGCACCAAATTTGTTGGACATGTGTATCACACCGAGATGTACCGAAAAGTGTCTCGGCATCATGAATTTGTTTTCGTGGATCGGTGTGACCGTGTCGTAGCGGCCATTTTGAGCGTCTCGCCATGAACCTGCAGCTGACTAACTTTTATGAACATATTCCGATCCTCCTCAAACATTACATCTTTGATAGCAGTCCTGCCCTGAAGACACCTGATAGTAATATTCCGTCATAGTCATAGCGCCCCCTGCTGGAGACAGGAAACGAGAAAAAATAGCAACTTTAATCGGGGATATGCGGCACCTCGCGCTGCACGTCGGGGAGACGGCTTCAGGGGGGCGGCACACAGAGTGTGAGGGCCCGCTATCACTGCTTGCAGTTTTAATTGTGTTTAAAGCCATATAAGTTACTTAATATTTAATTTCTTTTTAACAAATCACATTTTTTTCCCACCCATACAATAAATATCTACTTTGAAGGTGTCAGCATGAAAGCTTGACAAGTTAATTTAGCACTGAAAGACAAAGAAAATCACAAACTTAAGCCATTAGCACCAGATTCAATATCTTTGTGGTTCAACATCAACCTGTTTTAATCTACTGCATAATGTTCCATATTTGCCAGTGTTAATGGTTTCCAACAGTAGGGGGCAGCACTGAGCTATCAATGGCCCCTCCATCCAGCCTTAAAGTGGTGGAAAGTTGAACCAAATTCACAATAGTTGTACAACCGAATGAAAAGGGACCTTTTAAAACGTGTTAAAAAGGACTCTTCTGTTTCTTTTGCCTCAAAAACCTTCTTGACGTCACATTAGTGGGAAATGTACACGGTTTAAAGTGTTTTTACATCATAACTGTGATTCATATTCAGTGGATTTCAGACTGGCCGTGTTGATGGAGAGACGTATTCTACGATGAATGTGATGTAAAACAATGTTGAACACGTATTATAAATGAGTGGGAACATGCAGCAGGGACTTTAAAGTCTGAAAAAAACCAATCTTATTCTCTGGGATCAGACATACAAGAGCAAAAAGCAAACGTGGTGATGAAACCACTTTGTGTTTGCAGCTGACCACGACGAGTGTATTTGTGGAGCTGCAGCTTCTCCGTTCTTATAAACGGTGTGCAGACGTGTGAACACACAGGTAGACTGAGGTGGTTTAACCGCTGTGCTAAAATAAACCACACATTGTTGAAATGGACGCCAACGACATGAGTCAAAGACCCCAGACAAAGACTGAGGAAGCCAAACAAACCACACAACCCTTTAAACCCGGTAGACAGTTGCACTACTTTAAACTGTCTCTTCAAGCCTGGTCTGACTGGTAATCAGTACATTTCCAGCTCTGGTTTTACATGCATTTTGAATTTGCACACAAACTAACAGCACGTAGAAAAATGCAGAATCGTTCACATCTTCTTCTTCTGAAAATTAAAACAATAATCATATGGATGAAATTGTGCTGTTTGAAGATTTAGCAAATTAATTTTTCAGTTTCTGTGAAGTCATAGTTTTAAATATTTGTGTTGTATGAGTATCTGTAATTAAGAAGAAAAAAGATCAAACTGATAGCAAGATAGCTTTATTTAAAACCATCTGTACATTATATCCAACACCACTTTAAGTTTCCCTTTTTATGTTGAATCCACCTTCCTTCAACCTGCTTGTCTGCCTCTTTTCATCATTGTAATGATGTAATTGTAAGTTACTGTAACATCCTCTAGTTTGCCTGAACAGTGAGACGTCCTGCTTTGCTTTGCTTTGCTAGGTCAGTCGGTCCGTTGGCTGTCAGTGGCCTGAAAAACACACAATACGCAAAAATGTTTTAAAAGTGGGTTCATAACTTCTACCAGACAGACTCAACAACACAGAGTCCTGGTCAGTGTGTCTTCAGCCTGCCTGAAGAGAGATGTGCTGTACCAACACAACCTTTCATGGTTTAGGAGATGATAGCGGTTCATGTTCTTCATTTAAACCTCACTATAACATCTTTTCTAAGTTATGCTGCCGTTCCACTTCTAACATGGTAAATTCAAGTGATTTTTACGTACAAGACTCAGTCTTACTTATAGTTGACTGAAGAATAGATGATATTGTCCTCCAGTAAACGTGGTGCGGTGGTTCTGGATGCTTCTGGTTCTGTTTGGGGAAACATTATTCGTACAGTTGCAGACTGCTGATACTGATACATGCCAGTAAAACGGTATTTCATTTGTTTACCACCAAATTATCCAAACATCATGTGGTGTTAAAGTAGAGAAAGGTCTTGGTTTAATTCAGAAAACAACGTCAGCAGTACACGAACACATGACCGATGAATTTCAAGTCTTTACCAAACATGAATTAAAGCGTAATCCAACAAAGGACTCATTTGCCAACGTGACTTATAAAACATACCAGAACAAAGTAAACAAAGTTTGTAGTCGATATGGTTGCGTTACCTTTGTGTTTCCTACTGAGCAGTACTCCCATCAGCAGCAACAGAGCCACCAACACAACACTGGAAAGTGTCCACAGCAGGATGAAGGTTTGAGGAGAGACACTATGAGAAGGAGGAGTCTCTTCGTTTGGTGCAGGAAGGAAGAATGATATCAGAAATGTGTTTTTTTAAAGCAGAGCAACATTCACACACACAAAACAAAAATCACCTTCACTTTGTTTAAAAACCAGCAGTCGGCTTGCTGGTGATTCTCCGACTCCAGACATGCTGCACTTGTAGAGTCCTTCGTCAGACTTGGAAATGTTTTGGATGGCGATGCTGCTTTTATACTTGGAGTCAAGACCGACACCATCTTTGTAGAAATCAGCGATGTGTCGTGACTCGCTGTTCTCCTTCATACAACGAAGACTCACGTCATTCCCCTCGATCACAGGTTGGGCAGGAATGTCCAGGATCACTGAACCACCTGAGCAATATCAAATATTTAATAGATTACTTTACTAACGTATGTTTATTAGAATACATCCTATATGATGCCTTTTTATGGTTTTTGTAAACAGTTAGCCAGAAAAGTGTTGTATACTTATATGCAATTTACTGTATGTCACTGTGAGCAATATAAATATGACTTGACAAGTAGATAAATAATAATTCATTTCTGTTGCAAATTATTGGTCAATAACATCATTTCTACCAGACTGTGGTGAAATCAAAGGTTCTGCCCATCCAGTGAGACTATTCAAACATTATAGTGGGACTTATGTTTCTCACTGTTTGAATATAGACCTATTACATAATGATTGAAGCTGATTGTATTACTATTAGAAAACTTGTAATGAATCGCTCAACATACCAGTAACAGTGATGTTGACAGCATCACTTCTTTCTCCCTGTTCATTTTCACACCAATATTCTCCACTGTGCCTTTGAAAGGTTTTTTTAATTGTGCAGGATGATGCAGATGTGTTCGGTGTCTCAGAACAGTTTGCTGGAATATTTCCATGGCTCCTCATCACTCTCCATTCTGTGAAGAGATCCAACTTCCCACATCGTACGGAGAAAGACTCGTAGACAAAGAACTGTAGTCTGTTTGGAGAGATGTGAGGAAAAGCTGCATCTGAGACGGACGAGCAGACAAAGAAACAGTTCAATGAAGACGTAACAGTTAGACAATCACCGTGCACAAAAACAAGACTAATAATTCCACAAATATGAGAAATACAAAATGAAAATAAACAGACTTAATGCTTGTTGCGCTCGGGTGACGTTCAGGGGTTTGGTTGTGTTTATAAAACAGAAGTACAGACTTGAGCTTCATTTATCTTTGACCCCGAAGCACTTTAAAGGACGTTTTCTTAGTTAATCAGTTTGTTGCTAAGATTTAACCAAAAGGATCAAATCAACATCAAAGATCATTTTCAAGAGAATCAGAAAAGCGTCAGAGATCCCGATGAACAGAAAACAGATCGCGTCAAACTTACCGGCTTTCTGAGCAAAGTGCACTTGTGCAGCGAGCAGGACGAACACATTCACCCCTGGAGAGAGAAAAGAGCTTCACCTCTGACACTGGAGAAAATCCAACTCGGATCATTTGGGAGAATCGGTACTCACAAACGTGGATGCAGAGAGCTGTGACCTCCATGATGTTACTGCTGATGTTACTGCTGATGTTACTGCAGATGTTACTGCTGATGTTACTGCAGATGTTACTGCTGATGTTACTGCTGATGTTACTGCTGTCTGTCTGAGCATCAGACTGAAATACGACTGAGACATGATGGAGGTCAGAACCTCCTCTTCCTGTTTGAACTGTTTCTAATGTTGATGCAGTAGCAGGTTTAAACTGGAGCTCTAGACGTACCGCTGAGACATCACCGCTCTGCTACTTATATAAGACGTCACTGTTTTGATCTAAAAATAATACAATAAAATGAGGAGAGTATTTATGACCGTTAAAAACGTAAGTTATCAACCTTTAAAATATGCACGAGACCTGAAAGTAGAAAAAGGCTCCGTGCCCTCCTTCTAGGTTCAGAGCCTCCTTTGTCCATTTTGAAATATCATTGATGGAGTCAATCTGCAGTAAATAACTTTTTGGTTGAAGTTGACAAAAATTCTGGAATTGAACGTCTTTTGTTTGAATCCAAACTTTCATACAGATGGAGACTGCTGCTGTTTTTAGGAGGTTGAACCTGAGATCAAAGTCAATGATAACAAATGACAAAAGCATCTTGTGGGACTTTGTCCACGATGAACTCCCCATCACACCTCTCTGCTCTCTGTTTGTCTGAGTCAGGTCTTCTGACAGCAGAACAACTCTGCCCTCTGCAGGCAGTCAGCTGCGTTACACTTCTACGTTCAGGTAGGCTTCGTTACTGATCCAACGTGTGTGTGTGTGTGTGTGTGTGTGTGTGTGTGTGTGTGTGTGTGTGTGTAGCGTACGTATACACTACAATCATGGGCGTGTAATAAAGCAACACACCTCATTTTATTTGCCCTGGGACTTATCGAAGTACACCTGCTGCTGTCAGAAGACTTTGACCACACAGCTTCCTGAGAGGAGAGGCGCCGCTTCCAAGCACTAAACAGGTATTCAGAAGTTTCTCAAGTTCACGTTTTAAATGGCTGCTTTCATGATTTCAGCGCATTTCAACATGTTCTGAATGTCAGAATGTCTAAAAGCAGTTTTTACAACAGACTACATGAGACGGCTTTGACTGGTCTCAGTTGTACAATTAAACGGAAAGTGTGAGAAGCAAATATGGAGCCAGGTTAGTGTTGGTGTTTCTTCCTGCAGAAGATACTTCACACTTTACTCTCAGATGTCTTCACACATTTTGCTGCTAAATGTTGAATCTGGTTTACAAGTTAAAGTCGTAGATGTTCTGTTGTAAAACACTTTCTTTTTCTGTTACTACATTTAAGCTTGTTTTCTACAGCCAACAAGTACTTTAAGCTGACTTGTGAACTTACTAATAATGAATACCTGTATTTGAATATTTAGGACTCCAGGATGGTTCTCATGGTGGACGGATTATCTTTCAAACACATGATGGTCTTCGTTCTCCTGACACACTTTTACCAAAGTGAGTTGAACACTGAAATGTTCTGAATGTGTTTGTGTACAAAGGCTGTAACACAGCAGTGTAACGTAAAGTCAGACGAGATGAGAGAGCTCTCTGACTGGTCACACTCCAGGAAATCACTGGTTTTACTCATTTAGTTTTGATTATCACGAAATGTAGAACATATTTTAACAAAGCAAACAATGTTTTTAGCATTTAAGTGTTGAATCTGAATATCTGATGAACTTTCTTTCTCCAGGTCAGATGCAGGAGATCAGCACATCTCAGCCAATCACAGCACTGGTTGGTGATGACGTTGTTTTGCCGTGCCACCTGGAAGCTCCATCAGGTGGTGTTCAGGTGACGGTGGAGTGGGGTAGACCTGATTTGAACCCCAGATTTGTGTACGTGTGGTACGATGGTCAGGAGGTTCTGGATGACCAAAACAAAGCCTTCGAGGGAAGAGCCTCGTTGTCCTTTGACAAACTGAAGCACGGAGACTTTTCACTGAAACTCTCTGAAGTGAAATATTCTGACAATGGAAGATACAGATGTTACATTCCTAAACAGAAAACAGAATATTTTGTTGAGCTTCTTGTTGGTAAGTAGATGAAGTACACTACTCACACAGCTGACTCCACCTTCTGACACACTACTTCTCCAAAGTTGGGAGGATTAACCCAATAATCATTATTTTAAATGCCTCCTCTCTCACCAGGTGATGTTTCCTCACCTGATATCATCATAGCAGGACTTGATGAATCCTCCAGAGGAGTGATGTTGGACTGTAAGTCTGCAGGCTGGTATCCAGAACCTGAGGTGTTGTGGCTGGACGCTGAGGGAAACCTCCTCTCTGCTGGACCTACAGAGAGCGTCAGAGGTCCTGATGACCTCTATACTGTCAGCAGCAGAGTGACTGTGGAGAAGAGACACAGCAACAGCTTCACCTGTAGAGTCCAACAGAACAACATCAACCAGACCAGAGAGGTTCACATATCTATTGCAGGTAGGAATAAATTCTGGAAAGAGAAGTTTCAGGTTTTAACAGTTGAAGTTTTCCGTTACGTGAATGCAGTGTGTTTTCTTTGTTTTATTGTTTGTACAGATGATTTCTTCGTGGCTCCGTCTAACTGTGCAGCTTCTATCAGCTTCAGCGTGGTTTTCTGCTTCATCTTAATTCTCTCAGTTTCCTTTTTTATCTGGAAACGGAGACAAAACAAAAGTGAGTCAAACATATTTGATTTATTTAAAAATGAATTTGAAATGAATGCTAATATGAAGAAATCCTAATGCAGCAATGAAAGTCAACCTTATGTTCACAGATCACAATGAAATTCATGACGGCATCACATGATTGTTTCAGATGTTGAAGTGCAGAGGTCGTAGTCCAAGTAGAAAGTTGATAGAAAGGAGCTTCTTGTTCCAAACGCATGATGAAATGTATTCTACACTGTTGTTGGCTTATTGTGTCTCTTTGATTTTAGTACTGCATAAATGAAACATTCAACATTTTCAACGGTTCATTCATTTGTTTCCACAGAGATGAAGAAGAATTCTAACAGTAAGAATGAAGATCAATCACAGCTCATGAAAGAAATCAAAAAGACCGAAGACTTGAACGAGAAAAAGACAAAACTTGAAGAGGAGCTGAAAAAGAGTGAAGAAGAACAGACGAGTACGAAACAGATGATTGATGCACTGATGGAAATGAAGGAGGAGCTGGAGGAGCAGAACAAACAACTCTCCTCCCAAAAGGAGGAGTTGGAGAAAGAAGTGGAGGAGAGTGAAGAGAAGATGAAGTTAGTGGATAAAGATGTAACAGAAAAGAAGGGAGATCAGACCGTTAAAGTTCAGGGATTCTTCAAACTAGAAAAAATCCTGGAAGGAGTCATCAAGAAACTGAAGGACAAAAAGAACGAGATTCAACAACTCCAACTGAACACAGAGAAACTAATGATGAAGATGAGTGACGAGGTTACCATGACGACTGAAAGGAAAACCAAGATAGAGACTCACATGGAGAAAATGAAAGAACGAATCGAGGAGATCGAGAGACAGAAAAAATGAGATTAAACTTCAGCAAGAGAAGAAATAAGACGATGAAACGTTTTAATTGAAGAACATTTCAGTCAAAGCAGTCAGTGATTGTTTAAGACTTCTTTTTTAAACACAACATTTACAAAGTGATACGATATCAAATATAGAAATGTAACTTTTAGAAAATATCTCTGGTTTCACACTTTGATTTTTTTTTTAACAATCCTATAAAACAATCCAAAAAGTTCCAGATGTTTTCTGCTGCTGATGAATTACAGATAAAAATCAAAAGTTGTTTATATCATATAGATTTAAATTAATTTTATGAAGATTACCTTTCAGAATATGGAGTGTTTAATATAACCTTATGGTGTGGTGTGTAGCTTTTATCTTTTATATATATAAATATATTAAGATTTCATACACAAATACTTTCTTACTGCAAAGTGACAGTTTTTTTAGTTTTTTATTTGTATCATGTGTGATTAAATACAAACAGAAGCCAATAAAGAGTTTGTACGTGTAGAGTTCAGTTGTTTCTCCAATGATTTTACATGTTTGTTTTTTAAAATTAAACATAGTTTTTTGTCCTGAGCTTTCTCTGTGACTGATTTATTAAGTTATGAAATCTTGGTGTATTTAAGGTTTCACGTCTGTCCAAACTCTTTCCATGTTTTCTCTTCCAAACAGCATCGTCAGCTTTAAACGGTGTGTTGGGGAGGAGGATTGTACGTCGGTGTGTTGTTTGTGAGGACTAACTGGCTTTTGAACACCCTGGTGGCCATTGGAGGAACTTCATCTTTGGCTGAGTGTCTCAGCCCTGGAGGTTGCTGCTTGGGCTCCAGATTTAACTGTGTGAATATCAGGATTTTAGAATTGAGTTTTCAGCTGCTGGTGGAATCAAAGAGGAACTTTGAGGCTGTGTTTTTATTCAAGTTTAACGAGTGTTTAACTGTGTTGGAACGTTCAAAATGTGTTGGAGAATTTGTTGGCAGGAAGTTGATGGTGTAAACTCAAAGACATCCAAAACACAGCTGGTTGAAACGTGTGTCTCGTATGAAGAGCTGCACAGGAAGAAGAAGTTGTCGTACGGTGCACTTCAGATGGATTTCAGTCTGATGCTCAGACAGTCGGCAGGAAGACGACACACATCTGATCATCAAGGCTGAGTTCAAACATGTTTTTATATGAAGTTTAATCTCTTTATTACAGAAAACATAGCGGAGCAAATTCTACACTGACTGTATTTATTGATGAAACTAAAAATTACAGACGAATGAAACGAGGTCAGAAACAGAAACATCATCCGGAAGCCGACTTTGATTCAATAATTGTAAAAACATGTTTGTGTTGCAGCTCAAATGACATGAAATCAGTGGAGCAAATACAAAATAAAAGTGTTTTTAATTGAACTTTGTCTACTTTGTGTGAACTTTCAATAAATCATTAAAAAGTAGGAGAGACGTGTTTCAGATCAGATCAAGAAGAAAAGTCATTTTGCTGAGTCGTGCTGTTTTAGATTACAGTGCTTTATTTAAATGGAGCTGCAGGACGACCTGCAGTTGGTCTTCAGTCCTCAAAGACTTCCTTCCTCATCAGATCAATTACTGGATGGAAACTTTTTGTCATGACTTGTTACTGTTGGTGATTAAAGCAACTAAATGAGGACTATAGTAGTTTGATCTCTCCAGTCTGAGTGATGAGGCTGAGCTGCAGCTGGTCTTTAGGCTTCCAGGGCTTCACTTCGTTCCACACCAGGTGACCAATATGAGGATCATTGCTGCCAGAACCTGAACACCACATCTGTAAATATAGTAAACAAAGGTCAAAGACTGAGAAGCAAAAGAAAGACAAAAAAAAGGAAATGAAAGAAAATAAATAAAGAAACAACATAACTGAAACATCAAGAAACACTCACAGTGACTCTCCATCCACTCCTGATGTTGAAAGACTCCTTGAATGTGTACATGAAGGTTTCTGTGTTGTTGACTTGTAGTTTTAACCTGCAGCCTCTCAGTTGTTCCTCCTGCAGGACATTTAACCACCAGAGGAACAATGAGACAAAGACACAACAACAAATGAATGTTGGTGAGCATTAAATCTGTCATTTCTATTATTTACATGAAAATAGATTGCGACATTAACAGCAGGTTGTTGTTGTTGTCCTGGTTTGTACGGGACATTAGGAACACCTTGTTTAGTGTATTACTGTTCTACAGTTGTATAGTGTTGTATGTTGAACACCAACAGTACTTATTCAGTGTTTATCTACACAAACAGTGTTACCTGCTTGGAGGTGTTTATGAGACGGATATATCTGCCCCATTGGTCGACCTCCACAGTGATGTGTCCTGTTGCTGAGCTCTGATTGGCTGAACTGCTGCTGGAGGTTGTCTGTCTTTGTCCTAACTGAGTGAGACAACACACAAGAGACACTTGAAACTTGTCTGTCAAAGAGACCTGAAATCATGACATCACTTCCTGTCTAGCTTTCTAGCAGTCTCAAGAAAACACAAAGAGTTGAACTGAACTGACTCTTTAATTTCCAGTTGAATGTTTAAACTCATAAAAGGAGGCGATAATTGTGAGATTGTGATAAAACAGTTCAATTAATAAGAATGTGTGAAGTGAATAAAATGAACTTCGGTCTGCAGATTCTTGTTCTGCTTCTCTGCAACAGCTGGAAACTGGATTTCTATGTGTTCTAGTTCTGTGACTGGTACTGACAGACATTTCTCCTCATTTACAGCATCTTGTAAATCCCACGTAAGTCAGTAAATATAAACATCACTGAGATGGAACTCACTCCATACAAGGAGCACACTTAATGTGGGATGTTGTAATTCAAAACATTATTTTTATCCTCTTTCACCTTTAAAACTGAAACCAACGAGATGTTTGTGTATCAAAAGATCAACTTCTGTTCTCTTTGTCTCCAGATTGTCGAGCAGCTGATGTATTTTTTACTTTTATTTTTTAAGAGCTCTACAGATTTGAATGAAGTGATCAAATCTACTTTGTAACTCGATGGTAGCTTTATTAAACTCATTTAACGAGTTCAAAGAAGAACACCAAGAACTTCAAACAAACAAGAACCAAGTTGGAAATGTTTCATCTGAAGAAAATACAAAGATGAACCTTCTTCTTCAAAGATGCCACTTCATCCTCAGCTTCCTTCCTCCTCTGCTCCTCCCCCTCCTCCTCTGCTCCTCCTCCCTCTTCCTCCTCTGCTCCTCCTCCTCCTCCCTCCTCCCACCTCCTCTGCTCCTCCTCCTCCCTCCCCCTCCTCCTCCTGCTCCTCCTCCTCCCCCCTCCCCCTCCTCCTCCCTCCTCCTCCATTTCTCATTTCTTCCATCTAGAATAATCAGTGCAGCGATGCTTTGAATGTTCAAACTGCCTGCTGGAAGAAAGTTGTTCTGCTCCTCCTCCTCCTCCTCCCTCCCCCTCCTCCCTCCTCCTCCTCCCTCCTCCTCCAGCGATGCTTTGAACGTTCAAACTGCCTGCTGGAAGAAAGTTGTTCTGCTCCTCCTCCTCCTCCTCCTCCCTCCCCCTCCTCCCTCCTCTTCCTCCTCTCCTCCTCCCCCTCCTCCTCCTCCTCCCTCCCTTCCTCCTCCTCCTCCTCTCCTCTTCCTCCTCTCCTCCTCCCTCCTCCTCCTCCCCCTCCTCCACCTCCTCCTCCTCCTCCTCCTCCTCCTCCCTCCTCCAGCGATGCTTTGAATGTTCAAACTGCCTGCTGGAAGAAAGTTGTTCTGCTCCTCCTCACTCCTCCTCCTCCCTCCCTCCTCCTCCTCCTCCTCCTCCCTCCTCCCTCCTCCAGCGATGCTTTGAATGTTCAAACTGCCTGCTGGAAGAAAGTTGTTCTGCTCCTCTGATTTCTCCTTTCTCCTCCAAAATGAATCTGTCATCAGGAGATTTCAAACTAAAAACAGACAATAATCACATCAAAATACAAACCTCTGTTTTCTTGGTCTTCAGATTCTCTTTTTTCAGCTCCTCATGATCATGTGATCGTTCTTCCAGCTGAGAGGAGAGAAGATGAGAGATTTGTTTCTTCATGATCTGATGACTTTATTTTGAAGTATCTATTATAAAGAACCTTGAACCTTCATCTAGAACAAGGTCACAGTGTTTGTACCGAGGAGATGAATTCATGATCATCTCAGCATTTGTCCTCTTTCATAATGAACTGAGAAATTCCCTGTTTATCCGACACACGTTCCTCTGACAGTAAGAGCTCTACAGATTTGAATGAAGTGATCAAATCTACTTTGTAACTCGATGGTAGCTTTATTAAACTCATTTAACGAGTTCAAAGAAGAACACCAAGAACTTCAAACAAACAAGAACCAAGTTGGAAATGTTTCATCTGAAGAAAATACAAAGATGAACCTTCTTCTTCAAAGATGCCACTTCATCCTCAGCCTCCTTCCTCCTCTGCTCCTCCCTCCTCCTCCTCCCTCCCCTCCTCTTCTGCTCCTCCTCCTTCTTTCTCCTCCCTCCCCCTCCTCTGCTCCTCCTCCTCCCTCCTCCTCTACAATCTCAAAGGGCTCTTCCTCCATCGACCCCCCCACACACCTCCCTCACCCCCCTCTCTGTGACGACTGGCCAGGTTAGGAGACAGCTGGAGAGACTCCACCAGCGCAAGGCTGCAGGACCTGACGGCATCAGCCCCGGGGTCCTGAAGACCTGCGCCGTCCAGCTGGCTGAGGTCCTACAACACCTCTTCAACCTGAGCCTGAAGCAGGAGGAGGTCCCGGTGCTGTGGAAGACGTCCTGCCTGGTTCCTGTCCCCAAGAAGACGACTCCATCTGGCCTCAACGACTACCGACCGGTTGCCCTCACATCTCATGTGATGAAGGTGCTGGAGAGGCTGGTCTTGGCCCACCTCAGGCCGCTGGTGAAATCTTCTCTGGACCCTCTGCAATTTGCGTACCAGCCTCATGTGGGAGTGGACGACGCCATCATCTACCTGCTGCAACGAGCTCAGTCTCACCTGGATGGAACCGGTGACTCTGTGAGAATCACTTTCTTTGATTTCTCCAGTGCATTCAACACCATCCAACCACTGCTACTGAGTGAGAAGCTGAGGGTGGTGGGGGTGGACGCGTCCACCGTCTCCTGGATCACTGACCACCTGACAAGCAGACCACAGTTTGTCCGTCTGGGCAGTGTGCTGTCTGATACGGTGATCAGTGGTATTGGAGCTCCTCAGGGAACTGTTCTGTCCCCCTTTCTGTTCACCTTGTACACAACTGACTTCCAGAACAACTCAGAGTCAAGACATCTGCAGAAGTTCTCTGATGACTCTGCAGTGGTAGGATGTATAAGGGATGGACGGGAGGATGAGTACAGGGCAGTAGTGGAGGACTTTGTGGAGTGGGGGGGAAGAAATCACCTCCTTCTGAACGTGGCCAAGACCAGAGAGATGGTGGTCGACTTCAGGAGGAAGACGACGGCTCCAGAACCGCTGAGAGTTCTGGGAGAGGAGGTGGACATGGTGGAGGAGTACAAGTACCTGGTGTCTCCATGACAACAGACTGAACTGGAAGACCAACATCAATGCTGTCTACAAGAAGGGGATGAGTCGACTCTTTTTCTTGAGGAAACTTCGATCCTTCAATGTGTGCAGCGAGATGTTGGAGATGTTCCACCAGTCTGTTGTGGCCAGTGAACTGTACTTCTAGTAGTCTGCTGGGGGAGCAGCATTGGAGCCGGTGACACCAACAGACTTAACAAACTGGTTAAGAAGGCCGGCTCCATCATCGGCTACAAACTAGATAGTCTGGAAAAGGTGGTGGAGAGGAGGACGCTGAACAAACTATTGTCCATCTTGGATAATCCTGTCCACCCTCTCAACCACCTGCTGCAGGGACAGCGGAGCACTTTCTCTAAAAGATTCCTCCAGCTCCGCTGTCACAGGGACGGATACAGGAAATCATTCCTGCCCACTGCAATAAGACTTTACAATAAATCACCTCTGGCAAAATCCATCACAGTACAATAACACTGTTGACTGTGTTTCTTGGTTGCTTGTATATTATATATATACATATATATATATATATGTATATATATATATATTCTTGGTTGAATATATATATTCTTGGTTGCTTGTATATTATATATATAGATATATACTGTACATATGTATGTATATATAGATATATACTGTACTGTACTGTATATATATATACTGTACTGTAAAACAAGTACATATATATACATATATATATATATATATATATATATATATATATATATATATATGTATATGTTGACTGTGTTTATTGGTTTGTTGTATATAATATATATAGATATATAATGTACTGTATATATACTGTATATACTGTGCATTTTATATTTTATATTTATATTTTCTACTGCTATTTACTGCTATTTTATTTTATTGCTTTTCTATTATATTATTCTATTCTATTATTTTATTCTATTGTTTCTATTATTGCTTCTGTATGTATGCTGCTGTGGCGAAAAAATTTCCCCTCGGGGATTAATAAAGTATATACCTACCTACCTACCTACCTCTACTCCTCCTCCTCCTCCCCTCCTCCTCCTCTTCCTCCCTCCCCGTCCTCCTCTGCTCCTCCTTCCTCCTCCTCCCTCGTCCTCGTCCTCCCTCCCCTCCCCTCCTCCCTCTTCCTCTGCTCCTCCCCCTCCTCCTCCCTCCTTCTCCCTCCTCCTCCTTCCTCCTTTGCTCCTCCTCCTCCCTCCTCTGCTCCTCCTCCTCCTTCCTCTGCTCCTCCTCCTCCCTCCAGCTGAGAGGAGAGAAGATTAGAGATTTGTTCATCAATGGTCTGGATTGAATTCTTCTTAAAGTGTCTTCATTTTAAAAACGGGGCTTCCAGCACGGTGAAGTTTCAACACAGGAGCTCTGATTTGATCAAGTGTTCCATCAACAACACTCAAAGAGGAGGATAGTTTAGATCCTTGTTTTACAGTTTCAACCATTGGAAAAGGTGTCAGAGGTCCAATCTACAAAACATAGTTCTACTCAGAGTTTCTATGTCTTCTAGTTCTGTGACGAACTGACAGACATTTCTACATTTTCATCATCTTGTAAATCTCCTGGAAGTCGATAACATTTTCTTCATAATCTCATATAAAAACAAAGTAATCAGTAATGTTTAATACCTACAAAAATAGAGTTCTGTGGGATCCCAAACAATCGGGATGTAAAACCAGTGTCAAGAAAACACAAAGAGTTGAACTGAACTGACTCTTTACCTTCCAGTTGAATGTTTAAACTCATCAAAGGAGGCAATAATTGTGAGATTAACAACTAACAGATATTTGAAACATAAACTAATTCAAATAAACCTCTTTTCTCTGATCCTCCAGATGTTTTAGCAGCTGCTGGTTCTGGTCTTCAGTTCTGGACTTTTCCTCTCGGAGGTTCTGGACTTCATCTGATAGACGGGTCGCCTACAAGGAGAGAAAAGATGGAGGAAAGGTGAGAGCTCTTCTGTCATGAAGCTGAGTGACTTGATATGAAAACAGTTTGATTAATAACAGAGTGTAAAGTTAATAAAATGAACCTCGGTCTGCAGATTCTTCTTCTGCTGCTCTGATTTCTCCTTTTCTGTCTTTTCATCCTTCAGGTCTTTTTCTAGCTGCAGATTCTCTTTTTTCAGCTCCTCATGATCATGTGATCGTTCTTCCAGCTGAGAGGAGAGAAGATGAGAGATTTGTTTCTTCATGATCTGATGACATTATTTTGAAGTATCTATTATAAAGAACCTTGAACCTTCATCTAGAACAAGGTCACAGTGTTTGTACCGAGGAGATGAATTCATGATCATCTCAGCATTTGTCCTCTTTCATAATGAACTGAGAAATTCCCTGTTTATCCGACACACGTTCCTCTGACAGTAAGAGCTCTACAGATTTGAATGAAGTGATCAAATCTACTTTGTAACTCGATGGTAGCTTTATTAAACTCATTTAACGAGTTCAAAGAAGAACACCAAGAACTTCAAACAAACAAGAACCAAGTTGGAAATGTTTCATCTGAAGAAAATACAAAGATGAACCTTCTTCTTCAAAGATGCCACTTCATCCTCAGCCTCCTTCCTCCTCTGCTCCTCCTCCTTCCTCCTCCTCCGCTCCTCCTCCCTCCTCCTCTGCTGCTCCTCCTCCTCTTCCCACCTCCCTCCTCTTCTGCTCCTCCTCCGCCTCCTCTGCTTCTCCTCCTACTCCCTCCCCTCTCCTCCTCTGCTCCTCCTCCTCCCTCCTTCTCCCTCCTCCTCCTTCCTCCTTTGCTCCTCCTCCTCCCTCCTCTGCTCCTCCTCCTCCTTCCTCTGCTCCTCCTCCTCCCTCCAGCTGAGAGGAGAGAAGATTAGAGATTTGTTCATCAATGGTCTGGATTGAATTCTTCTTAAAGTGTCTTCATTTTAAAAACGGGGCTTCCAGCACGGTGAAGTTTCAACACAGGAGCTCTGATTTGATCAAGTGTTCCATCAACAACACTCAAAGAGGAGGATAGTTTAGATCCTTGTTTTACAGTTTCAACCATTGGAAAAGGTGTCAGAGGTCCAATCTACAAAACATAGTTCTACTCAGAGTTTCTATGTCTTCTAGTTCTGTGACGAACTGACAGACATTTCTACATTTTCATCATCTTGTAAATCTCCTGGAAGTCGATAACATTTTCTTTATAATCTCATATAAAAACAAAGTAATCAGTAATGTTTAATACCTACAAAAATAGAGTTCTGTGGGATCCCAAACAATCGGGATGTAAAACCAGTGTCAAGAAAACACAAAGAGTTGAACTGAACTGACTCTTTACCTTCCAGTTGAATGTTTAAACTCATCAAAGGAGGCAATAATTGTGAGATTAACAACTAACAGATATTTGAAACATAAACTAATTCAAATAAACCTTTTTTCTCTGATCCTCCAGATGTTTTAGCAGCTGCTGGTTCTGGTCTTCAGTTCTGGACTTTTCCTCTCGGAGGTTCTGGACTTCATCTGATAGACGGGTCGCCTACAAGGAGAGAAAAGATGGAGGAAAGGTGAGAGCTCTTCTGTCATGAAGCTGAGTGACTTGATATGAAAACAGTTTGATTAATAACAGAGTGTAAAGTTAATAAAATGAACCTCGGTCTGCAGATTCTTCTTCTGCTGCTCTGATTTCTCCTTTTCTGTCTTTTCATCCTTCAGGTCTTTTTCTAGCTGCAGATTCTCTTTTTTCAGCTCCTCATGATCATGTGATCGTTCTTCCAGCTGAGAGGAGAGAAGATGAGAGATTTGTTTCTTCATGATCTGATGACATTATTTTGAAGTATCTATTATAAAGAACCTTGAACCTTCATCTAGAACAAGGTCACAGTGTTTGTACCGAGGAGATGAATTCATGATCATCTCAGCATTTGTCCTCTTTCATAATGAACTGAGAAATTCCCTGTTTATCCGACACACGTTCCTCTGACAGTAAGAGCTCTACAGATTTGAATGAAGTGATCAAATCTACTTTGTAACTCGATGGTAGCTTTATTAAACTCATTTAACGAGTTCAAAGAAGAACACCAAGAACTTCAAACAAACAAGAACCAAGTTGGAAATGTTTCATCTGAAGAAAATACAAAGATGAACCTTCTTCTTCAAAGATGTCACTTCATCCTCAGCCTCCTTCCTCCTCTGCTCCTCCTCCTTCCTCCTCCTCCGCTCCTTGTCCCTCCTCCTCTGCTGCTCCTCCTCGAACCATTTTGATGGATTCCATGAAGACTAGAAGGAGGACAGAAATCAGACGACGCATCTTTTCAGCACATTTGAACAAACATGATGTTAAATGTTATAAATCACAGATATGAAGGAGTTTACTTTCTGAGTCTCCTCTCCACTCTCAGCCTCATTCCTCCTCTGCTGCTCCTCTGCTCCTCTGCTCCTCCTCCTTCCTCCTCCTCCCTCCTCTCCTCTTCTGCTCCTCCTCCTTCCTCCTCCCTCATCCCTCCTCCCTCCCCCTCCTCCTCTGCTCCTCCTTTGCTCCTCTTCCCTCCTACTCCTCCTCCCTCCTCCTCCCTACTCCTCCTCTCCCCTCCTCCTCTGCCCCTCCTCCCCCTCCTCCTCCCCCTCCCTCCCCTCCTCTTCTGCTCCTCCTCCTTCCTTCTCCTCCCCCTCTCCAACCTCCTCTTCCTCTGCTCCTCCCCCCTCCTCCTTTGCTCCTCCTCCCTCCTCCTCCTCTCCCCTCCTCCTTCTTCTCCTCCCTCCTCCTCCTCCCCCCTCCTCCTCCTCCTCCTCCTCCCTCCTCCTCCTCTGTTCCCATCAGCCTGTTTATCTTCAGACTTTAAGGAGCGTTTTGTGGTTTGATTTTTGCTCCTTCCAGTTTTCCAAGGAGAAATAACTCCTCATGATTCAGGTTCTTACTTGTCTGCTTGTCGTCTCTCCTTCCACTTCACCTCCCAGGAGGTTTTTTTGCTCTCTTCCTCCTTCATCTTCATCACAGCTTCTCCGGGTCTCTGTGAAATTAAAGCTGTTAGAGTAAAACTATTCTAATAAGGAGGTGAAAGATAGAATATAAAATAAGACACGATGCCAAGTTGACTGGAAATGTAAAATAGATATTTCCCAACACAGTCGTACATCTGTTGACTTACTCATGACGTCTTTTCTCCGTTTCCACCAACAAGAGAGGAGCGCTATAATAAACACAATACAAACAGACAAACTAACAGACAAACCAGCGATGAGAGCAGCAGAGCTGGATGGAGACACGAAGAACTCATCTGAAAAGATAAAACACAGAATTACACTTCGTTTCTATAGAATCCGACCCAATAGAATTAAAGTCAGAACATTTGATGAACCACGTTCACCTGGAAGGTGGATGTGAACCTCTCTGGTCTGGTTGATGTTGTTCTGTTGGACTCTACAGGTGAAGCTGTTGCTGTGTCTCTTCTCCACAGTCACTCTGCTGCTGACAGTATAGAGGTCATCAGGACCTCTGACGCTCTCTGTAGGTCCAGCAGAGAGGAGGTTTCCCTCAGCGTCCAGCCACAACACCTCAGGTTCTGGATACCAGCCTGCAGACTTACAGTCCAACATCACTCCTCTGGAGGATTCATCAAGTCCTGCTATGATGATATCAGGTGAGGAAACAGCACCTGTCGTTAAGCAAAAGGAGAATATGAACTATAAATAAAGTGACTGCACTCAACAATATAATTAAAGGGAGGATTTATTGACACGAACATCCTCAAGAACTTCAACTCTGAATAACTGTGGATATATTTTAAATGTAAAGCGTCGTTCTCAGCAGTGATTTCTTTATTTTAGGAAGAATCTCAGAGAGTTGAGGACAGGAGCTGGACGGCAGGAGGAGGCCGTGTCTCTACCGGGTCAGTCGTCCACTCACCAACAACAAGCTCAACAAAGGAGTCCGTGTTCAGCGCTGGGATGAAGCACCGGTACCTTCCCCCATCCGAGGGTTTGACCTCAGTGAGTTTGAGCGAAACGTTGCCGCGCTTCAGTTCCTCTGAGAGCAGCGAAGTTCGACCCCTGAAGGTGGCGTGTTTAGTGTCTACGAGTTCCTGACGAGAACGCAGCACGTGGACGTATTCGGGTTTCAGGTCCGATCTCGTCCACTCCAGCGTCATGTCGAGTGCGTCCACAGCCGGTTCCAGATGACACGGCAAAATGACGTCATCACCAACCGTTGCCAGTATCGGTCGAGGTGGACCAATTAACTGAGACTGACCTGAAAGAAATAGATCGTTGTTATTCATTTCTGCTGTAGGAAATAGAAATTCATCACACGGCTCCCTTCAAATATATTGCTATCATTTTATAGCGTGTTCGCTCTGGAGCTCGTGAGCGGCCGACCGTGTGAGTTGGTTACCTCCACTAGAGCGAATCAGGAGAAGATGGAAGGTCAAAACAGCGAGAGAGTTGAAGGGACGCTGAAGCGACCGTCGTTTCTTCCTCGAAAACATCCTTCAGTTCAGGAGAGAAAACACCTGATAAATCAAAGGGAGAAATCTACTCTTTAAAATTCATCTTTATGTAAATACCATCAAAACAAATCAAGTAATTCCTGAACAGGTTTGCTGCTTTAGATTATTTGATTAACGTGTGGATTCTTTAATTTATTACCAGTATTTGCATTTTTATACGCTATTTGAATCCTGGTAAATCGTATATATGTATTTATGAAGTATTTTTTATAACTTCTGATGTCATATTGAAATGCCACAAGTCATAAAGACGTTTGCATGTAATGCAGTTTAACGTTCACATTTACCAACACAGATAATCCTGAAGAAGGTTTATACGATTCATTCTGACGTTTAAACAGACAATACTTTCACGTTTCTTGCAAACATAGCAAAGATTGTTAAAAAAGACGTTCTCAACTATAAACAAATGTTTCGGTACCACAGTAGTTTGATGTTCCAGCTCGTGACCTCCTTTGTCCAACAGCAGCTTTTAAAAAGGAAACATTTTCTTTTTTGGACAGTTTGAACTAAAAATGAACAAACGTCCTGTTAAAACAACTAAAATATCAAAATTTTAAACACATCAAATCAAACTTATGAATGACTACAACTTTTCATACACAAAGACTTTAAGGTACACTTAAGATTCTGCTAAAGAGTATTACTAAAGCACTGCAGAACGACGTTTACTGTTATTGAAGCGAGTCTGTGTTTTAGAATAAAGGTTATAAATAGAATAAGAAAAGTTCAAATTCAAAGGCCTGCGTACCTGTTGTGTGACGAGTCCTCCAACGAACTGCACAGTCAGTTCTGTAAATCATTGTTAGTTATGACCTTAATCACCCGAGTTCATCAACTGTTTCTTGCAGGTGATGTAGTCACGGCTGATGAATGTCTTCCATTGCACATCCAATCAGAGTTTTACTATTTATTACGGTTTTTGTGTTGATTTTAGTTCAAGTTTTCAGTAAAAACTGCAAAATTTGTACAGACAAAATTGCCCTTGTAATTCAATTTAAAGCTTTATCTTGAAATACATAAATTCATGAGTTAACCATTAAACACGGGGCGGCGGTTTGTCCTGCTTTCACTGTGAGTGAATCCGGTAATAATTGAACTTTGAACGAGTTGCCATGGTAACTGATTCCAGTTTATCCCCATAACATGATACAGATACCTTTAAAAACCCCGTAGTGTGTATTAGTAGGAGGGAGTTCATGTAGTTGGATCTGCTGCTTTACTACCAGAGGAGGAGATTGTCGTTACGGGTTAACGCACGTTGTTTCTGCAGCAGTAGACGAATGTTGACTCCAGATTTGTGGATCAGTTCTTTGTTCTCAATTCCTTTAATTATAATATTCAATTGGAAAATAAATCAATGAAAAACAAATATCAATTTCCAAGATTAAAAAAAACATTTCACAAGGCTTTTTACCAAACCATAAATTCATAATGCATCTTATTATATGTATGAAGCATGGCAGTTAATTAATAGTTATTTCTGTATTAATAACTGTACAGTTATTAATAACTGTACAGTTATTAATACTCTTCACTGCAGAGGTTCCTGATTTTACATTCCAACATTACACAATGACATCTAGTGGCCACAAATGGTCAAAGCAGTTTTATTCTCGTTTAAATATATGAAAAGATCACGAGTGCATGTTGTATGTTGAGAGAATTTATCATCCGACTCCAAACCTCATTTTAAAACTTCTCCTTCAGAGTAAAGAACCAAAAACAGAGAAGACATCCCGTCACAGATCACCAAAGCTGCACGTGCACATAATTCAAAAAGGACGCGCTTCATCATCCTCCAGGAGCCAAACTAGTCGTCAGAAAAAGGTCAAATCGGGGACGATCCACCTTCGACTGCGCTGAAGACACTTTGACGCCGGCTGAAACTTTTGCTGCAACACCAGAAACGGTCTGCACAGGAAGAGGAAGTTGACTGTTCGCTGTATTTCAGTCAGATGCTCAGACAGCCGGCAGCAGGGCGACATGGAGGTCACAGCTCTCGGCTTCAGACTGGGTGAGTGTTCAGTGTTTCCGTCTGGTTTTTAAGTGTTCCTCAAACCATCCACGTCTCTCGTGTGACTTTGCTGCTTTGTTTGTCCAGTGATGCTTGAATTCCTTCTGCAGACCGGTTCCTCTCAACAAACAGGCCAGTATTTTTCTTTCATCTGTCGTAAACATCATTTTGCAAACTTGAAATAGAACCCGTCTTTCTGTCGGCTGCAGGTTTCCTTCGTGTTTCTCCAAACAGACTTCAGCACTTTCAACACGAGTCCGTTTCTTTCTCCTGCGTCGGGTTCGGTGACTCTGCTCGGGTGAAATGGATGAAGAACACCGGTGAGCCATCTCAAACGGTTCCTATCAAGACCTCCGGCGCCATCGATCGAGCCTACGTACAAGACAGTGGGACATACTGGTGTGAGACCGACACGGGAGAAACCAGCAACGCTGTCAACATCACCGTCACGGGTTGGTTTATTCCATCTTCTGGAGCCGTGACAACTTTAAACAACTTGCAGATAAAATGTTTGTGATGAAAACCTCTTCTTCCAACACATCTTCTTCCTCACTTACATACAGTACATACTATCGTACATTAAAATCCTTCTCCACATGTTGCTCAGATGGTCCTGTGATCCTCGACAGTCCGGCTCTTCCGCTGATGGAGGGAACCAACGTGACTCTGCGCTGCACAAACAAGGAAAACTCTGGCGAGCTGCACAGCGACTTCTACAAAGACGGCAGCGTCCTGGTTGGAGGTTCAGCGGGGACGAAGATCATTCACCGCGTCTCCAAGTCAGACGAAGGACTGTACAAGTGCAACACCTCCAGAGGTCGAACGTCAGCAGAGAGCCGGCTGGTCGTCAGAGGTGAGATAAGAAACAAACAAACAGATATTCAACAGGAAGTCACTTTGAACAACTTTTGTTTTTTGATAAAAGAAATCTTCCTTCCGTTTTCTTAAAGTAAACCAGGCTGCTTCATATTAACAGCTGTACGTAGTTGTATTTGTTACTGTTATAGCCAACACGGCTCCTCTGGGCTCTCCAACACCTCCCCAAGAGGTCCTGTCTGAGAGCCCCCGGGCCCCTCACGCCCTCGTCCTCCTCTGCGTTGCCGTCACCGTGTCTATGACGGTCCTGGTGCTGCTGATGGTGGGAGTCCTTCACGTTAGGAAACACAGAGGTACACAAAAGTATTCCTCATTACAAAGAAGAAAAGCTCTGGTCTTGAGGTTTAAGACACCACGTTGGGTTTGAGATGTTTTCTCATAGATTACATCAATAACAAACTTATAAAGTCGTTTGAAGTGTTTGTATTTTTGGGATGTTTTTGCTTTTAGTTTCCTCGAAGACACCAACAGCAGCATCACACTCCGATGAAGACCGGCCGACAGGTCAGCAGAAACGTGTCCTGTCGTTTTACTGCTTCAAACTGGCTGCTGTCTTCATGTGGAGGAATATTAAAGAGCTGCAGAAGTATTATAACGTTCTGCATTCAGCTGCTTCTACTGTTTCTTTTCCATTTCAGTCTCTGGAGATGACGATGCCGGAGTCACGTACGCCGCCGTGGTCACCAAACCGAGAAAAGACAAAGGTTTACTTTAAGATTTCTCTTCAAGTTGTTGGAGGGGTAATTACACACACATAGTGTGTACTTTCACCTTCAGTGTCACGTGCTACTTTTAGCATCTTCTAGCGTGTGAATGAGACAGCTGGTGAGAACGTGGCTCGTCAGACGTGCCTCAGCAGGACTCGCCGCCGCTGTTCGGTTTGAGACGCCGCTGCTGCAGATCATTTGAGCCTCGAGTCGAGTCGCAGCAGACAACCACAGCCTGAAAAGGCTAAAAGAGTCCGTTGACCCATTTAACCTGTCAGTGTGACCATCTGAAGAAACCTCTCAATGAACCGGCCCGTCGGGGTCCTTGTCCTCCAACTGGTCACTGAACCATGAACGACAAACAACATTTCAACAACTCGCATATTTAATAAAAACACATGATTTACTGCAGCTTTCTGGAAGAAGTTTGAACATTACAAAGTACATTTCTCTGTTGTATTACACACGAGACCAGGAAGGATCTTTTTATTTGTTGTTGTTGTTTTTCTCCAAACATGTTTTTCATGACTAAACATCTGAAAAATGCTTCTTCCATATCGTCCCATATCAAGTTGTCGTTACCATGGTTACATTTGACTTTCCGGTGTCCAAAAATACTGTACTTTCGCATTAGGACTATGATGTTCAGATTGTAGTGACACAAAAAAGGAGAGGTTTCTCCAGCTGCAGTAGAAGTTGACTTGTAGCAGGACGTCATGTGGAGAAAGATCGGAGGAACACGACGAAGGTTTGTGGCCGCTTCAGATCCCGCCAGCATCACCGAGAGGATGGACGTTTAAAAGCACCTCAAAACTATTTCAACAGAAAACGTACAAATGCAGTCACACTGTTCCTGGAATACTCGCATCAAGTGTATGAAAACAGTTTTACCAGATTTCTATTGAAGTGTGAAGAGATCTTTAAGTTTGACTTGAAGATGTTTGTCTCGCTGGAAGATGATGAATGTACAAATACATATGGGATTATTATTGTTATAGCACCAGTGAATCTGCTCAGATATACAAACTGAAATCTCCTCTCTGGATTTTTCAGATTTCTTGTGTTTTTGAAGTCAAATTTTAAATTATTTTTGCTCGAAGCAGAATCGGGATCGTCCGTCTCCATGGCAACCCCGAATCCATCAGCAGCCGCAGAACCAAGTTTAGAAGAGGAGGAAACGATTTATTCTCCTGTCCAGATGGTGAGACTTTAACAGCCTTCTTTTCATTTCACTAATGACTTTTTTAAAGGCATCTTGAGCTCCAAATGTCAAATGATTTATTTATTTCCAGTCTAAGACCCAAAAATACTCAGTTTAGGAAAGTGAGTTCAATAAGAGAGCACCGAATCCTCAAACATGAAATCAATGTTTGTCATATTTGAAAAGTGTTAAAAAATATCTGACAGTTATTCTTATTTTGAAATAGTAGACTGATCGATTCTTGCTCTGCCCTGATCCTGATCTGGATAATTGGACATAAAACCACAAACTATTGATTCAAACAGACAAATGAAGCAGATTTAATGATTGAATTTGAAAAATGACTCTTTTCTACAGTTTGACAGATTCATGTTTCACATTTTTACGTTCAGATTAACTCTGAACCTCAGAAGCAAAGTAAAATCTGATCAGGATCTTAGCTGGTCCAGAAACTCTCAGCTGTTTTTGTAACTGAGTAAATGATTGAGTTAATGATATTTGTATAATGGATTTAACACTTAACTGTATATATTTTGTCTTTCAGGCCACAAAGAGCAGCTGACTGACGAGACGCGAGAAAAGTGACAAAGAATAAAACTTAGAGTATTTCTACGTTTGTTTCCAGATTATAAATGTTTGCTTGTTTAAAAGGTTTATTTCATTATGGTATGAATAGAATCTCAAACTCTGTAATTGCTTCAACAAAAACATATATTTCCTGTTGCATCTACTTTTATATTTCAGTGTGGTATTTATATTTAGTGTTTTCTCTAAAACAGAAAAAAGACAGTCATCCACAGTTGCATGTTTTACAGTTTTAAACTACATTTATAAAGTAAGTAAATGAAGCGGATTTTCTTCTAAATTCTTCATTTAACTTTGCAGCAACGTCTATTTTTGTTTCAGTGAAGCCACGTGTTTGTTCACTCGTCTGAAGACTCGTTCTAAGAGTCGAGCTGCTGCAGCGGTTTCATACACTTACTGTTGTCAACTGCTGAATGTGTTTGACCTCCATTTGACCCCCTGCTGTCTGTAATGAATGTCGACATCCAACGATTCCTATTTCAGGAGAGAGGTTGATGCTTTGTTCAATGGGAGTCTGTTGGGGACAGAGGTTGCTTTTTTCCCCCCTTTAAGCTAGCCCCTAGTGGCCCTCAGTGGTATTACAGTTTAAGACACCTCTGTAATGGCTTCACATTTTAGACCTGGAAATTCTATCTTATAAATATCTTCATTTATGGATTGCGAAATTATATCTGATAGAAAAAAAAAACATATTTGGAAGTTGATGTTTCTCAAAACAAATTTAACAATGAACATCAACATCTCATCCACAACATCCCATCAACATCACAGAAAACCTGCAGGAGAAAACTGTACTTTTAAATGATTTAATACAAAATACAGACTAAAACCAAATTAAAGAGATTCAGAAGAACACGTGACTGTGAAGAACATGTTTGTGTTGAAGCTCAAATGACATTAAATCAGTGGAGCAAATACAAAATAAATGTTCCTCAGCTGGTTCAGCTCACATTTGCATTTTTTATTTAATCTTTGTCTTTCTAAAAAAATTTGAGAAAGAAATGAACAATAAAGAGTTAAATGGTAAAACTTTGGTCTCCAGGACTTCAGGTCCTTCCAGCTCACCAAAGGGAGGATGAGCGCCACGAACAAATTTCTGAACGAAAGTGCAACAATACAGACTTTGATTTCCATAATAATCTCAAATTTCATAGAATCCACGGAGAAAACTGATGCAGCCTGAAAGCATCACTGCAGTGATGATGTCTGATGGTAACGTTTGGTGTTTATGGATCACAGCAGTTTCTACTGTTCAGTCTGTTTTCTGATGACGTGGATGGAAACTTTTTGTCATGACTTGTTACTGTTGGTGATTAAAGCAACTAAATGAGGACTATAGTAGTTTGATCTCTCCAGTCTGAGTGATGAGGCTGAGCTGCAGCTGGTCTTCAGGCCTCCAGGGCTTCACTTCTGTCCACACCAGGTGACCAATATGAGGATCATTGCTGCCAGAACCTGAACACCACATCTGTAAATATAGTAAACAAAGGTCAAAGACTGAGAAGCAAAAGAAAGACAAAAAAAAGGAAATGAAAGAAAATAAATAAAGTAACAACATAACTGAAACATCAAGAAACACTCACAGAGATTTTCTTTCCAGCCTTGATTGTGTTTGTCTCCTTGAATGTGTACATGAAGGTTTCTGTGTTGTTGACTTGTAGTTTTAACCTGCAGCCTCCCAGTTGTTCCTCCTGCAGGACATTTAACCACCAGAGGAACAATGAGACAAAGACACAACAACAAATGAATGTTGGTGAGCATTAAATCTGTCATTTCTATTATTTACATGAAAATAGATTGTGACATTAACAGCAGGTTGTTGTTGTTGTCCTGGTTTGTACGGGACATTAGGAACACCTTGTTTAGTGTATTACTGTTCTACAGTTGTATAGTGTTGTATGTTGAACACCAACAGTACTTATTCAGTGTTTATCTACACAAACAGTGTTACCTGCTTGGAGGTGTTTATGAGACGGATATATCTGCCCCATTGGTCGACCTCCACAGTGATGTGTCCTGTTGCTGAGCTCTGATTGGCTGAACTGCTGCTGGAGGTTGTCTGTCTTTGTCCTAACTGAGTGAGACAACACACAAGAGACACTTGAAACTTGTCTGTCAAAGAGACCTGAAATCATGACATCACTTCCTGTCTAGCCTCTGTCCCACTAGCTTCATTAACAAATACAATCTCTGACTCAGCATTTCTTTGGTTGTTTTTTCTGAAATAAATAGTTTGTTCCAGTAGTTTACTCCAACAGCAGATATTTGAAATTCAAACCGTTGTTGTTTCAACAAAGTTCATGAACAGAAAGCTACGAGCACCTCAGAGCCGACACTGGTGTCACATCACCAGATCTCTGCCATTTGTAGGGATTGTGGGTCATGGTGTTTGTTAACGGCTGCTGAAAGGAACAAATCTGGACGAAACAGAAGTGTTGAACCACTTCAGGTCTCTGAAGTGTGATCTGCTGCACTTTTCCTCCATTTCTCATTTCTTCCATCCAGAATAATCAGTGCAGCGATGCTTTGAATGTTCAAACTGCCTGCTGGAAGAAAGTTGTTCTGCTCCTCCCTCCTCCTCCTCCTCCTCCTCCTCCTCCCTCCTCCAGCGATGCTTTGAATGTTCAAACTGCCTGCTGGAAGAAAGTTGTTCTGCTCCTCCCTCCTCCTCCCTCCTCCTTCCCCTCCTCCTCCCCCTCCTCTGCTGCTCCTCCTTCTCCCTCTCCTCTCCTCCTCTGCTCCTCCTCTGTCCTCCCTCCCCCTCCTCCTCCCCCCTCCTCCCTCCTCCTCCCCCTCCTCCTCCCTCCTCCCTCCTCCAGCGATGCTTTGAATGTTCAAACTGCCTGCTGGAAGAAAGTTGTTCTGCTCCTCCCTCCTCCTCCCTCCCCTTCCTCCTCCCTCCTCCTCTTCTCCTCCCTCCCCTCCTCCTCTCTCCCTCCTCCTCCTCCTTCTCCCCTCCTCCTCCTCCTTCCTCTCACTCTTCCCTCCTCTCCCTCCTCCTCCTTCCTCCTCCTCCTCCTCCTCCTCCTCCTCTGCTCCTCCTCATCCTCCCCCTCCTGCTCTGCTCGTCCCTCCTCCTCCTCTCTCCTCCTCTGCTTCTCCTCCTCCTCCCTCCTCTGCTCCTCGTCCTTCCTCCTCCTCCTCCCTCCCCCTCCTCGTCTGCTCTTCCTCCCTCATCCTCCTCCCTCCTCCTCCTCCTCCTCCTCTGCTCCTCCTCCCTCCTCTGCTGTCTGTTCCCATCAGCCTGTTTGTCTTCAGACTTTAAGAAGCGTTTTGTGGTTTGATTTTTGCTCCTTCCAGTTTTCCAAGGAGAAATAACTCCTCATGATTCAGGTTCTTACTTGTCTTCTTGTCGTCTCTCCTTCCACTTCACCTCCCAGGAGGTTTTTTTGCTGTGTTCCTCCTTCATCTTCATCACAGCTTCTCCGGGTCTCTGTGAAATTAAATCTGTTAGAGTAAAACTATTCTAATAAGGAGGTGAAAGATAGAATATAAAACAAGACACGATGCCAAGTTGACTGGAAATGTAAAATAGATATTTCCCAACACAGTCGTACATCTGTTGACTTACTCATGACGTCTTTTCTCCGTTTCCACCAACAAGAGAGGAGCGCTATAATAAACACAATACAAACAGACAAACTAACAGACAAACCAGCGATGAGAGCAGCAGAGCTGCATGGAGACACGAAGAACTCATCTGAAAAGATAAAACACAGAATTACACTTCGTTTCTATAGAATCCGACCCAATAGAATTAAAGTCAGAACATTTGATGAACCACGTTCACCTGGAAGGTGGATGTGAACCTCTCTGGTCTGGTTGATGTTGTTCTGTTGGACTCTACAGGTGAAGCTGTTGCTGTGTCTCTTCTCCACAGTCACTCTGCTGCTGACAGTATAGAGGTCATCAGGACCTCTGACGCTCTCTGTAGGTCCAGCAGAGAGGAGGTTTCCCTCAGCGTCCAGCCACAACACCTCAGGTTCTGGATACCAGCCTGCAGACTTACAGTCCAACATCACTCCTCTGGAGGATTCATCAAGTCCTGCTATGATGATATCAGGTGAGGAAACAGCACCTGATGTGGAGCGGGGGAATAAAAACAACCATCAGCAGAAGTTCAGGCAAATCATTGAATGATGTCAGAAAGGTTCGACAGATAAACGTGACTTCTTGGGTTCCAGTGTTTCAGTTCCCTAAACCCTCTACAATCCTGTTCTGGAGGTCCAAACACAGACCTTGAACATGGGCATTATAAACGTACTCACCAACAACCAGCTGAACAAGCGCGTCCTTCTGCAGCTCTGGGATGAAACATCTGTACGTTCCCCCATCGGGTATCTTCACGTTGGACAGCTTCAGTGAAACGTTTCCGTTCTTCAGCTCGTCGGTGAACAGCGACGTTCTCCCCTCGAACGATTGGTGCTGTTTACCCTCCAGTTCCTGACCAGAGCGCCGCACAAGGACAAATCTGGGGTCCAGATCGGGTCTCGCCCACTCCAGCGTGAAGTCCGATAGATCCGTAGCAGGTGCCAGGTGACACGGCAGAGTGATGTCATCACCACGTGTCGCTACCATTGGCTGAGTCGGACCGATCAGTTGAGGTTCACCTGGAAAAAACCAATGTTCCCGAAGGAGAGAAGTCACTTACCCAGAACCTGAATATTACACTTCAAACAAAGCAACTTCTTCCTGTTCTTTATTTTTTGCATTCCCAGTGTGAGTAAAGGGCATCCAGGCTTCAGGCTCCACGTCCTTTGATAGGACCCTGCTGCAATAGAAGACTCTTTCTAGGTTTGCAATTTACACAGATTGAAAAGCAAAAAAACCAGCAGAAAGTTATACTTAAACTGAAGCAGCTGTACATCAGTTGTTTTTTAATTTTTATAAATCTTTCCAATCACATCAACATTCAGAATAAACAAAGAAAACATATTTCTCCTGAATATTCCTGTCTTTGCAGCAGCAGCCTTCTTTCAGCCCGTTACAGCGACTCTCATCTCAGTTATCATCGTATTTCTGTCTGAACTCACCTGAACACGTCAGCGTGAGGAAAACCAGCACAGTGAGAGATGTGAGTTCACTCGTCATGGAGCTCTACACATAAACACAAACCAGAAAAAGATGCATTAAGTTCCACGGAAATAAAACGCTTGTTGTGATTTTTAGATAGTTTATCTTTCAGTATTTGTCTTTACGTTTGACCTCATTTGCTGAGTCTCTCTGTGGACCAGTAAAACGAGGCGGGTCTGAAACTATCAACTCAGAAAATCCTTCATTAATTCCTTTTTGCTTTATAATTTCTACATTGTGAAAAAAATCCTTCCATACTTGTACACTTGTAAAACTTCGAAGCCTTTCGCTGAGTGAATATAAAATGTCTTCTGTCATATTTCAGATATTTAGTTCACACTAGAAACCATTAATGAGACAAAGTCCACTTCCAACGAGACGTTTCGGTAACGTCAGTAAAGACTTCGCCCAACAGTGAACAGTTTGGTGTAACATGCCGGTTGTCCTGTTAAAATGCAGATAATGACGTGTGTTTGAAAGAGAAAAGCTCTCGGCACACCGACCTGCATTTCACCGAAAGGTTCATATTTATTGTGTTAAGTTTGAGAGAAAACGACGTACCTGCTGACGGCTGCAGACGCCTCGTCCTCCAGTCAGGCTGGTTGATCATTGAAAGCTTTGACTTTGACCTCTGACTCCTCCTCATATTGTTGCAGGTGTGGGAGTTTCAACAAACTATTTCTTAAAACATATTCATACACAGATCTGCAGGTGAAGCAAGACAACTCGTTCATGTAATAACATGAATGCAGCTGAAATTAAATGAAATCTTAAAAGTACTTTGTGACGTAAAAGCGAACGAGTGAGATTCAAACCGGACATGATATCACACCAACGTACAAAATGTCTGATGACTGAACTTTGGATTCGGGTTGATGCATTAACGGGTCATAAAATAGATCACAACGGCTTCTTTTGTTGGAGCGACCAGAAGCAGATGTGGTCAGAAAGGCAGATGAGACTGCAGGGAGCAGGAGAGAGCTTTTCAACTCTCAGCACTGTCTGTCGGGGAACTTTTCATTCTTCATCTTTGCTCTATGGTGCTCGCAGGAATTCTTCAGGATTGGAAGTGGAAAGACCAAAAATGAAAAGAAAAGAGTGAAACCTTTTGCAAAATACGAGCAAAATCCCTAAAATCCTTTAATTTGGAGCTGCGAGGTTGAAAAAGATCATTTTGGTGGGAGACGGTGCTGAAAGCAGAAGAGCAGAACCATGAACATACAGTACGTGTCCACAAACTTATGGCTGTCTGATTACAAAGCTTTCTAAAAGAAAAGCCTCCACGTGTGCCTCTGTGTTGCAGCAGTGAGCAGCGAGTCCTGCCCGACGCTCTGACAGGAACAGGAAGTGGTCATGTCCATCAGACGTCAGCTGTGTCTCAGTCGGATGCTCAGACAGTCAGGAGGACGTCATGGAGGTCCCAGCTCTCCGCTGCACACCGGGTCAGATGCTACTTTTCTTTCTTTCAACTTTTAAGATCATCTTTTCTCTGAATCGGTCTTCGTCTGATCTGTTCCTGTTGTTTTGTTTCCATCCAGTTCTGTTGGTGATGCTTCTGTCGGCTGCACACATTCAGGACGGTTACGCTCTGAATGACGGTGAGTAGAACAACACTCAACCTGGATTAAAGGTCCATCTGAACCAGTGTTTTTGAAGGTTTAGTTTTTCAGTGTTTCTGAATCTCTTTGGAGTAAAATATTCCTCGACATGTTCAGTTCTTTACACATATAGAAGAAATCAAATCAAATGTGACGTGTATAATTCTGTCCTGACAAAAACATCAAAGCTGACTGATTTACTTTTTCTTTTTTTTGAAGCGGACTTCATCTCCGTTCTTTTGTTCTTTCAGACTCGTGTTTCCGTATCGTCACAGAAAGCCTGCAGTTCTTTGAGTACGACTCCATCTCTTTTCGCTGTGAGGGTCTCGACGGCTCGACTCAGCTGAGAATAATCAGGAATAATGAGAATGTTGAGGAAGTAAGTTCGACGTGTGAGACGTCAACGATGACCTGCACCCTTAAAGAGGCTTATGAAACCGACAGTGGAGAATACCGGTGTGAGACGGAGACGGACAAAAGCACTTCTGTCTCCATCACAGTCACCGGTATGTTTGTTATATCTGCTCCACCTTCAACACGTGTTCCTGATCCTCCTTTCTTCTTTGAGGTCAAGATCGTCCTGTAAATTCACGCTATCATCGGGTTTTTATCAGATATATATTTTTACATCCACTTTTCAGCTGAGTAGTTGCAGTTTGTTGGACCAACGTCACGTTTAACTGTTACATTTACTTTGAAATCAAATTCTTCAATTATCTGACCTCAGTCGTCAGGTTTTATATGTTTGCTCCAGAAACGTGTTCATCATCATGTCACTGTTTACTTCCTGTTACAGTTCATTCAAATCATTAAACAAATATTTATCTCAAGGTTCCTCTGTGAATTATATGATGCACATGTTTTGCTTGCTTTGACTTTAGCACCATCAGGACCATTTGATTAATATTGTTCACTTTGCAGATGATTCACTGTTATACATTACTGTTATATTTCAGATTGATTTGATTTATCTCAATTACTGATGTTTCACACTGTGTTTGTTGCCACCAAATATTATATTCATGTGAGCAGCTGATCCTCTTTTCCTCACTGATCTGTCTTTTTTATCTTTACTTCACGTCCTCCAGCTGGTTCTGTGATTCTGGAGAGTCCTGCTCTTCCTGTGTCGAAGGGAAGCAGTGTGACTCTGCGTTGCAGGATGAAGAACGAGTTCCCCGGCCTGGTTGTTGATTTCTACAAAGATGGCGCCCTCTTGGAGAGCGTTTCTGAAGGAGTAATGACCCTTAACAATGTTTCCAAGTCTGACGAAGGCCTTTACAAGTGTGCTGCTGCTCGTGAAACATCACCCGCAAGCTGGCTGGCTGGGAAAGGTGAACACAGATATTATGTTTAGTCCAGGATCGATGCAGATTATAAACTATCCCAGTCACCCTACTTATCATCCCACTTGTTGAAACAAGTTTTCCTTTTGTCTTTCCATCACATGAAGAACAGTGTGCGTCGCAGCCTCGCTCCTCTCCCGTCTCCAGGCTGCGCTGGATCGCTCTCTTCATTTTCATATTGTGCCTGATGCTGCTGGCGATCGGGTTTCTTTATATACGGAACAACAAAAGTAAAGAAAAGTCATTTATTTGATGTAAATAACTCGACAGAAACACTGAAATAAGTGAGCACTCGTAATGGTGTCCTGTAACACTTTGGCTTTAACGCTTTTCTAATAGCTTACTGCAGAGTTGTGTAATTTGATGGCCATCCCTTTGTTTCCAGTGTTCGGGAAAAGCTAAATATTTAAAGTCTTCTTTTATATCTGTCATTACGTTGAACTTTAGATTGGTCTTCTTTCCGCGTGTTTTCGTTGATGTTTGTGTTTTTGCTTTTCTCTCCATCAGTTTCCTCAAAGACAGCGACAGCAGCGTCTCACTCGGGCGAAGCCGACCAAACAGGTGTGGAAACACTCGTCCTTGTGTTTCAGATGATGTGACTGCAATTCAGGCGACGTCATGGAGATGGATGAAGAGTTTTGAACTGAACTGGCACCAATGAGATTTTTTTAATGTAGCAATTTTAATTTGAAGACAAAAGAAATGTTATCTTAGATTTCAAGAGTATTATGGTTTTATATTTTTATGTAACTTTGTACAAACATTTTAATAGTTGAAATGGAGTTTTTCACTGACGTTGTGTTTTGTGTTTCAGTCTGTGGAGACGACGCCTCAGATGATCCGAACAGCGTGACGTACGCAGTCGTTTTCACAAAACGGAGAAAAGACCAAGGTTTACTTTCTTTTTTTATTTCCATTTTGCTTTTCTTCACACGGTGGGAGGAACTTGTTTTAATTCTTGTCAGATTGTAACATGCTCTTTACTTTAAGAGACGCCACGGTGCATTGAAGCTGTTTGATGAGGCTGACCTCGAGGGCCACCCGAAGGTGAAAGTGTCAGTTGAAGTGACGCGTTGCACCGTGAGGCGGACGTGGTGCTTCTTTTTACATCCTGTAATTCTCATGTGTGAGGTTTTGTTTGAGACGCTGCTGAGCGTTGCAGTCAAACCACAGCAGAAAACCACAGACAGAAGAGTGGAGGAGGCTGTTCACACATTCAGTCAGTCAGTATCAATGTTTAAAGTTAGCTCTCCTCTAACTGTTAGTTTCTCCCCTTCAGACGAGTCCTCACGTCAACCTCTTCACTCTGACCACAACTGAAATGCCACAAGCTCATCATCATGGTTCATATGCTAATCAAGTCTATTTGGACAGTTTATTACATTTCAAATATGTAAATGTGTTTTTTTTCCCTGAAATTTGCATCCTCTGAACAAGTGAAAAGATGCTGTTCAGATCCTGAATGTTATCCACCCAATAACCTGACGGCAATCAAATTGATGGTTTTATTGGTCCAATGAAAGAGATGCTAACATGATATTTATCAGTTCATCATCCTAAGAAAGTTAAATGAAACAAGATTGAGTTTGACTGCAGATTGTTCTACTTGTTGTCTACAAGGGAGGTCAGGAACAATCACAGAGGATTCACCTGGAGATCGCTCTTTCAGATCCGATCATTTCTTTTGTTCTCTCGTTTCCGAAGCAGGATCAGGACCGCTGACTCAGAATCCCGAAACTGCCAAAGAATCAAAGTTAACAAAGCAGGAAGTTATCTACTCTTCTGTCCAGACGGTGAGAGCGATGATATTATGACATCCAACAGCCAATTCTGCTTGATTTCACAAATTGACTCATGTTACAATATCTTAGAAGTACAACATATATTAGTGGTAAAAGCCATGTTAAAACATTCCTGTTACTGGGCTTTATGTTGTGACGCATGTTAAATAGATTATCAAAATATTTTAAGATTGGTTTTGTTTTTTTGTAATTGACTACAAGTCAATATTGTGGCTGTGAACATGTCTGAAAATGTGAATCACTTCTTATTGAAACTCTGATTTTGGCTGATTTACCTGATCTCAGTGACATCTGAAGGTCCATGCGCTGGAGAAATCATCAGTTATGGTTAAAATATTAGTTATGGTTAAAATATTAGTTATGGTTAAAACATTAGTTATGGTTAAAATATTAGTTATGGTTAAAATATTAGTTATGGTTAAAACATTAGTTATGGTTAAAGCATCAGTTATGGTTAAATCATTAGTTATGGTTAAAATATTAGTTATGGTTAAAACATTAGTTATGGTTAAAACATCAGTAATGGTTAAAACATTAGTTATGGTTAAAACATCAGTTATGGTTAAAACATCAGTAATGGTTAAAACATTAGTTATTGTTAAAGCATCAGTTATGGTTAAATCATTAGTTATGGTTAAATCATTAGTTATGGTTAAAACATCAGTTATGGTTAAAACATTAGTTATGGTTAAAACATTAGTTATTGTTAAAGCATCAGTTATGGTTAAAGCATCAGTTATGGTTAAATCATTAGTTATGGTTAAAGCATCAGTTATGCTTAAAGAATCAGTTATGGTTAAAACATTAGTTATGGTTAAAGCATCAGTTATGGTGAAAGCATCAGTTATGGTTAAATCATTAGTTATGGTTAAAGCATCAGTTATGCTTAAAGCATTAGTTTTGGTTAAAACATTAGTTATTGTTAAAGCATCAGTTATGGTTAAAACATTAGTTATGGTTAAAGCATCAGTTATGGTTAAAGCATCAGTTATGGTTAAATCATTAGTTATGGTTAAAGCATCAGTTATGGTTAAAGCATCAGTTACGGTTAAAACATCAGTTATGGTTAAAGCATCAGTTAAGGTTAAAACATTAGTTATGCTTAAAGCATCAGTTTTGGTTAAAACATTAGTTATTGTTAAAGCATCAGTTATGGTTAAAACATTAGTTATGGTTAAAGCATCAGTTATGGTTAAAACATCAGTTATGGTTAAAGCATCAGTTATGGTTAAAGCATCAGTTACGGTTAAAACATTAGTTATGGTGAAAGCATCAGTTATGGTTAAAGCATCCATTATGGTTAAAACATCAGTTATGGTTAAAACATCAGTTATGGTTAAAGCATCAGTTATGGTTAAAGCATCAGTTAAGGTTAAAACATTAGTTATGGTTAAAGCATCAGTTATGGTTAAAACATCAGTTATGGTTAAAGCATCAGTTATGGTTAAAGCATCAGTTACGGTTAAAACATCAGTTATGGTTAAAGCATCAGTTAAGGTTAAAACATTAGTTATGCTTAAAGCATCAGTTTTGGTTAAAACATTAGTTATTGTTAAAGCATCAGTTAAGGTTAAAACATTAGTTATGCTTAAAGCATCAGTTTTGGTTAAAACATTAGTTATTGTTAAAGCATCAGTTATGGTTAAAACATCAGTTACGGTTAAAGCATCAGTTACGGTTAAAACATCAGTTATGGTTAAAGCATCAGTTAAGGTTAAAACATTAGTTATGGTGAAAGCATCAGTTATGGTTAAAGCATCCGTTATGGTTAAAACATCAGTTATGGTTAAAACATCAGTTATGGTTAAAGCATCAGTTAAGGTTAAAACATTAGTTATGGTGAAAGCATCAGTTATGGTTAAAGCATCCGTTATGGTTAAAACATCAGTTAAGGTTAAAACATTAGTTATGGTGAAAGCATCAGTTATGGTTAAAACATCAGTTATAGTTAAAACATCAGTTACGGTTAAAGCTCTGGGAAAAGCTAATTGAAAACTTGACTTTTTAATATTTAATCATGGCGATGTTCCTTGAAATGTTTTATCTTTCAGGCCATGAAGAGCAGGAAGCCCTGATGGAGGACCTAGAAGAGATTCATGTTGTGTTGCACTAATATGCACAAAAGAAGAAAGAGCAAACCAGAACTACTTTACATTTTCCTGTGTTGAATCCTTTTTTTTAACATTTTAAACTGCTTTTGAGTATAAAACTATAAATGTAAATTTAAATTAATTAATTTTATTTGTAACAGCAATAAAATTCCCGTTGTTGTAAAGCTGTAACTTTTGTGAGTACGTTTTCCAAGTTACATCGTTCGATCGAAATCATCAAGTGAGTTACAGGCGTTTTTATAACGATGTTTATTTGCGATTTCCCCAAAAGACCTGAAATGTGAGCAAAGAGCACAGATCACATTTTGTGTCTAATCTTTTGGGAACAGAAGGAAGTGAATCCAGCAGGTCCAACCAGTTTAATAACAGTAAATTAATAAAGTATACAGATAACAAAATGATATAGATGCATTTCCTTATTGTTTCTCATGATTTTGCCTTTTTTTATTTTTTTTTTTTTTTTTTATTATGACAGTTTATGTATAATAACATAATATAACAACAAGATTCCATAACTTAATAAATCAGTCACAAAGAAAGCTTCGGATACAAAAAAAAACTAAGTTTAAAGTAAGTTTAAGTACATAAAATCATAATCAGATAAGAAAAGATAAAAGCTACACACCACAGCATAAGGTTATATAAAAAACTCCATATTCAGAAAGGTAATCTTCATAAAATTAATTTAAATCTATATGATATAAACAACTTTTGATTTTTATCTGTAATTCATCAGCAGCAGAAAACATCTGGAACTTTTTGGATTGTTTTATAGGATTATTAAAAAAAAAAATCAAAGTGTGAAACCAGAGATATTTTCTAAAAGTTACATTTCTATATTTGATATCGTATCACTTTGTAAATGTTGTGTTTAAAAAAGAAGTCTTAAACAATCACTGACTGCTTTGACTGAAATGTTCTTCAATTAAAACGTTTCATCGTCTTATTTCTTCTCTTGCTGAAGTTTAATCTCATTTTTTCTGTCTCTCGATCTCCTCGATTCGTTCTTTCATTTTCTCCATGCGAGTCTCTATCTTGGTTTTCCTTTCAGTCGTCATGGTAACCTCGTCACTCATCTTCATCATTAGTTTCTCTGTGTTCAGTTGGAGTTGTTGAATCTCGTTCTTTTTGTCCTTCAGTTTCTTGATGACTCCTTCCAGGATTTCTTCTAGTTTGAAGAATCCCTGAACTTTAACGGTCTGATCTCCCTTCTTTTCTGTTACATCTTTATCCACTAACTTCATCTTCTCTTCACTCTCCTCCACTTCTTTCTCCAACTCCTCCTTTTGGGAGGAGAGTTGTTTGTTCTGCTCCTCCAGCTCCTCCTTCATTTCCATCAGTGCATCAATCATCTGTTTCGTACTCATCTGTTCTTCTTCACTCTTTTTCAGCTCCTCTTCAAGTTTTGTCTTTTTCTCGTTCAAGTCTTCGGTCTTTTTGATTTCTTTCATGAGCTGTGATTGATCTTCATTCTTACTGTTAGAATTCTTCTTCATCTCTGTGGAAACAAATGAATGAACCGTTGAAAATGTTGAATGTTTCATTTATGCAGTACTAAAATCAAAGAGACACAATAAGCCAACAACAGTGTAGAATACGTTTCATCATGCGTTTGGAACAAGAAGCTCCTTTCTATCAACTTTCTACTTGGACTACGACCTCTGCACTTCAACATTTGAAACAATCATGTGATGCCGTCATGAATTTCATTGTGATCTGTGAACATAAGGTTGACTTTCATTGCTGCATTAGGATTTCTTCATATTAGCATTCATTTCAAATTCATTTTTAAATAAATCAAATATGTTTGACTCACTTTTGTTTTGTCTCCGTTTCCAGATAAAAAAGGAAACTGAGAGAATTAAGATGAAGCAGAAAACCACGCTGAAGCTGATAGAAGCTGCACAGTTAGACGGAGCCACGAAGAAATCATCTGTACAAACAATAAAACAAAGAAAACACACTGCATTCACGTAACGGAAAACTTCAACTGTTAAAACCTGAAACTTCTCTTTCCAGAATTTATTCCTACCTGCAATAGATATGTGAACCTCTCTGGTCTGGTTGATGTTGTTCTGTTGGACTCTACAGGTGAAGCTGTTGCTGTGTCTCTTCTCCACAGTCACTCTGCTGCTGACAGTATAGAGGTCATCAGGACCTCTGACGCTCTCTGTAGGTCCAGCAGAGAGGAGGTTTCCCTCAGCGTCCAGCCACAACACCTCAGGTTCTGGATACCAGCCTGCAGACTTACAGTCCAACATCACTCCTCTGGAGGTTCTGTCAACACTCACGATGAAGGGTGAGGAGGCAGCGCCTGGTGGTGACGGTAAGAAGAGTCACTGAAATCCACATCCCAGGTTAAAGCTCCAGAGGATATTGTCACGCATCACGTTTAACATCGTTCAACAACATTATTATTGGTGAAGTTCTGTTGAAGCTTCTGCTCGAAATCTACAAAGATTTAATCAGTCTCAGTTCTTCCACGAAATCTTTCAGAAGTTTCTCTGTTTGTAACCTCAGTAACACATGATCTTCTTGTTGATGTGTCTGTGAACGTTACCTTCAGAGCGGTGTGTCAGCAGCAGCAGGCCAAGAGTGAGATAGAAAACCAAATCACTGCAGAAACCCAGCGGAGACGGAAACCATCGTCTGTCTTTCAGATGGAACATTTTCAAGTTCTGAAACTGCAAAGAAATCATTTGTCACATGTTAATTTAAAAAAGTAGATCAATAAGTTCAGAGTGTTCCTGAACGCAGCACGGTGATGCACATGCAGCAGCAGGAAGCAACGACCTCCATGAAGAAGTATTCAGAGTGTCGTCTCTTAACTTCCTGATGAAGGTCGTTACTTCCTGCTGCTCCGTGTTCATCACTGAGCCGATTGGATGGAACAGGAGGAGTCAACAAAGTTTTTGATTGCTCCTCATAATACATGATAAAATCCAAAAGTTATTCCCAAATAACAAAAGAAAAATAAAGGTCCTTCAGAGTCCTCCGTGATTTCCAAGCAAACGATATGAAATTAGATTCAAATCTTTTCATCAGAAACAGTCATTCTGCTGGTCACCAACATTTCCACCTTCATGCCGACCTACATTGTGGGACTTGAATGTCGACCGTGTGTTTGGTGTCTCGTGAATCCAAATATGTTGAGATTCAAATCTGACCAAGAGTCAAACTTGTACATCAATGAATTGAATCATTTTCAGTCTCTTTCCACTCGTGTAAACAACATGTCGACATTGTGTTCATGTTCAGGAAGTAGCGGGACAATTTGAAGAAATCTCTCTCTGTCCTAGTTTCAATACGATCAATAAGATTTAAGTTTTACTGAAAAGATTTGTCACACGTTACCACATGAAATACACAAAGTATTTATAAAAGCACACATACCTGCTGCAGATATCAGCGAGTCGTCTCAACTACTAAGTTTGTGACACCGTCAGTCCTCCAATAACAGAATGTGGACTTTCAGCTCAGACGTCGGGGAGTCTGTTTTATCATGTTGTAAAATGTTTGATAAGAACCACGTTATGAACTCTGGATGTGAAAAGAAGTGAAGATTCTTCCAGGTGAAACAGACGTAGGAGATGTTTGAAGTCATATTTGGACTTATTTATGATGCTTTCTGACAATGAAGACTCTCTAAACAAAAGTCTGATAGTTTGAAATCATTTCATGCCTTTTTGTTGAATGTCGGTTTTGAATACTTTTTGAAGACTAAACGTTTTCATCAACCCTCGTATTTCATAGTTTTGTTAAACATTTATGAGCTACCATTTTTTGTTTGCAGACTTGTAGGTTTATGTTTTAGACCTTTCTCAGAGCTGCTCTTAGTCTCGCTGACAAACTCAAACCTTCAAATGTGTGACTCGTCACCACAAAAAGCTGCACAGGAAGAGGAAGTGGACACCTCCATTATCTATCAGTGGGTCCCAGACTTAGTTATCAGTAAGACAGCATGGAGGCAGCAGCGCTCTGCGTCCGACTGTGTGAGTACTCCATCTCTTTATTATTGGAAGAGCATGTTTTAAATGTCACATTTAATAAGATGCACATGTGCAGTTGAAAGTATTATCTCTTCTACTGACTCTGTTTCCTTTGTTTCCCCAGTAATGAATGTGTTGCTGCTTGTGTTTGCAGAGGATCAGTGCTGTTACTGTGCTGAGGGAACCGGTGAGTTACAGTTACTGGAACGACAACACATGGTTTAGATTTGATGTCATGTTGCAAACAGGCATCATATCACACGCGTGTATTCATCCGTTAACCTTCAAGAAAAGTCTGTAATTTTTGGGGTTCGCAGATCTAAGATGTGAAAATAAGATCACGACATGAAAGGAAATATTTTACTGTGGAAAATAATATTAAAATAATTGTTTTCACAGGTGAGGCTTTTCTTCGTGTGGTTCCAAACAGGCTGCAGTTCTTTGAGTATGAGTCGTTCTCCTGTTTCTGTGAAGGATTTGATCATTTCAGTCAGTCGGCAGTGATGAAGACGATCATGGGAGTCCAAACGTTTTGTGCCGTCGACGACAAGGAATCAAAAGGATCCTGTAAATTTACTAGAGTCTTTTCAACAGACAGCGGACAATACTGGTGTGAGGCTATCGGAAGAGGGAGAAGCACCTCCGTCAACATCGCTGTTACTGGTACGTATTGATCCATTTAAAAATATAAGCATACAAATCACTATACATTGACAATAACATCCCCAAAACAAACACATAAACCAAACCTACATGTGCCTCCAGAAAATGATGACAAACGATGTCTTATTTTGACACTTAAACTGATTGTTCTCTCAGAAATTCAATAATAATATTGTCTCAAGATTATTTAATCATCCAGAAAATATGATGCTGCTAATAAAGTTCAAGATATTCATATTTGCGATACTGTACATTGAAATAGTTCATTAATTTTCATCCTAAAAAAAACAAGTAGTCACAAGTGCAAAACAAAAAAGAAATAAAAGAAATGTTAGTGGACAGCAGCAGGTGATGAGGCCAGGAAACGAGGGTCAGGAGTGGAAACTATCTGCACCTGTGGTTGATGAGCACCTGCTGGATGGAGGGCACATGTTTGTCTGCTCGAGCTTCAACCGACTGTCTCCTGACTTTGAGGCAGAGTAACAGGTTGTACTGGATCAGAAAGATGTTTATATACGATGTGAGACTTGCTGTTTGTACCTGAAGAAGTTTGCATTGATCAAAACACTGTCTGGTCCTCGTTTTAAGAAGAGCAGCTGTGTTCGGACCCTTCATTTAAAAATCAACTCATGTAAGAACTCTGCATTAAGGTTCTACATTCGTCTCATAAGACAAGTCATTTTCTTCCTGTCCTGGGACGTACCACTTGTAAATGTCTTGTTTGTCAGCTGGCTCTGTGATCCTGGACAGTCCCACCCTCCCTGTGGTGGCAGGAGAAACTGTGACTCTGAGTTGCAGGAACAACTTGCAAACAGACTCCTCTGACTTAGTAGCTGACTTCTACAAAGATGGCAAGCTAAGGAGGACCGGCTACAATGGAAACATGACCATCGATAACGTCTCCAAGTCGGACGAAGGACTCTACCGGTGCAGCATCGGTCATGTTGGAGAGTCAGCAGAGAGCCGGCTGTCTGTCAGAGGTGAGACGCAACAAATGCAAGTTGAGGCTGTAGCATCATAAGATGACATGGAGCTCCTGCCTTCACAGCATCTCCATCTCCTGCCTTCACAGCATCTCCATCAGTTCAAGTAGAAACTCATCCTCCGCTCCTTCACTTCCTGCATGTTTTCCTCCTGTCGGCTGCCGTTTCCATGTTCATGGTGGTTGTGTCTTTGCTTGTGTTGCTGCGATGCCGAAAAGGTAAACACCAAACTGTTTTTATGACCTTCACATCTGCAAATAACGTCAACATTCAAGTTTTTATTGTAAAAAATAAATAAACATGCAAAGTAGATTTTACCAACAACAGCAATGTTTACCTTCCAATTTCCCAAGTGTTGACATCATCACACCATTTTGAATCTCTGTACTTCAGTGTCTGTGTATTTCCTCAAAGACATCAACATCACAATCAAGTGAAAGTCAAACAGGTAAAGAACACGAAACATGTCGTTATGTAAGAGATCATTTTTTTCATTTATCGGAACATCTCGTCATTCACGAACTCGACCGAACCCCGAATATTTATGTTTGATTGGCTTCAAGATGTTTGCTTCAAACGAAATTACCTCAGTTGGATGTAATCACTACATGTATTGTCTTTGCATCTATTTTATTGGTGTGTGTGTGTGTGTGTGTGTGTGTGTGTGTGTGTGTGTGTGTGTTTTCAGCATCTGGACCAACCAGTGAAGTTCATCCTGAATGGTCCACATACTCTCTCATCACAGCAACCGTAATATACAGTAGTACAGGTACGGCTCCTTTTACAGACAAACACAAAATGCTGCAAGTAAACGTTGTGCTTCAGAATGAAAGAGTTTTTGTAGAGGTTTGTAAAAGCCTGAGCATGAAGTTTATTTCAGGAGCTGAAGACGTGACTCCAAACGTCAAACACAAACCACATGAGAAAACCACAGCACCTTTCAAATAGCTTCCTGAATGAGACTCTGAGAAGTTTAGTTTTTTTCTTCTTACTCCGGTAGAACGAGCGCAGCATCCTCTGACTTATGGTATTAAATAAAAGAATAGTTGAAGCGTGCTGCATGTTAACAGACTGAAGTGTTTCCTGAGCAGAACCTGGAGGGTCCAGTTTCACAACGTTGGTCAACACTTCCTCAGCGGATACCAACCAACATACAGCAGATACAGAAAGCTTCTACTGCGCAATCAAATAGGTAATGAATAAAATAACTCCGCTGCTCAGCTCTAAACGTTTCCTCGAAACCTTCATACAAGAACTCAGGATCTCTGACTTTTTTTTAAAAAAACAAAAATTTCTGAACTCTAAATTTTCGGTCTGAATTACAGCAATACAAAGATTTAACCAAAACAGTACGTACGTCACATATTCAGGGATGTTTCATGAGATTAGCATCGTTTGATACATTGATTACACTCAGAAAAGCAATTAGGAAAAAAAGAGTAATAATTGTAATTTCTGTGAATCTTCCATCTCCAGGTCATTGAGTCTGGGAGTGGAGACATCCGGCTGAAGCCTCGGTTTCCTTACGTGGCATCTTATTGATGAAAAAGTGGTTTTTAATTAACTTTGACATTTAGAAGTTTGTTATATTTTTGACAGGTAATATGTTGGTTTTGTTTGAGGTGCATATGCACCCATAATAAAATATAAAACATTAAATGAGCGCACGTCATTTTAAAAATGGCCCGACGTGGTCTTCGTCGTCATCAACCTGATTTTGAGGTCTTCTTTGGCGTCACAGTTATGAACAGTTAAACCAACTTCCAAATCCATTCACTGTGGTCAGCTACTGATCTGTTTTATCAGCTGGGCAACTCTGACTGTGAGCGAGACCTTAACACACCTCTGGTGTCTGAACGAATGTGAAGCTCCACAATCCTTCACCAGTCAGCCTGCTTTGAGCAGAAAGTGCTTTCGGAGTTTGAACCTTTCGGGCCTTTTTATCAAATGAAACAAAAGGCTTGAGGAGGGAGTTTGACCCAAATAACAAAGATCTGTGAGCAGATATTAAAACAAGGCCCCGCCACGTGACTCTTCAGCACACGTTTATTTTTGCATCGTTATCCGTCAGTCATACAGGAAGAGGAGGGTCCAACCTACATTTCACCGAGCCGCATTTCAGTCTGATGTTCAGACCGTCGAGACATCATGGAGGTCACAGCTCTCTGCATCACGCTGGGTGAGTTCTCATCGCGTCTCAGTGGGACATTTAGCAACTAACCTGCAACTAGTCACAACTAGAGAGGTCAGAGGTCACGTTGCATGTGTGGAATTTGGTCGGTAGATTTTTATTTTCATACAGACTTCAAATAAAAACAACCAAGTCTGTTAACTTTTTTCTGCTGGGCAGTGATGAAGGTGTTGGTGCTGCTGTTGGTGCCAGTTCACATCAACGATGCTCAGGACAGACGTAAGTAACAATTACTGATTGAAAAACATACATATTGATATAACCGTTTTTTGGAGCTACAACTCTGAATGTTTGTGTTGCGGATCTCCAAAATATCTTCATAATAATACTCATTTATTTTTGCGTCCGTGTCTCGATTGCAGCTTTTGCTGTGATCGTTCCAACCTCTCTGCAGGTCTTCGAGTACAGCTCCTTCTCCATTCACTGCGAGGGTTTGAACACCACGACCGGATGGACCGTCCTGAGGAAGAGAGAAGGAGAAGTCGGCGCGTGCATCACCAACTGGGTGGCGGCGGCGGCGGCGTGCCATCAAACCGGCCTACCTCACCGACAGCGGAGAGTACTGGTGTGAGACCGGAGGAGAGAGGAGCAACGCCGTGAACATCGTCGTCACTGGTAACAGACACGTTCAAGTCCGCCGCCAAATCACAGGTGTTCACGTACCAGTGGAGCTCAGGTGCTGATGCTGATGTAGTGATGTAGGTAGTGATGTAGTGATGTCGTGATGTAGGTAGTGATGTAATGATGTAGGTAGCGATGTAGTGATGTAGGTAGTGATGTAGTGATGTAGGTAGTGATGTCGTGATGTAGGTAGTGATGTAATGATGTAGGTAGCGATGTAGTGATGTAGGTAGTGATGTAGTGATGTAATGATGTAGGTAGCGATGTAGTGATGTAGGTAGTGATGTAGTGATGTAGGTAGTGATGTAATGATGTAGGTAGTGATGTAGTGATGTAATGATGTAGGTAGTGATGTAGCGATGTAGTGATGTAGGTAGTGATGTAGTGATGTAGGTAGTGATGTAGTGATGTAGCGATGTAGTGATGTAATGATGTAGGTAGCGATGTAGTGATGTAGGTAGTGATGTAGTGATGTAATGATGTAGGTAGTGATGTAGTGATGTAGGTAGTGATGTAGTGATGTAGGTAGTGATGTAGTGATGTCGTGATGTAGGTAGTGATGTAATGATGTAGGTAGCGATGTAGTGATGTAGTGATGTAATGATGTAGGTAGCGAGGTAGTGATGTAGGTAGTGATGTAGCGATGTAGTGATGTAGGTAGTGATGTAGTGATGTAGGTAGTGATGTAGTGATGTAGCGATGTAGCGATGTAGTGATGTAATGATGTAGGTAGTGATGTAGCGATGTAGTGATGTAGGTAGTGATGTAGTGATGTAATGATGTAGGTAGCGATGTAGTGATGTAGGTAGTGATGTAGGTAGTGATGTAGTGATGTCGTGATGTAGGTAGTGATGTAATGATGTAGGTAGCGATGTAGTGATGTAGGTAGTGATGTAGTGATGTAGGTAGTGATGTAGTGATGTAATGATGTAGGTAGCAATGTAGTGATGTAGGTAGTGATGTAGGTAGTGATGTAGTGATGTAGGTAGTGATGTAATGATGTAGGTAGTGATGTAGCGATGTAGTGATGTAGGTAGTGATGTAGCGATGTAGTGATGTAGGTAGTGATGTAGTGATGTAGGTAGTGATGTAGTGATGTAGTGATGTAATGATGTAGGTAGTGATGTAGTGATGTAATGATGTAGGTAGTGATGTAGCGATGTAGTGATGTAGGTAGTGATGTAGTGATGTAGGTAGTGATGTAGTGATGTAGCGATGTAGCGATGTAGTGATGTAATGATGTAGGTAGTGATGTAGTGATGTAATGATGTAGGTAGTGATGTAGCGATGTAGTGATGTAGGTAGTGATGTAGTGATGTAATGATGTAGGTAGCGATGTAGTGATGTAGGTAGTGATGTAGGTAGTGATGTAGTGATGTCGTGATGTAGGTAGTGATGTAATGATGTAGGTAGCGATGTAGTGATGTAGTGATGTAGGTAGTGATGTAGTGATGTAATGATGTAGGTAGCAATGTAGTGATGTAGGTAGTGATGTAGGTAGTGATGTAGGTAGTGATGTAATGATGTAGGTAGTGATGTAGCGATGTAGTGATGTAGGTAGTGATGTAGCGATGTAGTGATGTAGGTAGTGATGTAGTGATGTAGGTAGTGATGTAGTGATGTAGTGATGTAGGTAGTGATGTAATGATGTAGGTAGTGATGTAGCGATGTAGTGATGTAGGTAGTGATGTAGTGATGTAGGTAGTGATGTAGTGATGTAATGATGTAGGTAGTGATGTAGCGATGTAGTGATGTAGGTAGTGATGTAGTGATGTAGGTAGTGATGTAGTGATGTAGCGATGTAGCGATGTAGTGATGTAATGATGTAGGTAGTGATGTAGTGATGTAGTGATGTAATGATGTAGGTAGTGATGTAGTGATGTAGGTAGTGATGTAATGATGTAGGTAGTGATGTAGTGATGTAGGTAGTGATGTAGTGATGTAGCGTGGAGCTCTGACCTGTGGAGGTGATGCCTTCCCACAGCTCCATGTGCATCACTGTGCTGCGCTTCATTTAGGAACAACAGAAACATTCTGCTAACTCTTTCATTCATCTTCATAAGTTTACTTATATTTTACCTCCGTAAAGCATTTTGTAATTATAAAGAGGCTTTAATGGCCTTTAAAAAAAAGAAAAAAAAAAAAAAAAAAAAAGCCTATTCCTGTAATTCTAAAGATGCACCAGCTGTTAAACCTGCAGCTTCCTATTAAAACGGTATTTCTGAAATTGTTTTTGCTCAGCTGGACCTGTGATCCTGGAGAGTCCTGCTCTTCCTGTGACGGAGGGAGACTCTGTGACTCTGAGCTGCAGATCTAAGATGACCGCCTCCACCCTCATCACTGACTTCTTCAAAGACGGCCTTTACATCAGCAGCAGCTCCAGAGGGAAGGTGACCATCAACAGAGTTACCAAGTTGGATGAAGGACTCTACAAGTGCACAATCTCTGACTCTGGAGAATCACCTCAGAGCTTGCTGGCTGTCAGAGGTGAGACATAAAGTTTGTTTGTTGTCATTCTATTTCTTTTATTATTAAATGAAATGTTTATATTGATATTTATTAAAACATAATATTAAAATCAAAAGGATCAAATCAAATGTCAAATATTAGCGGCTAAACAATTGTGTAATGTACTTCAGCTACAGTACATTCAGGGGGAATGTTACTCCATCGTAACCGTTAAGATGTCTGGTTTGATGGTTGTGAGGTTATTGAGGTTTTGGAGAGAAATACACGAGTGTCATCTGCAAACACGTTATATTTCAGTCTCCAAATAGTTTATGTAAATTAAGAACAACCATGGCTCCAAAATCAACCCTTGCGACACGCCACATTCGTTTTAAAAGCAGATAATGGTTATTAATGAATAAAGAGAAGTTACAAACAGACTTGGACGATGTTGAGAACCATCTTCTTCAGCATTAGTAATGTTAAATAAAAGCTGTTTTTGTGCAGCATTCTTAGCTAACACCAGTCCTCCTTCCCTTTCACTTCTTTTGCCTTGTAAATGTAAATATATGATGTTGAGCTAAACAACAAACAACACATTTGTTTCCCACAATGCCTCATGACCGTTTTCTTTTGTTTCTTGCAGGACTTCGCAGAGCGACTCCCCACTCTTCACAGAACTCTTGCCACGTTTACGTGGTCTTACGGACTGTTTTCACTGTTGTGTTGGTGGCTGTGCTGCTGCTGTTGGTGGGATTCCTTCACCGCGGGAAACTCAGATTTCGGTAGAACTGACTCAGACTCACTTTGACAAACGCACCTTCGTTCCCGATCTCATCTTTCTGATACAAGAGCAAGTAGCAGAAGCTTTATGTTGGTCATTCCTTCTCTCTACATTTTCTGTCCAGTATCTTTGTCATTTTGGGGTCCTGTTTTTGGAGAATGGCCTGCAGAGGTCATAAAGGAGCTCAACGTGTGTTAACTTTCATTAAATGAAATAAATAACTGCAAAAGGTTTTCTCAGAATCTGCCTCTTTACCATGTGCAGCTGCTATTGTCTGACTTTCACAAGCAGACAAAACCGAAACCACAAAAAGACGTGCTGTACATCTTCTGTGTTTTGTTTTAGATACTACAGATGCTGGTGGTAATTTAAGAAACAAACCACAAAAGAACCCTGATAGAAAACAGTGAAAGCAGCAGTGATGTCTGTCTCAATGGTGCTTTGGTGAATGGTGTGGGATCACAATAGACCCAGCTTTAAATATATAAGATTATACATAAGGAATTAAATGTGTACATTTCTGCTGGCCATTTATTTGCTGTATATAAGAAGGTGTGCTTGTATCCAAATCAATCATATTAGTTGTGGGAATTTATAAGGGTTGTGGTTGGAAACCATCGACTGTATGAAAGTGTTCTTTGCATCGGGTCTGACAAGTGGAGTCAATGCAGAAGTGTCTTGAAGTGCAATACCAGAGTGTTTTGAGTGACAGGCCTGGGGTGCAGTCAGGTTTCTGGTTATAGGTGGGCGGGGCATGCTGCCCTCGCTCCGCCCCAGCTCGTCCAAATATGGTCACTTCTGGCTCCAAAAAAAAAAGTAAGATGGTGATGGTCAAAATGTTTGATTGGAAGTATTAACGTCAACCTGACTATAAAAAGTGCCTCCATGCAAATAAAATGATATGAAGATATCAGCCATGGACTTGATCAACAGTGTCCCAGTTAATAAGATAAAACAAAAGGACAGGTTTAATTCCAGTTTGGGATTCAGACATCGACATGTTGTTTGTCTGTTTATTAGCTGACCTTTTTGGCACCTTGTAGTCACGTCACTGACTGCTGCCGGATCACTTGTCTGTCCAGGGTCGATCTACGTGACACAACCTCAGCAGCTCCGTACCGCAGAGGAAAGTCACAGGAAGTGAAGGTTCTCGTCTATAATAAACTTTAGCTGAACGTCAGTGTGATGATCAGACAGCCAGACGACATGGAGAGCATGACGTTCTGCATTTATCGATGTGCGTATTGAGTACTATTTGCTGCTGTTGTTTATTAGACCTCGTAGGTATAATTATTCTTTTGTCTAATGCAAAACATTTTCTTTGTTTCTACAGTGATAAATATGTGGTTGATGCTGGTGACTCAAGTTCAGAGCAGTTCTTCTACTCAGAAAGCTTGTAAGTAGACATTAATGACCAAATCCATCATTACTGTTGACTTTTGCACAATTGAGTAACTTTCTAACAGACATGTTCAGTTCCAAAACATCACTTAGGTATCATGATTTTCATATGTAGGCTTTAGCTTCCTTTACTTGCGCTAGTGCAGTTTTATTTTTTTTTTTATTTTTTTTAACTTTTCAGATGCAGCTTTCCCTCACGTCGCTCCAGACACTTTGCAGTACTTTCAATACGAGTCTGTGTCTTTCACCTGTGAGGGGTTCGACTCGTCGCTTGGATGGAAACTGATGAGGAAGATCCCGAGCGAAAATATGGCGTGTGGCACCAACTGGGGAGTTTTAAATGGGTCCCTTTGTGTCTTCAGAAATGTGTATGTAGAAGACAGCGGACAATATTGGTGTGAAACCAGAGACGGAAAGAGAAGCAACACTGTCAACATCACTGTTACTGGTAGGTCCACAGTGACTGTGTTCATGTTTATCGAATCACTGGTGAATTTCATATTTAAAACATGTTATGAGTTTCTCTGGAATCAGGACTGTTGAGCTCTGCGACAGCACAAATCCAGGGACCATTCATGCCCATAACTTCTAAAAAGCTTGTTTAATTATTTATTGTTTGTAGTACTTTAATCACTTATTTGGCACCTGAATGTGTTTATAGTAGTAAGAACAGGGTGTCACAGATAAAACAAGATTGAAAGACCTACAAACAAAATGACACAAGGGTTTATCTCTTTCTAAAACTGGTGAGCAACACTTTTCAGTTGTGTTGGGTTGTAAATATAAAACAACAGTGATAATACTGTTTTTCAGCTGGTTCTGTGATTATGGAGAGTCCTGTCCTTCCTGTGATGGAGGGAGATGATGTGACTCTGCGTTGCAAAAGCAAGACGGCTTCTTCCAGCATCTCTGCGTCCTTCTATAAAAACGGGCTCCTCGTCAACAACGAGGGAAAGTTGACCATCTGCAATGTTTCCAGGTCTGATGAGGGACTCTACAAGTGCAGCATCTCTGATGGTGGAGAGTCACCAGAGAGCCTGCTGCCTGCTTGTCAAAGGTGAGACTTGGAAAAACAAACCAGCACATTATGTGAAAAAGATATGATGATATGATATAGCATTTTAAACAATGCCAGTTTCCTTAGCCACATAATACAGTGGTTCTGTCAGTCCCATGTAGGATTTGATTTAATGTGTGCAACAGCATGCCTTTGTAACTTAACGATCACCTGAAAAAACAGGTGCAATTAGGGGTTGGTTGGCAGGTCTAACAAACTGTAGTCCAAAATATTTCTGCCATCTGTGGCAAACAAATTTCTAAGGAGTGGCTGTGCATAAAATTAGAAAATTGAATGCAAATTATTAAAAATATGTCACAATGTATTCACAAAAAAATTGCTAACGCTGCTGTTGTGCTTCCAGAATATCCCAAAGAGGCTCTGCTATGTTACGACCAACTTCCCGTTCTCCTCTACGTCCTCATGAGGACGGTTGCCACGGTTCTGTGGATGGCTCTGCTGATTTTGGTGCTGAGAACATGTGATAAACAGGGATAAAGAAAAAACAATTACCACCAACAAAAACAAGATACTTTTAAGTTGTTATAAGGAACACTTAAAGCAACCTATATGTGCAAAACGTTGGATGGAAAGAAACAATGCGTTCATACCGACACAGTAAACCATCCAGGCCCTTTTTGTGGTGTTTACAGAGACATTACGAGTCTGCAGACGCTTGGTGACCGAGCTCTGAACATGTGGGCGTCGTCAGCGTAACATGACGGATGATTTTATTGTTCGTGCAGAACTTGACGAATAATTTTTCAGATATATCATCTTTGACATCAACTAAAATGAATCAAAGTCATGCTAGTTGTGGATAAATGCAAGAAATACAAGTTTTAAATTATTATTTTCGAATTGTGCAAAATTATTAAATGATCAAATCCCCTTAGATCATCAGTAAACTAAAAATTGTGAATTACACAATTTCATTTATTTCATGTATTTTCTTGCTGATATTTGTATCACTCGTGGAAACGATGTAAAAATAACCAACAACTTAAATAAATCTCTGCTTTACTACAGCTGACTGATCTGGACAGAAGAGAAGCTGTGATACACGTCAGGTGCAAATAATCCACTTGGACAACTCTCAATGTTTTCTGATCTTTGACATGATCATTTACATAATGTCTGCTTAATACAGTGTGTAGGTCTTAATTTGATTAATACATAATAAATAATTCATTTAGCAAATTACATTATATTTAATATGTTGTTTGGAAAAAAAATACCATGTTTCTTATTTGTCTGATTGAACCTCTTATTTATTACATTTTTAGGCCTGTTATATTTTGCATGTGTTGTGACTGCAGCAAAATCATGAAGTGAAGTTTCTCAGAGAAACATACAGGTCAACATACTTGTGCAGTTTATAAACCACACCGTCTCTATATTTATATATATTTTGTTGTTTCATTATTTTTATTTATGTATGTGTTAAAGCCTGACCAACTATTTGCAGAAAAACCACAGCGTCTCTGAGTCTGTGAAACGAGTCTGTGGGTTTGTTTTAGCAAACGCAGCTCGAGCTCTCCTGAGGTCAGTTACTTTGGTTTTGATGCCGTCAGCTGAATCTTTGATGTCTTCAACATGTTGGTGAACTGCATCGTGTCAGAATATAATGCATGACGGCAGAAATAATATTGTCACAGATGCACTTGCTGCAGAAAAGAAAGACAAAATGTGTAGTTATGGTTGGCTAATTAAAAAAAAGAATGAATGTAATAAATAATCTGCTGTGTTGATTTCCATGACTGCTGAATAAAATAAGAGAAACAAATTTACTTTTAATGATTTTATTGTTGATTTTGTTCCATTTCTGGACATCGTTCATGACAATGTTTGTTTCAACAACTTTCAGTATTAAAATACATACAGCAGGCAAGTCACCAATATAGTGTGGTGGGATTTCTAATGTAATTTTTTTTGTAATAGAAATGATTGTGCATAATTTGCAACAACTCTTTAATGTTGATTCACAAACATACAGAAGCTAAAAGTATTCATGCATAAAATATACTGAAATCTGCATCACATTATTTTCATACAACACTGTTTATGTAGATAAAAACAATGCAATTTTTTACAAATCATTTGAACTCATTTCATTTAAAATTGTTCTTTATCTCCTCGACCTGATTATACATTTCCTCCTTCTGATTATTTATTTCCATCTTCTTCTCCATCAGTACATTAACCACAAACAATACTGAGTCTAAATTGTTATTTGTGCTTTGTAGTTTTCCCTCCAAATCTTCAGGATTTGTTTTGGTATCGAGACCCTCGTTTTCATCGAGTTTCTGTGAACTGGATTTTGTGTTGTTTTGTTCTGTCGGTTTGTTGTCTAAAAGCTGAGTCTGGTTTTCCTCTTTCTGCTTCTCTAACTTGAGCAGTTGTTGATTGAGTGTATGAACCTGATCATTCAGATGCTTCTTCTTTGCCATTAAAAAATTAACCATCCATACCACATGTCCATGTTCTTCCTCTAGTTCCTTTAACTGCATACTGAGGTTTTGTTCTTTCCCATTCAGCTCCTTCATTTCCAGGCTCTCTGATACGTCCTGCAGTGTTTCTCTCTCCTCATTAATGAACGACTGACGTTTTTTGTGTCTTTTGAAATTTCCTGTTGATGGTGACGTTTTTAAGTTGTGGCTTGCTGGAAGGAAATTAAAAAAATAAACATTTTGAATTTCAGGACGAGAAAGGCTGAAGATGCTTTTGATGCTAATGTATTTAAATAAAATAAATACAGTTAGAACAAAAATAAAATGATTCAGTAAAAAAAAAAAAAAAAAAAAAAAAAAAAAAAGCTCGTTTGGATCATCAGATCATGTAACATTTTAAATATTGATCAGTTAACATTGTTTATGTTTTATAACCAACCAGGAACTGTACCTTGACACGTACCAAAGAAATTTAACACTGACTTACATTTTCGTCTTTTCCAGACAACAAGAGAAACTGCAAAAACGAGCACGATAACCACGGCCAAGCTGATGGCTGTCAGAGAGGCAGCAGGACTGCATGTCGTGTTGAAGAAATCATCTGTAGGGATAAAACAACACCAACAATGAGACTTCAGGGATTTGAGGCTAAAACAACACAAGTATAAATGTGTAAAACTGATTTCCTACCTCGAAGGTGTATGTGAACCTCTCTGGTCTGGTTGATGTTGTTCTGTTGGACTCTACAGGTGAAGCTGTTGCTGTGTCTCTTCTCCACAGTCACTCTGCTGCTGACAGTATAGAGGTCATCAGGACCTCTGACGCTCTCTGTAGGTCCAGCAGAGAGGAGGTTTCCCTCAGCGTCCAGCCACAACACCTCAGGTTCTGGATACCAGCCTGCAGACTTACAGTCCAACATCACTCCTCTGGAGGATTCATCAAGTCCTGCTATGATGATATCAGGTGAGGAAACAGCACCTGGTGATAAAGAGAACATCATGTAAAATTCTTTGAAGTAAGCTTGTATAGTCAATCACCCGACCCTTTTTAAAATCTACCACTGCATGATATCAACCCTCCAACACAAACCTGGGAATAATGACTTAGTAGTAATAACCATCCATGACACTACTTGCCCCTCCATTATTGGTTGCAGTCATTACTGAATTTAAGAGAAAAATTTACTGAAATTTCTTCAAATTTTAATGCTGGAAGCAACAACCTGCCGTACGTTCCGATCATTTAACAATGAAATCAGAAGTAATTGTATATATTTATACTACAGCAGACCCCAAGTCATCTGTGGCAGTATTTGGTGTCCAGAAGAGAAGAGCATAGTATTACGTAATATCAATTTATTTATCATTAATGATCTTTGTTGGCTTCACAAATGTAATACACTCCTGTTTCATTTCATTTATTACATACAGAATTAATCCTTTCTAGCATCATGATTGCTCTTGTAAGTGCTTTCAACTGCAGATGTGAGAGCATTTTTTTCTTGTCTTTTAAATTGCTGTTGTTTGTGCAGTTAACACTCTTTAGTTGAATTATGAAAATGATCAAGTAAAGGAAGGTTTACATTTTTTGCTGTACTCAAACTTACTTCCAAAACCAACTGAGTTTCTGCCCCGTGAAGCAAATCGAATTGATCCACTTACCAACAACGAGCTCCACACTCGATTTCCCATTAAGTGAAGGAATGAAGCATGTGTAGCTTCCCCCATCGTTCAGGGTCACGTTGGAGAGTTTCAGTGAAATGTCTCCGAGCTTCAGTTTGTCGATGGACAGTGACGTTCTTGTCTTAAAAGATGGATGTTTTTTACTCTCGAGTTCGACGCCATCACGCCACACGTAAACAAATCTGGGTGTCAGAGCAGGTCTGGTCCACTCGACGGTCATGCCAGCAGCATCCACAGCTGGCTCCACACGGCTGGGTAACATGACGTCATCACCAAGTATCGCCACAATTGGCTGTGATGGAACAATCACTTGATTTTGACCTGAAAGAAAATGATGTGTTATTGTTAGTTTCTTTTCCTCCGCTTTGTGATATTTACTTAAATTCAGCTAATAGACGAATCCGCTGATTATTTTCTTAATTGATCAGATATTTGATTGGTTTTAGAAATAAGTTAAATTACTCTATAATCAATCTGCAGCAGATTAGTGGACTAATCTGATTCCATCGACCAAACCGTTAATCATTAAACTAAAATTAGTATAATGTTCAGTAGAAAATTGATTCCCAACTGAAGTTGACTTGTAGAAATTCTGGGAATCAGATGATGTAAAATTTATTTGAAGCTCAGATATATTTAATAATCCTCTCTTCAGGTAAAACATAGATAGTACCACCTTCACTTGTATGAAATTCATGTGTCAAACGCTAAAATAAGTTGAGTGTCATCTGCATATAACCATTAAAACACAATAAAACCAGATCTGTGGATGCTGTGTCACAGACACATTTTAGATTTCCTTAACTTGTAATTTGTTTTATAATTGTCATACATCAAAACACAATGTTTCATCGAGCTTTAAAAGGTAACTGATACTTTACCTCCACAGCCTCGCAATAGGAGAAGGAATATAAAGGTGTGATGAAAAACCAAAACACAGACGGCACCAAGTGGAAGTTTGAAGGATACTCCATCCTTCAGTAGAAGCATTCTAGAGATTTAAATATGTTAATAAAGTGGATAAAGTAATTTAATCCCTTAAAAGGACACAAAATTATACTTACATGTATGCAAATAACAGTGTTAATAATACTTACATAACATGAATTTGGTATTTCCTGTGTTTCACAAATATTCCAAACTGTACACTAAAATCCCCAATATTTGTTGTCATTAGATTAAACAGTCGTTTTTGTTTTTTTAATTCCTTAATAATTTCAAATGAAACTGCCTGCTGGTATTGTGTGTGCATTTTCCCTCGGCGTGTCGTCACATGAACAGCTCTCACACGTATTACACCACTGTCTTTATTAACTCGTGTTGGGGATGAATGTAAAATGTTGTTCTCATTTCCAGTGGGTCAGATGCTGTTGTTTTCTCAAAGACATCATTTGGACACACAAAGTACCGCGTGCCTTAAATTTAGGCATAAATGACGTTAGTTATTGTTAGAAAAAAGATCATAGTACAGTAAAAATTGGAACGGTCACCATTTGATTTGGGTTAGACAGAAAAACTACGTGGTTAGTGTTTTAAAAAGCTCATGGTTGTGGTCCTTATAAGAAATTAACATTGACTTTTGCTTTATCAAGGACTCAACACTGCTCTACAAGGGAAAAGTCCCGTGTTCGTTCCATCCAACCAGTCCTACACGGACTGAACCCACTTTGTACACCGTCGCTTGCCCTTTTTTGACCCGCCTTTTCACACAGCATAAGAAATGAGGTACTCTGGGCGTTTGTCTTAAACGGCAACGGCAGTATTTGATGACCTCAGAAAGAAAATGGTCTAATCAACAGCATTAAATAAACATATTACATTAAATGTAAAGTATTGTTTCAGCCTACCTGCTGTGGCTCAGACTGTCACCTTATCATGAGATTTTTACAGTCAAGGTCTGGTATAACCACATGCTGTATTTCTTGTTCTGGTTAATCATTAATAAGCAGCACTGTGTCTTGTAAGATGTGAGTATTACACCTGGTCAGTCAGCAGTACTGCAGTAACTACTGTATTTACAGGAGGGTACCGAACCTTTTTGCACAAATTCAGGACACATTTAACTGAAGGTTTGAACCTACAGTCGCCTGTTGAAATCTGCCAGGGAACAAAATACTTTAAAATACACAGAGTAGATAATAATTACTGTTGTTGAGATGCATTAATCGATGTGTACCAAAACCTGTTGAATCTAAGTGATGCCGTTTGCCTCAGAAATGTTTTCAAATATTCCCTATTTTTCCAACGAAAACTTAAATGAAAAACTTTAAAGCACATTAAAACTACATCATCTATTGTCACTAGTTTCCAGACTGTCCTTCAATTTTCTTTTACTGAACAAAATTTTGTCGTACAAAAATAATATAAATCATTGTAATGTCCCTTTTTGTAAGAATTCTATGATCCTTAAAGTAAGTCCAGCAGTCAGGATTATAAACTGTAGTTTCCTTCATTTTCTTATTTCATAATTAAAAGGGAAAGGAAAGGACCCAGACAGCTTAGGTAGCTCGTTGTCGCCCCCTAAAGGCTGCACATTGTTTGGGCCTAATTTGTCTTAATATATTACACGGTGCATAAAATATGGACATTCAATCATTTTTATACAAGTTTCTCTTCAAAGTCCTGTGAGGTCTTAAAACATGTCGTAGGTTATTATGCTCGGATCAGACAACACGATATACTTGTTAGATTAAATCAAAGTGCACTAAATTTTTGCCATGACCTTTCATCGAGGTGTCCTGCAGTGTCCCAGGATCGCCGTCCTTCAGTTATGTCACCATAAAAGGCCTGTTTGCTGTTCCCAACATTCATGTTCAGGCCCGATAATCATTTGTTTTTTCTTAAACATAAGACTTGATTTTCAGGTACTTCTGGCCTGATGGACCAACCATCTCCGACGTGAACGTTTCAGGATCTGATGAATTCATCCTCCTCGGTCCTCAGTAAGCTGACCAGTATGGAGAACACGGCACCTGATGAGGAAAAAAGGAGAATATCAGGTAAAAACAGCATGTAAACAGCAGGTGGACGGAAATATTTTGCAACCAATGTGGACCAATCAGAGACCAGTTGGTGTGACTAAAGTGGCGTTCAGACTGCAGGCCAATTGGATTCTTTTCCTCAGATCAGATCTTTAGGGACAGACTGTCCACACTGTTGTTTGTAAATGAGCAGTTTGGATTTAGTGTGTCCGGACATCACCGACCTATCTGCATGGGTTGCTAGTGGCAACGACGTACATGCAGCTTTGCCGGTTGAGGTTTATCGAAATGGAAGCTGCTGGTGTGAAAAATCACATTTCATGTGTTGTTGTTTTTTACTGTCCAGACTTTCGAAAATCAATCTGGATATGAAAAAAAAAAAAAAAAGATTTGTACTGGTCGTCTCAAAACACCCTAAGTGTGGTGATGGTAATGATGATGATGATGATGAAGTCAAGTGTTTGTATTTATATCTACTTCTAACGATGGTGTCGGTGCTACAACGAGATAAAGTGCAAAAATCAGTTGTAGCTACGATAGTAAATATGGAAGGATTGGAGGCGGAGTCTGTTACCAACATGGCGTTTTGCACATGGCTCACAAAGTGGGCGGTTTTGACGCTCAACATAAATCAAATGGGTCGTCAGCGCTGGTTGTTTAAAGGCTGCTAATAATAGTACGTGTAAGATGTGTGTGACCTGTAGGGCGTATCATATAAACACATTTCACCCCATTGTTACTTCTATTTAACCCCATTCTTGATCATAACCTATCAAGTATTTATAGTCTTTCTGATATCACAATATCCGAGATTATGATTCCTTTGTATTAATCTCCTGCAAGACAAGAGCTCGGTTCTTCTATTGTTTGTCCTCGTCAAGATAAAGGAAATCCCCTCCACGGAGACTCTGGTGTGACGGGATGATTTTGGCCTGAATGGGTGCAGTGAGCGTTGGTATCGCTCAGATCTCCCTCACTGATTCCAGCTGGTGCAGAACGAGAAGATCAGCCGGTAAACCGAGTCACAATCTGACCCTGACATGCTGTAACACCTTCATGTGCGGCAGGAAGACAGAATGCATCTTCCCCGGTGCAAACAGAAATATATGTACTGAGCTGTTGGTCTCTCTCAGACCTCCTGTTGGAGATGACGGTGTGTTTTATGTGTCGACCCGCCGGTGTCCAGAGGACCGAGCAGCGACGTCTTCAAACTTTGCACCGAAGACAAAAGGAGCAGAAATGGAGGACTCAGTGGAGACACAAAGGTGACCTGTCTCCACCATTCACAGTCTTTTTCTGTTTGTATTTCTCTCACCACGTTATGCTCCAATGTTTGGATATAAATAAAATTGAATTGAATTGAATTGAATTGAATTGAATTGAATTGAACTGAATTGAATTGAATTGAATTGAACTGAATTGAATTGAATTGAACTGAATTGAATTGAATTGAATTGAATTGAATTGAATTGAATTGAACTGAATTGAATTGAATTGAATTGAATTGAATTGAATTGAATTGAACTGAACTGAACTGAATTGAACTGAATTGAATTGAATTGAATTGAATTGAATTGAATTGAACTGAACTGAATTGAACTGAATTGAATTGAATTGAACTGAATTGAATTGAATTGAACTGAACTGAACTGAATTGAACTGAACTGAACTGAACTGAATTGAACTGAACTGAACTGAATTGAACTGAATTGAATTGAATTGAATTGAATTGAATTGAACTGAATTGAACTGAACTGAACTGAATTGAACTGAACTGAATTGAATTGAGCTGAACTGAATTGAATTGAATTGAATTGAATTGAATTGAATTGAACTGAACTGAACTGAATTGAACTGAACTGAACTGAATTGAATTGAATTGAATTGAATTGAACTGAATTGAATTGAATTGAATTGAACTGAATTGCCAGCATATGAACCTACGCTGGAGAACATGTTGAACATTTATTGACCTCCGAGTTGCATCTAACACAGCATCAGTCTGCTGTTCTGTGTTCCTCCCTCTGTTATTCAACTAAAACTCTGAGGCTGTGTCCACTAGCTACTCTGAAAGCTATTTTTAAAAACGTGGCGTCGCATTAATGTCAGAAAGAAGCCACACAGGAAGAGACGTGTGCTCACTGACTTTACGCGTCAGTCTGATGCTCAGACAGTCGGCAGCGAGACAACATGGAGGTCAGAGCTCTCTGCATCACACTGGGTGAGTACCGAGTCCTTTACACGTTAAAACCAACACATTCAATCTCACTGTTAAAATTCGAGGAACCTTTTTGCAACTTTTTAGTAAAACTGAGTCGACAAACCATAAAGACACATTTGACTTTTTTTCTTTTGTCTTCAGTGACGACTGTGATGATCCTGCTGTGTGCACACGGTCGGAAAGTTGGTGAGTACCAGTTAGCAGCTCACTCATTTTAAAGTTATTCACCATTTTGAAGGATGCATGTTTGTTGTTGTTGAAGTCTATTGAAGTTGCTTATAAGATTAAATGTCTAAACTGAATCTCTCTTCTTTTTTTTGCGTTGTCTCAGATGCTGCTGCTCTTCGTGTCGAACCAAACAAGTCTCAGTTCTTTGAATATGACCCTGTAACTTTTTTCTGTGAGGGAGTCTCTTTTTGTGTTGTTGAAAACAACAAAGGGAAAAAAAATTCATGTAACACCACGAATAAGAAAACATCAATGGGATCATCCTGCTCCATTACAACTCTGTATACAGAGGACAGTGGAGAGTTCTGGTTTGAGGCTGCAGGAGGGAAGAAAAGCAACAGTGTCAACATTACTGTCCAACGTATGTTTGCTGTAAAGAGTTCATATTTTTTGATGAATTCATGAAATCAACTCGTAACCCTCGTCTCTCAGGTGGTTCTGTGATCCTGGAGAGTCCTGCTCTTCTTGTGATGGAGGGAGATGCTGCAACTCTGAGCTGCAGAAACAAGATGGCTTCCTCCAACTTAACAGCTGTCTTCTACAAAGATGGCTTCCCCATCTGGAGCAACTCCATGGGAACTGTAACCATTAACAGTGTTTCCAAGTCTAATGAAGGACGTTACAAGTGTCACATCTCAGGAGGTGGAGAATCACCAGAGAGCTGGTTGGTTGTTCGAGGTGAGACATCAAAATAAGATTTATACGTACACATATTTTCTGTTGTTTTCACTTTTCACTCTTTGAAAACCATCATTTACACTTTTAAAACTGACTTTCAGCCGTTTCATGTCTCCTTAAGATTCAACACATTCAGATGGAGACAAACAGACTGCTCCTTCCTCCTCCACACCGTGGATCATTATCACTGTTGCATTGATGCTTCTGTTGGTGGTGGTGGGACTGCATCACTTTGGCAAAGATTACTGGAACAGAGGTAAAGAAAAAAAGCATGTTGAATCACTGTACATTGACTAATGTTACTCGGACAATTTGTTCCATCAGTGGCTTCATTTCCTGCATCACGATTTATTTATTTTTTTCCTGTCCACAGTGGTACCTTGTTTAGGCTCAGCAGAGCGTCCAACAGGTGAGAACACAAACCGTTGTGTCAGAGCACTGGTGAACTTTTAGCGTCCTTAATGTGAATATAAAATAAGACAATTACCAAACCCCTCTTTGTTCCCAATCTTTACAGATAAACCTCTTTGAAAACCCAGTTCACTCAGTGTTTAACTTAAATATTCTTATCTAATCACTGTTAGTAATTATGTGTAATGAAACTCTAAGACACTGTCCCATTACCCTTTTTTGAAACATATACTACATTTAGCCACAGGGAACATTCATTTCCTGTTTAATTGTTCCACTGTTGATTCAAAAATTTAATATGAATTTGAAATTAATTCTCAACATGTAAAAACAATAGCTGTCAAACTAAATAGCTTAGCATGAAAATACTTGAATCTAGTTCAAGACTGTCTGAGTATTTGTCTACAATAACGATATGAATTGAAATGTGTTGGGTTTTTTTCAGCCTCTGCAGCGTCTGCAGTGGCTCCACTGGCCTCCAGTGAAGCTAATGTCAGCGATGCAATTTATGCTGTTGTAAGAAAAAACAGGAAGAACGGTAACTCACCAAACTTTATTTTTATTGTGCATTTAGCTGTGACGTTGCCACAGTGTTTGTTAGATGTGTTGGTGATAATTTGAGCTCTGAGGAAGCTTTTTATACAATTTTGGAAACATAAATGTGGGTGTCATCTGCATAATAAGAGGTTCAAAAACAAAAACGTTGAGCTAAACAACAGAATAAAACCGAGCTCTGAAATTTGAAGCGTAGTATTTGTATCAGTCACCTGTCACTGTTCTCTCTCCGTCAGATGAAGGTACATCATCTTCTTTACCTCTTTACTACACCTTGGACCTGGGTGGCACTCAACTACCAGGTTGTTGTCATTTGAAGCCAATCGAAGAGTACCTGATGCTTGAATGAGTGAACAGCAAAGACACAATAAAGTACGTGAAACAAGTCTTATTTTGTGTTTCCATCTGTTCTCATAGCTGAAGCAGGAATATCCAACATCACAGCCACATCAGATCTCTCATCAGGTACCAACCAATGTGTAATGGAGGACCCATTCGACTCTGCAATCCAGTCGGTAAGACTGAAGGGAGAACTGGCTCTTATGTCACATTCACATAATGTCACGGATTATAGAGTTCAGAAAATACTGAAGACGGTGGCTGTAGAGCTGCTTGTGTGAGTGTTGCTTTAATAATATCAAATTATATATACGTTTTACTTTAATTAAATGCCTCTGTGTTTGTTTGAATTTCAGGCACGTTGATGCTATTAAGTGAAAGTTCAAAATTTCTGAGTTGACTTGAATGGCACTTGAGATATTTAAAGTCAGAAACTCATATGATATAAAAGCAGCGTTACTGTTTGGTCCACCAAAGCGTTTCCAAACAATAAGAATAATGAAGTCGGCTTTTCATAATATGCGTCATGAAATACTGTTTTTGTATGTTTTTTTAACTGTTATTATTTGTTCTGTGTGTCTCAAAGGTTGCTGACTGATGGAGGAGCTGTGAAAACGAAGAAGTATCATTTATGTTCAGTATTATTAACATTACACAGGCTGTACAGTGTTGGGGGAAAGCTGTTCACTCCTTTCACTGTAAATACCTGTACAAATACTGTATAAAAAAAAATGCCCATTATAATTAATAATAGAATTAATTTGCTTCACATGATCGGCATTGTGTCATTACTCTTGAGTGTGAATGTGTGTGTGGTTGTGAGTGCATGTGACGCTCTGTGGCTAACTTAAGCATCGGCCTTTTTTCAAGAGGTGTTTCTAACTGTCTGATGTATATTTGGTTGAATGGTTAAACCAACTCGTTTTGTCTGTCCACACGAGTGAGAGCGCTCACCGCACGAAAAAAGCTTCATGTGATCGTGGTCAGCGTGGTCGGCTGCTCATCTTTTATCTGAAGCAGACGCATTCAGTTTGTGGTCTGCAGTGAAATAACTGTGTGAACAGTTCACATCATTTACCTCCAACCCGGCACATGAAAACAAGAAGAATCAATGAATGAAATAATCCTGCATTATTATTTGTTTGACTTTGTTTTTGACATGGTTCCCATGAAATTAGGGCAGTTGTTTAAAATCGTTTGATTCTGAAGTGTTGAAGAGTAAATAAATAAAGCGCTCTTTAGGTGCTGCAACTTTTGTCCTTGGTGTTACTTTTTTGGTAAAATCTGGCCTGTGCCGACACCAACTCAAACCTGTGACTCTGCAAACCGGGTTAATCCATTTATACTAAAAAGTTATCATTTATTTCAGTGCCCCATCAAACCAAAGCACATTAAAGAAAATCTTATATACAACTAGCAAAGATCTGAACAATAATTTCTTAATGTCAAAATAGACTTCAGGCCCTTGTGAAAAACCTGGTTTCAAAACACAGGTGTCGACCGAATGGCCTCAAATTTGAAAACAAATGAAAATGACATTGAAATAAAAACTTCATTTGATACTAATGAAATATCAGATTTTGAGTTTAAACACCTCTTGACACATGACCCAGTGATTGCTGGACCAGTGAGGTCCATCTAACTTGCAGCTTCACAAGTTGACCAGCATGCAGACCAGCATGTAGACCAGCATGCAGACCAGTTGGTTCTTTTTAGTGGGCGAGTGAAGACTGACTGTTTTGGGGTTGGTTGAGCTCATGTAGGACACACACACAAACACACACCCATACACACACACACACACACACACACACACACACACACACACACAGTGTAATTCTTTGTAAATACGAGTAGGCTTGTGTAATTTAATAGGAAAGTGGTCATTGCCATAAAACTCAAATTATGTATGACTGCAGCAGCTCATCATCGTCTGTGTCCTCCAGACTGAGACTGCAATATATTAACAGTTTAAAGTTATTACAATTAGGATGTTGACAGCACTTAAGAAATAAGCATAGTAAACACGAGCTGGTCAAATTCGTGGCAGGTCAAAACAAACAAAAATTTAGTTCAAAATAAATAAAAATGGGTTCGAACAAATAAAAATGGGTTCCAAAAAATAAAAGAGTGGGCCAAAAGAAGGTTAACTGATCAAGGTTTACTTTATTAGTCACCCCTTCTGCTGAACATGCTTTTTGCAGGAGCATCTGCACCGCTTGTCACCTTCAGTCCGGTAAGTTTAGATTAAAAAAACACCTCACACTTGTTCGTTTATTGTTGTTTTTTCAAACTCTTGGTTTGAGTGTCAGAGCCAGTGCACATCAGAATTTACTTTGCAGGCTGACACGCTGATTTTGGGGAAACAAATGGCAGAAATGTAGAAATGGTTTGGTCTGAGAGAGAAATCAGGACTTTTCAGGGTTGAAACATGTTGTCTAAAGGATTTATATCTTCCTCTTGGTTCCTTTTTATAGCATCAAAGAGGGAGAGGACACATAATCACTGAGATGGATCTGCATGAGGCCAAATGGAAATGATGTGAGTATCTTCTTACAAAATTAATATCGAACAGTTTGAAAACCAGTAATTTTGGAATCATGTAAAATGCTGCTTTTATGAAGCCTGAGTTTGGATATCTGCATGAATGAAGCAGAGACGTGATTTAAGGTCGTATCATAATGAATTCACTGAAAGTTCACATTTCCTCCCATCAGTTCCAGTTTTTTCTTTGTCTGCAGGAAAAACCCTTTGAAGAAAGTTCTAGTTCTGCTTTTTCAGAGTCAAAAGTTGACTCATCGTGTGTGATAAAATGGTTGGAGAGTTGTCGTTGGACTTTCCAGGGAACATGTGACGCCGTGTCAAGAATAAAACTCCTGACCGAAGGAGAAAACCCGACTGGTTTTGTTTTTATTCCACCTTCAGTAGGTGTCCGTCAGCGTGCCAAATATCACGTGTAGATGCTCAAGTAGACTTTGTGAAGCCTTGTCGAGTTCCAGTGAGTCCATTTTTGCAGCTCAAATGTGTGCTCTCTTAAAAAGCCTTGGATGTTTAGAGGTGAGAACTTGAACGGTTCTGTGTTGAAGTGGCCTGTTTTCCTGTCATCGTGTCTCCAGTATCAGTGTGCTGCTGCTCAGTCTGCACGAGGAAGAGTCTGGCTGAATGTCTGGAGGACGAAGACGACGATCAGCTGCTGCAGACTGTGACGACCGGCCTTCCGCCCATAAACACATCTCATCATGTTGTCATCGTTAGAGCCGGCGTGGCCTTCAGACATTTACATTTTCAAGAAAAACAAAGTATAGGTAATTACCTTTGGATGTAGCAGCTGAAGAACCAGCAATAATAGTCAGACTGGCAAAAGCAGCAGCAGCCAGATTAACAGTCGTACATGTCATCGTAATAACATTGATAGCAGCAGCAGCAGCATCAGTAATATGAAGGGCCATCCAAAATGTAGACTGTTGTGCTCGAACCGAGCGCAGTACAGTAATACGTTTTGAGCAGATGGAAGCAATAACCTTGAAGAATAAAAGTTATGTTGCTTGATCAACATCGGTTCCAGAGTTACACGTTTTTTGCGACCAATGCTACTGCTGCGCCCTGATAATCTGTTCACGTGTTTCTTTGTCATTTTTGTAAAACAGTACATTTGCATTTGTGTTCATGGGCGGAGGAGTATAGTTTGGAAAAGTACTTAAGTGTCCTACAGTTTGAGTTGCCCTTGAACCTCTCCTGTCCTTACAGTATTAGTTGGTCAGGTGTCAATCTGTTGCCAGCCAATCAGAACAAGCAGAGAGAACTTTCTGGTAACCTACCGGGTTCTCAGAGGGGTGGGGCTAACGAGAGGGGCGGGGCTAACGAGAGGGGCAGGGCTAACGAGAGGGGCAGGGCTAACGAGAGGGGCGGGGCTAACGAGAGGGGCGTGGGAAGCAGAGAAAGAGGAGACAATAAGACTTATCACGAGATGTACATTACAGGAAAATGTGTTTTATTGTTGTGTAGTTGTTTGAGTTCGACCGGAGTTTGTTATAGTCGAGTGAGGTCCAATAAAACCAGACGTGAGCCTGATGGAGGCCGGCTGGGTCGGTACAACTCTAAAGTGCTGCGGTCACTTAGCTGCTAACAAGCTAGCAGCTTCGCTCAGGACTGAGCTGCATTCAGGGACAGAGACGCAGGACGGATGGTCCTTTCATCACAGCACCTCCTGCTGGACACAAAGACTGTTATCTCCCTCTAAGGAACAGTGAGTACTGACCACACCTTCTCCTTGAGGATTTAAATGAGCTCCAACTGGCGCGCCAACGTTACGTCCCGTCACACTGACATCCGGGTATTATTGAGTTTTTATTATCTGTGGGTTCCTGTTTGTGTTTAATACATGTTGACTGTGTTTCATTCAATGTGTGGTTTAAATATTAACATGTTAAAGGAATGTTATTCCAACTAAAGAAAGTAAACAGGGCTACATGTGAATGCCTGAGTTTGAACTGAGACAGTGAAGCTGTATCTGAAGCTAACAGGCCGCTAGTAGTCAGTCTGTCCATTAAATTGGGCTTTTGTAGACACATTCCTAAGATCTATATTTTCTCCAATTCACCTCCCATGCAACAGGGGTATGATACATTCACTCCTTCTCCTTCTCCTCCTGCTCCTCCTCTCCTCCTCCTCCTCCTCCTTCACCTTGAACAGTAGAACTTTAGTATCTTAAAATAGAACTTACTGATAGAACTTTGTAGTTTGGCTTTCTGGAAGAAATTATATTTTCTTGATTCTTGTTGTTCTGGTTTGAACCCTCATGGTTGAAATGAACTTATTGTAAGTTCCTTTAGATAAAAGAGTCAGATAAATGTAATGTAATGTAATGTAATGTAATGTAATGTAATGTAATATGAAGACCCTGAACCACAATTGGAATTGAGAAGGTGGACTACACTAGTAAACATAATGCCTTTTAAACACTCCAGGCCTGACCTTACTTTTACGTACCTGTTTGTGTTCGTGTGTTTGAACAAGGTGACCATAGTAGAGGCCGGCGGTCGTGTCGGAGGACGAGAGGAGACCTACAGGAACAAAGAAGAGGGCTGGTATGCTGAATTCGGGGCCATGAGAATCCTCAGTTCTCACGAATAAGTTGAAGATTTCCATATAAACATGACACACGCTTCTGCAGCGCTGCACCCATCAACTTCTCTGTCAACACAATCGTCCACTGGCTTGCTGAAACCCTGGACGTCAAGCTGAATGATTTCCTCATGGTTGACCCCGACACCTCCTGCCTGGCTAATGGGGTGCTGCAGAAGACGTATGTAGTGCAGCAAAACCCTGACATCCTCGGGTACGACGTGTTGGAAAACAAGAAAGGGAAGTGGGCCGACCAGCTGCTAGATGAATCTTTGAAGCAGGTATCTGAGAAGGAGGAAAAGAAGGCGAGCTCGAAAAAGAGGAAACAAAAAAAACAACTCTGCTTTTCTGAAGCTTCGTATTCCCAGTAAGCACATAATGAGCAGTTTATTAAATTGGATGGTGCAACACTCATTCCATCACTTCCTCCATTTGGACCTTCACCTACACTTTCTGTCCATTTCCTCATAGGTCACTACTGACTGGTAATTGATCAACAGCACAAATCTGTCTCAGTTGAACTGTAAAAGAAACCACTGTGTGATTTTACTGCCCTTCTCCAATCAAATTCATTCATAGTGGAGGTTTGAATGTCTTTGTAAATGCTGGTCTTAGTTAAGTTTGATCTGCTCCAAGCAGCAATGCTGAAGCAAGAGTTGTTTAAAATCTTGACTAAAGATTTGATAACTCTGTGTGAATTTACATCACTCTGAACAAACATGATGGATTTATTGGACAAACTGTCTTCAAGTGGCTTCGTTGTCCTCGAGCTTTCCCTGGTTTACTTCTTGTGACAGTTGAGTTACATGTTCATGGTTTATCACAAGGCTCGATATATGACTACTCTCAATAACTACTTGACTCAACTCGAAAGTTCCTTCTTTTCTGTTTTGCAGGTGAAGATGAAGTGGAGGCTAACGGCTGCAGGGCGGCGCTGGTAAAACATGACTGTTAGTCCCTGCAGGTGAAGAACAACATGAGATCATCACATATTCAATGGATTATGTGAATTTCTATTGATATTTGAGATCGTGACCAATAGTTTAAAATGGGCTGTACCATTTTCAAATGTTTACCATCTGAAACAATCCGGTTTTCGTGTCCGCTGGTACGTGAACATTTGTGACCTGAAACTGGAGCAGAGAAACATCAGATTTTGGGGAGGAGGTCGCAGGGAGCCAAATCCGGCGAGTATGGAGGTCGGGGAGCTACGATTGGGTTGTTGAGGGTGAGAAACTTTCAACGCGCTGAGCGGGCGTGTTGTCATGTTGGAGAACCCGGCGGTGCCACATTTCAGCTGGTTTGCAGTGAATGTTTTCCCTCAGCCATAGGTAGTTGCAGCAGTGTTGGACGGTTTCGGCGCATTATGATTGGTTAAAATTAACCCGAGGTCTACGCTCAATAGGATGGAACCAAATGAGTCCCTATGGAACGAGGCCAGAACCATGTTCACACAGTGAAACTGGGTCTGGTTCCCACCGGGCTACTCAACTCCGTGGTGAAATTACAAATGCTCACATCGCTGCTGATGTTGAGAGACGTAACTTGGAAGGTCACAAAGGTCACAGCTTCCCTCTGCTCCGTACATGTCACGGTGCTGCACTCGGTTCATGTGGAACCGGAGCAGTCTTTGAACTTTTGATTCCCCCTGTATTACACAAACGATTAGAAGTGTGTAAGAACTGCAATCTGTACTGATAAACCGAGGCTTTCTCTACATCATTTAGTATTTGAATCTTGATGTTTGGAAACATGACTGCTCATCATTTTTTTAACGATTTTGTTTCAAGGAGTTTTATGCCTTCTTTTCAAGTAACTGAAGACACAATGTTGGATTTTTGTTTGTTTAATCTGATTCAGGAAGGAAATCTGAGTGCAGAAGCCATTAGGATGATTGGAGACCTGACTTTAGTGGAGCGTAGAGATGATCTATATGCAAAATGAAATCAGTGACAACACCACGTAAAGCCTGGCAACTATTCAAAACTTTTTTTCACAGTTGAGCTTAAACGTTTAAAAACCCTGAACAGAAATAAATCAGTGGCATTAATCAGCGGTCCTGAAAGTTCTAGAAAACTCAAATTACTCTCTTTTTTGCAGATGGCACTGTTTTATATATTTTAGTTATTGACTTCTCAAAACAACGTGGGAATTTTATATAATTTGATCTAAAGTCATAGTAATATGTATTCAGTAATTTAACATGTAACAGTAAAGTACATTTTGATTTATTTTTCAACCTTGAACAATCACCTTTAGTTAATGTGATGGATGCATGTTACTGTTTAAAGCATATGTTTAAAACTGTCGACACTGGATTCCAGACATGGGTACAACCTTGATCCAGATGGTGGCAGCCAAGAGCTAATCTCAATAAACACGAATGACTGCATGTTATAAACCGTTATTAACTATCTAATTATTTACCCGTGCAAAACCGTCACGATAAATTCCTTCAGACAAAAATGCCTGCCGTAAGAGTGGCTATTTGTCGTTTTGTTTTAAAGTGACAGTGAAGTGACTGGTGGGACGGACCTTCTTTCTGTCATTAATGCATCGGTCCACCTGAAGTCCAGAGTCAAGCATATCAACCGGTGGGATGAAGGAGTCACAGTCATTCCAGACAGATCAAGACTCCTCTCTTACTAATCTGACCGATCAACACCACCACGAGCTCTCGGGTCGGAAGAATTGAGTCTGAGCAATGAGCGTTGTGTGATGAATGAAAAAAAGCAGACCAAAAGGTAACATTTGATGTGTCGTCATTCAGTCGTAGCCTGACGATCACATCACATCATTTGTAATCTGATTTGGAGGATTAATTTCCTCCTAAAAGAATATTTGTAATCAAATCCTTCTCATCTCTTCATCCTGTCATGTCAAGCCCAGTCTTGCAGACCATCGTAATTTAAAATCGTCGGGTGTTTGGTGATCTTGTCTGTCACGTGAACACCAGAGTGAACAGTGGCAGAGCAGCTATTGAAAGCACTTTTCTCACTTCCTTAAAACCGAACTCAATCAAAGATGCCAATCTTCCATGCGGTCGGCCGATGAAACAAACAAAGACGAATTAGTGGTATAAAGCATACTGAAGTTTCGTCATGGCAGTTCCCATAAAAACGGTCCAGTTATTGTAAATCACCTGATCACATGAGATAGCAATCGCATAGGCGGGGAAGGAGAGACAAACATTCCAGAGAAGTATAAAAGTCACCAATTCATTAGAACACTGTGGCATCAGGTTTTGGCAGAGACGCTCCTTGAAAGGTAGGAATTTGTTATTTGATCTGAAATAACTCATTAAATCCTCACTGTGCATATGAAACTATTTAGGAGGTAAATTATAAAAGATTATATATCCTGTAGAAGATTGGATGAAATCAGACCATAAAAAATGGAAAGAAGGATTAAACTGAGATACAGCTACAAAAAATAGGTTAGGTTAGATTAGGTAGTTACTTTATTAATCTCCACAGCAGCATACAGGAAAGCAATAAAATAATAATAAAATAATAAAAAGCAATTAAATAACAGTAAAATAAATAAATATAAAATGCACAATAAATACAGTATAGATATATTATAATTTCATATTTAAATACAGAAACGTAAAGTAAAAAACAGCCAGCAGATGTGTAAAAGATGCTGCTGCTTTGTATGCAAGAACAGAAACCGTTGTTCTTTGTATTTCTTTTTTTTAGACACTTTTTATCAGCAAAATACATAAAAACTAAAGGTAAAGCTGTCGGAGATGAAAAGTTTCCAACTTCAGATCTTCAGTGTTTCTGTTTCTCTTCCTCAGGCGAGCCGGTAGAGATGGATCCACATGTGGTGACGTGGAAATTAGGTGAGTACGAAATGTTGTTTCACAGACGAAGCTTTATTTGGTTGTACTTCTTTTGTTTTTTGATTATTTTTTGTTTGTAGAATTTGATTTGAATTGTTGAATAATTCTTCCTGTCCTGTCCTGTACGAGCTGAGCATATAAATGTTGCTGTGGTCAGTTCCCTGAGCTTTATTCCTGTCTGCGGTTTCAAACCACTGAAGAAATCAGCGCTGCACACTCGCTGTACTTCTGCTTTTCAGCACAAAGGAGTCATGAGTTCAGTTTGATGAAATGAGGAGAAGGAAGTGTTTACTGTAACATGTGACACACACTGACCAGGAGAGCGGGAGCATAAACCCTCCAACTGAATCTCTTTCGTTACAGCGTCACTTTGTTACTATCGTTCTTTATCAATGCACAAAAAATCCCAATAGGAATAAATTAGTTGAGGCTCAATTCAAATTGAAGTGTGACAAAAATGTTATGTTTTTCATCTGTAGACCAACACATGGTGATGAAGTGGGTACAGTTTGGCAGTTTAGACAGATTTTTAGTTGAAGTAGTAGCGCTTCGTTTGAAAAAAGAAAAAAACATTTTAAAATGTTTCTAACTCGAGTAGAAACGTGCAACATTGGTATTGAAAAGTTGAAGTTTTCTGGAGAACCAAAGTAAAAACTTGCAGGTTAACAAATTAAAATTGTGGGAAACTTCATGTTTATTCACCATTTCTGTCCTCTGCTAAAAATGAAGGAAGGTTCATGCGCTGCTATTTTCTTGTGTCTTCAGTTGCGGCCGGTGTGCTGCTGCTCGGTCTGAACCACATCACGGCTGCAGCCCGTCTGAAGGAACATCTGTCTGACTGTCTGGAGGACAAAGACTACGATCAGCTGCTGCAGACGGCGAAGACCGGCCTTCCGCACCTAAACGCATCTCATCATGTTGTCATCGTTGGAGCCGGCATGGCTGGACTGACGGCCGCCAAACTACTGCAAGACGCAGGACACAAGGTGCTCGCAGAGGGCCGATACTTCAGAGCTACTGTCATTGTTTTGTTGGCCACCAGGGGGCAGAAATCTGGAGTTTCTCTGTTGCCTGGTGCAAGAAACCTTGGTGTTTTATTTGAGAGTATTTTAATTATTTAGCAGCACACCATAAACCTCATCCATTCATCTTTTCAATCACCTGAGATGGGTTTCCAAAATTGTCTTTCCCTCTTTAAGGCACAGAAACCATTTAAGTTGCTTTTTCTCCACATTTGAATTATTACGTCCAGCTTTTTACTTTCTCAACCAAAAATCTGTCCATCAACTTCAGACTGTGCTGAACGCAGTTGTCAGGTTTTTAACCAAAGCCACAGGGTTTGGCCATTTTACCACCATGTTAGCAAATACATACGTGGGGAAAAATAGTTTAACAAGCAGCGATCAATAAGTTACCGGACTGTTCCTGTTGTGCGCGAACGGTGCGTGGCACCGCAACATGCTTTACTTTTTCCTCCAACGGACACTGCTGGCTAACAGTTTGATTTATCTGTTTGAACAAGGTGACCGTAGTCGAGGCCAGCGGCCGCGTCGGAGGACGAGTGGAGACCTACAGGAACGAAGAAGAGGGCTGGTATGCTGATCTGGGTGCGATGAGGATCCCAAAAAATCACGAGTGAGTAAAAATACCTTCTCTTATAGGAATGCCTGTATTACGTACATTACCAATTATCTTTAGCAGGTCAAAAATATCACTTCAAGTACTTAAATACACTCAACAATCAACAGAAACTCTTTGACAGCTGTTTTGATGTGTCGGCCAAATATAATTCTCCAATCTATTCGCTTTTGTCTCATTTATGTTCCTTAAAATCTCTGAATTGGAATTGATACATGCAAGTACAACACTAAATGTCTCGACTCACATTTGGATTTTCTAGTCGCGAGCTAACGGCCTCATCTCCTCACAGCATCGTCCGCTGGTTTACCAACACCCTGGGGGTGAAGCTGAATAGGTTCATCATGGATGACCCCAACACCTTCTACCTGATCCACGGCCTGCTGAAGAGGACGTACGCAGTGAAAGCAAACCCCGACATCCTGAAGTACAAACTGCTCCCGAGTGAGAAGGGGAAGTCGGCCGACCAGCTGCTGCAGCTGGCGTTGCAGAAGGTGAGTCGGGATGCCTGTGTGGTGTTTCCGTGTCGGTTGGGTTTGCACCCAGCGCCACTGCCAATAACTCTGAACTGTACTCGGTCTTTTCTGCAGGTGAAAGATAAAGTCGAGGCTGACAGCTGCAGAGCTGCGCTTCAGAAGTACGACCACTATTCTGTGCAGGTACGTCACAATTTTAGGTCTAAAAAGTCTGAAACGCGAGTTGTGGAAACATGATGTGAATTATGCTCCTCGGCTAACGCTTATTTTGAAAGGGAAAAAAATCATATGGTTTGAATTTGAGGAAGTGAACATTTTGTGTTTGGTGTTTGAGGAATACCTGCGAGAGGAAGGAGGTTTGAGCGCAGGAGCTGTGAGGATGATCGGAGACTTGCTCAACGAACAGAGCCTCATGCACCTGGCTTTGACCGAGATGATCTACGACCAGAGCGACGTCAGCGACAGCATCTCGTAAGATTGGTTAATGCATTTTGGCATTCACATTAGTCTGGGAAGTTTTTGGTTCAAAAGCCAGGAACCTCTTGAAGCATCTAAAACAAGTGTTTATAGCTGTTTTTCATGTTTCCCTCTTTTTACTCCACCTTTACTATGTCTTGCCTGGAAGCAGCTAGCAGGGACAACTCGGTGACAGACGCTATGTCTTGTAGGCCAAATCTGGAGAATTAATTTTCACACAGGATTCACAAAAACAAGTCGACTCTGATCCACGTTCTAGTTTCAATGAGAAGACTGTAAATCTTCACTTTTTTTTTTTTTTGAAGGTATGATGAAATAACTGGTGGGTCAGATCTCCTCGTCAAATCTTTTCTCACTGTCCTCGATGTCCCCATCCTCCTCAACTCGAGGGTCAAAAGCATCAAGCGTTCAGATGAGGGTGTAACCGTGCAGTACCAGACAGATAATCAGTCCTCTTTGACAGACCTGACTGCTGATGTCGTCCTGGTAACAACCACAGCCAAAGCAGCCCTCTACATGGACTTCAGTCCGCCTCTCTCCATCAGAAAGATGAATGCCCTGAGAGGAGTCCACTACGACAGCTCCACTAAAATCATCCTCACCTTCAGCAAGAAGTTCTGGATGAACGACGGCATCCGAGGAGGAAAGAGCATCACAGACGGGCGCTCTCGATTCATCTACTACCCCAGCCACAGTTTCCCAAAAAACAACACGATCGGCGTCCTCCTGGCTTCCTACACCTGGTCTGACGACTCCCTCGTCTTCCTCGGTGGGAGCGACGAAGACCTCAAAGAGCTGGTCCTGAGAGATTTGGTTCAGATCCACGGGGAGTACGTCAGGTCCCTCTGCACCGGGGTGGTGGTGAAGAAGTGGAGCTTGGATCCTTACAGCTTGGGCGCCTTCGCTCTCTTCACACCCTACCAGCACTTGCAGTACGCCAAGGAGCTCTTCAAGAGCGAAGGCAGGGTGCACTTTGCTGGTGAACACACAGCCTTCCCTCACGCCTGGATCGAAACATCCATGAAATCTGCCATCAGGGCGGCGACCAACATCAACAACGTGGCACGCAAAGAGAGTTCTCAAAGTCAACACCACCACGAGCTCTGAGCTCCCAAATCTGTGCAGTCTGTTTTAAAGTAGTGACGACATGATGATGAAGACAAATTACAAAAGAGGGTCGCACTTTAGCTTGATTGATTATTGCTTTAACTTAATTGCTGCACAATTGAGTAACCTGTACTTGATTTACTTCGTCTATCAGATAATAAGAATTAAAAGACTACCTTGGTAAATTTCCAGACCTTAAAATGACATCATTAAATCACTTATTTTGTCTAATCAACAAACCAATGAATGCAGGTTTATCTCTTTTAGACTTCTGTTTTTTTAAGTTATTAAACAATTAAACGTGTCTTGCAGCTTACTTTGGTGTTAACTGTCAGAAAACAGTTCCACGCATCTGTCAGGACTTTTTTTCAAACGTCACTCAGGATACAAACATTGGTGGAGCAAACTTGTACCTTCCAAAAAGCATCATCTTCACAAAACCAAACCACAAAAAACCTCTGCAGGTGGAAAATCTTTTATTTCGTTGTTAGGTGATCTTTTTATTATTTATTTTTTTATTGCAACAGTCAGTCAATAAAAACAAACAGCTCTAAAAACAAGGTCAACACACAGAAGAAGAGTGGATAAATGAAACTGATCTGTAGTTTAAGTTGGGTGCAAAAACATAACCAAGAAGTCCAGCAGGAGTAAACGGTGAAATTTGCTGACATGACATGTTTCAAAAGGGTTCATTTGTGGTCGTGTCGATTATACACTTGGTAATTTCTGCTCTGGAGTTATATATTTTGTCACCCCAAGCAGTTGCTGGAAAGGACTTAATTTTCACTTTTAATTGGATTCATATTTTCACATCATTAATTTGTGTTTTTGAACTTTTGCACATTAATATTGGGTCATTTGTGCCATAATTTGCTATTTGTTTACAAAAACTAGTAGTTTGTGTTCTGAAATGTCTTTGTGCTCTTAGAAGATTTACTTTGTCTGCACAGATTGGTCATTTCAGGAAGTAAAAATCAGAACAGAAGCTCTATGATTGCTGTTTATGCTGATGACATAACTTTAATTTATTTTTGTGCATTCGATGACATCAAATCTAAAATTCTACTGCAACTTGCAATAATATGTTCTAATTTATTACTATGATGAAACACACCAACTAATTTAATAGAATTCTGCTCATCCAACGAGGTTGTTGTCTTTACTTGTTGCTGCTATGGCAACTAAGCAGTTTTCCCGCTCTGTGTAGAAACAGCAGAGGTAAAACCAAACCGCTGGGCAGACTGAACCAGATCCCAAACACCAGCGCCAAACACCCGGCGCCGTCACTCAGCAGCTCTGACTGATCCAAAGCAAGGCTCAGAAGCATCCCAAGAAAATACACGGACAGAACTGCCATTATGGCCGTGATGGTGTTGAAAGCCCTCTGCTTCGATTGGTCCACCCGCTTCCTGGCCCCGCCCACTTCCCCCGGCCCCGGACGAATCAGAACGCAGAGGACAGAAAGGCTGCAGAAAGAGACGATGACCAAGGAGAAGCTCAACAAGACGAAGAACGGCACGAAAGGAATGTCAGGGAGGTACAGAGATAAGACACCAAGCCACCCGAAGCACAGCGACCAAAAACAGCCGAGGGTGGTGTTCCTGACCCGGACACCACCTGACTGCTTCAGCCTCAGGTAGTGAACGGGGTGAACCACGGCCAGGTAGTGGTCCGCACAGGTCAGAATGTGAAGCAACAGCTCTCCGATGTAAACAATCGAAGACACGTACAGCCCCACTTGTGACGCTGCTGAGTGACCAGTGAAGTGACCACCGAGGTACACGGTGGACCCACACAAAAACACCAGCTGCATGACGGCTGTGTGGTAGGCGAACATGTCCGAGTGGCTCGTCGCTGCGAAGGAGCCCCGCCGCCATCGTTGGTATCCCAGGTAGAGGACGAAGACGGAGACGGGAAGGTAGACGAAGGTCTTGGTGACGAGGAATATGATGGAGATGTAATTAGCGATTTGAAAGTGAAGGCAGTGGTTGACGATATATTGAGAAGAGGAAGAGTTGGCAGCCATGTTGGATTTGTGTGGTGTTTGTGCTTTAATGGGGAGAGGGAAGGGAAGAGGAACACAAATCATGTTAGTGGGACGACAGTATTTCAGATCTTCAACTTCATATTACAGATTAGAGTCTTTTACATCAGTTTTTTTTATTTGTCTTCAATAACTGTTATAAAAGTGTTCAATCATTTTCCAGATGTTGTCCGTGTGCTACGTGAAGGATCTACCAGATGTTCACAACACGGGGAGAAGCTACGACCTTCGTAAATATTCTCACTTATTGTATTTTTTATGTCTTTAATGGTGATTATAGATGCTTCAGTAGGCACTAAGCACAACATGTTTGGATGTCCATCCACTTTATACGAGGGTAAAGGTAAAGGTAGCCTCACCACAAACAGACGCACATTCACAGTCGAATGTTGTACATTGTATGTGTGTGTGCTTACCTGAACCCAAGAAATTACTAATGTTCATTTAATGAAAAAAACTGACATGGAAAACTGGAACGTGGATAAAAAATGGGTCAGAAAGATTCAACTTCAGTCAAAAAATAACATTTTCAAATATGTATATATATATAAACAGTTTTTCTTGAATTAATGACATAACATGGCAATGTACTCTAATTTTATAAATATGAAAAGAAAGTTGGATAATAACCAAGGACGAGCAGGGATTTTAAAATATGAAATAACACCCACCTTTTCAGAAATGCCTCTTTCTGATCTTCTGTCTTCTGCTCCAAACTCACTGACTGAGTATTCTGGGATGTCAGCAGCTTATGAGAGTCATTAGCAGTGATCCATCCTATTTCTACAGCAGCGTGTGAGCGGTGAGATCAGTGGGTTTTGTGTTAAATATTAAAAGTCAATCATTCATTTAATGTGTTTGACAGGATTCAAATGACCCGTAAACAAAGACTGATGTTTATGCAAATCAGAGTCGAACTGACGCGGCGTTTTACCGTGAAACAGAAGTTGGATGAAAATGTTCCGTCAGGTGCTTCGTGACATATTATTGTAAGTGCAACCGCGGCCAGGTGTGACTTTGAGCCCGATTCTGTCGGTCCAATGAATCGCTGCAAACACTGCAACCAAGTCAGACTTCAAGCATCGACGACTTTTTTAATGTGGTTTAATGAGTAATTGTGAGCTGTAGTTGATACTGATTGCGTTGTAACAACAGTTGTCACAGAATAAGCTCAATTTGCTCTATGCAGCGTATTTCACCAAAACACCGGAGTTTGTAGATCATAATGTCCGAAAAGAATCACAATTCAATGCAGATAGTTCTGTTTGATCCATGTCTGCTAGAGTTTGTCCGTTCTGCCATCTTTTTGAAAAAGAACTGGACCTCCAATCGATCCCTGCTGCACACCAGAAGCAACTGAAACAAAGACACAGTGGTACGTCGCTTAGACGTCAACCCAAAGTTTAATGTGGTTCAAAAGAAAATAGCCAGCGAAGTCACAGCGAAGAAAACTTGTACAAATTGTAAATTATAATAATATATCAAATGTTTGGATCAAATTCTATTTTATCAAACCTTAATTCCTTTATATCACTTATATTCTGTAAAGTCTAACATTTTACGCTGTATATTTATATAAATAATTTGTGAGTAAAACCTGCAGTCCAAAAGGAGGACATTTCTATTTATTGTGGACAAAACATATCTTTGAAGATTGAGAAAAAAAATCTAAATAATATTGTTACTACATTATATTTCAAAAAAACTTAATCCGCAACAATTATTTTTTGTGAGTTTTTCAGATTTTTTTTCCCGGCTTCATAAAAGTATGTAATGGGTCCAACTAGAGGAAAAAGTTAACCTGAAGTCAATAACACAACGTTCACCCAAAATGTTATCTAACTATAAGAGTAAAATCTACGTTACATGTGCGTTCAGCAGAGTAAAATGGATTAACCATCAACTGTCCATTTTTGTGTACGTTTTCTTTAGATATTTATGCAAATTTTAACCAAATTATCAAAACTAGGCAAAAGAAAGTGCAAACTGAAATCTATTTCTATCCACTACTTTTGATGACAATCCAATGTAAATATCAGGAGGTTGGTACATCGACGTAAACAGCTGGTGGCACTAATTCTTCAGCTAAAATTAGTTAACGATAACGTGAGTAAAATCCGATCCGACCCTCATCCTGATTGAGCGTTGGGTTTACAGCCGGCTCGTTTTCCTGCTCTGTGCAGAAACAGCAGCGGCAGGACCAGACTGCTGGGCAGATTGAACCAACCCTCAAATGCCATCAACACACACAGAGCCTCACCGACGACTGTTTGTGACGATGCCAGCACATTGCAGACCAGGTTCCCTCCAAATTTCAAGAAAAGCACTCCCATTATGATGAACACGATCTGAAACGCTTTGAGCTTTGATCGGTCAATTCCAACCCGGCCTCGAACTGTGCGAATCAGAGCACAGAGAATAGAAATGCAGAAGGAAGCTACGGTAATTAAATACAAGCCCATTTGGCAGGCGCTGGGTAAAAGAGTGTGCGTCGGGTTTCTCGTAATCAGAATCGTCAAATACGTCTGTACGAAGGACTGCAGCCAAATGCACAACGTGCTGATGAGCAGGATGCGGACGCCTCAGTCTCATGCAGGTGACGGGGTGCACCACGGCCAGGTAGACAGATCAGGATGGGCAGAAACGTCTGTCCGTTCCAGGGGAACACCGTGATGATTAACCCCACTCGGATCGTCCCGGGGACGGAGACGGAGACGGATCGGTCACACGTGCTTACGGTGGACCCCGATATCCCGATCAGCTCCGTGGCAGCCAGGCTGTAGGTGTAGAAGTCCGAGTGACTCATGAGTGCTGCAGAGAAACGCTGTTGTTTCCATCGCTTGAATCCCAGATAGAGGACGAAGGCGGAGAGTGGGAGGAGGAGGACGAAGTTGGTGGCGTTGAAGGCAGCGTACATGTGATTGGTGACGATGGAGTTGAAGCATTGATCATTTGGGGACGAGCTGCAGCTCTCGGGAGGAAGGGACTCGTTGGTGGAGGATGAGCAGTTGGTTGTCATTTTCAGACAGTGGAGGCCTGAAGAAGAGGAGAGACACACAGATGAAGGAAGATTTGATTTACTGAGAAGGAAAGGAAACAAGAACTAGAGGAAATATGAATAGTTTACAGGCACGTGAGCAACTCCGTGAGGTTGTAAATACTAAACATAAATATATGGTAAAGTTAATGTTCACCGTCTTTGTGGAGCACGTTAGCAAGCTAACGTTCTGAAATTGGCAGTAAACAACGTTTTTGACAAGTTTGAATCTTCACCTGATGATGGCGCCAGATGAAAAGTCTGAATTTTAATGTGCCCCAGTTTGCGCCCCTTGTTCATGAACCAAACACTGCACATAAAAAGGTTCGTAGTCTTTGGGTCTGAAAAGTCAAGCATTAAAGTGTAATACTACTGAGGGCCACTAGGGGTCTCCAATAGACTCCCATTGAAAAAGCATCAAGTTCTCCTAAAATACAAAGTCAGTCAATTTGTTTCCACAAGTCACGGTGGTCCTTCTGTCCTGTCGACTAATATTCCATCTGATTGGGAACCGAAGGATGCTACATGTAGTAATACATGGTAACAATATGAAGCCTAAAACTAGACAAGGGGTCACAAAAAACATCACTGTTCGTCCTGATGGGACCATGAATGTCTGAGCAGCTTGTCATAGATATCCGTCCAGTAGTTGTTCAACATATTTCACTCTAAACCCTCAAATGTCGATAGTTTCTGGGATGGAGGTAAAGTCAGTAGAGTCATTACAACTGTGCTTTCTGACTATTAATGGTTCTCAGTACGCCGTCCACTGGGCGTGGCCCATGACGTAACTTGGTTGACACATGACTTGGTTTGTAATTTGACGATCACTATGCAACTATCTATCAAACTTTAACAAAATTAGTTCATCATAAAGCTGCATTATAAAATTGAAGACCATTACTAAAATAATAAAAGTTTTGTCGCCTACCAAAGAATTGGTTTGGCTGCTGCTTTGGTTAAGAATGTCATCAGTACGTCCTCATTACTTATCCACGGCACGCTCAGCAATTAGCTGTTGTAGTCCGTTTTAATACACTCATACGTATTATAAATCAATCCAAAATATACTCACCAGAAGTGCTGGTTTCTGACCTTCGTTCTTGTGTGCCTTCGCAGTCACAGACTGCCGTGTGGAGTTTGCAGTGCGAGTGAGTCCATGTCTGAGTGAACGTGTACGTAACATGTATTTGGAGGCAGGACTGTATTTTTTTCCACGTGGTAAAAAAACAATAGTCATTACTCATTTACTGTGTAAATGGTTAGAATCCCATTATTCTTCCACGGGGACGTCAGCGCTATCCCTCGACGTTCCCTTGAACATTTCCTTTGTCTACACTGCAAAATTGCATAAAACATCATCCTAAAAAAAGAATAAATAAAATGCAGCACATTTTCATTGTGAAATTGATGACTCATGTCATGAATGCTAAAGTTTTTATTAGCTTGTGGAGTTTTTGAGATAAATTTACACCCTCGGAAATTAGACACCAATACAATGATGACATCGAGGTATTGTGCTCATTCAACTTGCGTTTTCAATTGGATGGATTTAGAAATTGTTGAATGTTGGAAATGATTTTAATTAGCATTAATGGAAAATAAGTTCTTGTTTTTTGTCAAAAAAAAAAAATGAACACTACAGTCGAGAAATAAGGCCCACAAAACAGAGGTTGGACATAAGAAGTTATTTTAAACAGGAATTTATAACCAATTAAGATGGTGAAGGTGTGTTCGGATGACACTGCCCTGCCAAAGTGCCCATGAGCAAGACATTTGATTGCTACCTGTCATACGGCTCTCCCTGTAATAACAGACAATAGAATTTGCCTGCTGAATACACCTTGAACTCACACAAAACCATTTATTGGTTTTGCGATATGCAAAAAGACGTCGCAGTCGTCCCTCCAGCTGTCAGTTTGATGTGCGTCGATGGATTGACCAAATACCAGCGAACAGCAAGGAAACCAGGTGGGAGACGCAGGACAGGCTCAATCAAACAACACTGATGATTCGATGAGTTCCATTTAAATAACTCAAAATACAGTTTTGTGTTGTTGTTTTGTCTTTCCAAAAAAAAAGTTCAACTGTGATGCTGCCCAGAATCTGTACCAGCCAGAGGCCAGACATGGTGTTGTGGTCAGGTGGCCGTTCCGGCGACTATCAAAACAGTCGGCTGTAGATTGAACACATCAAGTCATTGCTTGACTTTACGGTCTCTATTGCTGAAAGCTTTGGTTGCCCGCTGTGATTATAGTCTGGACACCTTGTTCGCATCAACGTTCACTCAGCCACAGTTATCCCACTCACAATCTGCGTGGGTTGCCGACAATTTATTTCGGTTTCTGTCCAGGGACTGTTGTTCTCGTTGTTCTTTGTGGCGCCAAAATCTCTGCTCTCTGGTAGCTCTGCAAGTGGTTACATAGATTCTGAAAATGACATCGTCAACATGTGTCACGTTGTGAGCATAGGCTGTGTGTAAAAGAGTTCGTAGCTTCCAGGTCTGAAAAATGGTTCTGATCCAGAAGTGTCTTCAGCTGCAATACCAGCGAGTGCCACTAGAGGTCGGCTCCAAAAAGCCTCCGGCTCCATAGACTCCCATTCAACTTCTCTCATCAAATCCAAAGTGAATAAAATGTGTCCATCAGTTATCTCGGTGTTGTTAGCTAAAGTCACTCCTTCTTATTAGTTTTCTGGAGGTCCATCTGAAAATAATCCCTCATTCATTAGAAAAGAAGATTCAAGAAGACCTGTTTTTGGGGGCGTGTCTGTTTGATTGACAGGCCTGTGGTGCAGTCAGGTTACAGCTATCGGTGGGCGGGACGTCGTATCGTCAGGTTTCCAATCAGATCGGTCAGATCCACCGCTCGGAACTAAATTTGCCGTTAATGCTTAAATACTTTTACTTAAGTAAAATATGTCATGTCAGACCCAACACTTTTACATAAATAATGTATCTGAAAACCTCTCACCTCTATCTACAGGTGCTATGCAAGGCATTAAGCCTCATTCACCACTTTATTATATATATTCACTCCATGTTTAGGATAAGTAACGAGATATCGCTTCTAGCTGTAGCTGCCATTAAACTGCACTGTGTCAACACAGTCTGGTCGAATATTGCTTTATTTGAATAAACATCTGTCAAAGTTACAGGTCATTTGAATCCTGTCAAACGTAATGGACTGATTAAATGAAGAACAGCCGCTGGTATGGAAATATGTCGAGACTGCTCTTGTTCTTCTATCAAAAGAAAAGAAAATGCTTAATCTGATCTCAATCTTTTTTTCATGCACACTTCTTTAACTATCCTAAACTGCACTTTGTTGTCTCAGATGTGATAAACTGAACATAAACAGCTCCAAAACCGATCACACACATTATTAACGGGGTCTATGTTGATGCACGTTTGGACAAAACATACAGTAAACTTAGAAAATTATTGTTTTTCTGCTGCAAAAAGTCAAAAACTCTTCATGGAGAAAAACTGTGTTCTAGACTAATGAGAAATAATCTGACAAGAAAATCTGCCTGCTGTAGTTTACAGTGATGGAGTCACAATAAATCCTTAATTTGCATTGCACCATGCAAAAGAGCCATTCCTGACTGTAAATGAGCATCAACGATCTGCTCACAGGCAGAAGCAGCGCTGCTCATCCAGAGAGAGCAGTGAGGTTGAACACTGCTGACGAGGTTAGCCTACTTTCATCATTTTAGTTTTCTTTCACGGATGTCACTGGATGGCAAACTAACTTTTAATGTTTTGGTTTTTAAAAAGTTTGCTCTTGACTCAGGAGTTTATTTTATTATTAACTCACTCATTGCTTGTTGAATGATTTGTTTTGTTGCTGTTTGTCAAATTCTTGTTGTAATCCGTGAATGATTTTGGGTCACCGTGGGTCTCCTCCAACTTACCGCGAGGTAACACTACAAACAACGTACTTCTTATTGACGGCCAAACGGATAAATCTACTTCTTCACCGGATGTTTTGGGCGGTAAATGAGCGACATCTAGTTCCGTCCTCTGCACGGTTTCTTACGTTTTGTCTCCCTGTTTTTTCTGACTTCCCGATTTGGTCACGTTTTCTTCATTTTTGTGTTCCTATTGAGGGTAAACGCTTTCTTTTTGGTCTGTTTTGAGTTTATTGTTTAACCTTGTGCTGCAGCCCTTACTTAGTTTAGTCACACAAAACATAATGCTCAGAATTATTTGGGAACTATTTCATAGAGTTCCTGGAGCAGGAGAAGACATTTCTTGTCCTACCTGAAAGACTGTGATGGAGTGATGTGTTTTTTGGGGAAAATTGACTGGATTCATTTAGTTTTCGTCTGTCTGACTTCGCGGTCTTGCTTTGTTCAGATCGTCGTAATCTTTGTTTGGTTTCCGTCAAAAATAGACTCGTGCCAATCTTCAGCGCCGTGCAGTGCCGACGGGTACGCTGCTGACTCGGCACCGCGGTGCAACCGGTGGGATACGAAGCACTGACTTGAATGGTGGCATCCATCTCTGGCGGAAAACAGCCTTTAAGAGTTTTAGAGTGTGATTCCACACATCATTGATGAAGAAGGAGATTATTCCGAGTTTTCCTTTTGGCGTCATGGCGGTGCCGTGGTCAGCATGGCAAGAAGGGTCAGGGTTGGAACCTCGATAGGTTCCTCGGTACGAACCTTAACTGGGGAGTTTGCATGTCCTCCCCATGCCGGCGTGGGTTCTCTCCGGGTACTCCAGAAACATGCATGTTAGATAATGGATGGATGGATGGTCAGAAATTCAGTATTTTACACTTGTGGTTAATCTCATTTTACAGTTTTAGCAAACTGTCAGCACAGTTTCAAAACAAGATGACACATCTAATCTCCTCTTTTCCTTTTCTCTATTTCTCCTATCATCTGTTTTGTCCCCTTAAATCATTTTTCTCCTCAGTAAATGCAGCAGATATGTCCGTCAACGCCTCATCAACCTCCAACGATCTTCAGGTCTACCAGTGCTACAAGTCCGTAATTAACTATTATATCTCACTTACCTTCACTACATCGAGAACCATCCTCCTCCTCCCTCTGTCCACCCTCGTCCTCTACCTGGGTCACCAACGATGGCGGCAGCAGGGCTCCTTGAAACAAGCCAGGCACTCTGATGTCTTCACCTTCCATATGGCTTCCATGGAGCTGATCGGGATCTTCGGGTTCTTCCTCTACTTTTGTGGCGAAGCTGTGTCTGAAGTAGCACAATGTGTTCATTCTATTGGTTTTTACGGAGAGATCTTTTTCCCCCTCCTCACCTGTGTGGAGCGTTACCTGGCTGTTGTTCACCCTGTCACCTACCTGGGGCTACGAAACGCCCGTGGGGTCAGGATCAGAAACATCAGCATTGGGTGTGTTTGGCTGCTGTGCTTCGTAATGATATCTGTTTCATATCTGTTCCTGAAAGAGTACACCACCATCCCAAAGTTCTGCATTTTGGTTTTCTCCATAGTGGTCATATCTTTTTGCAGTCTCTCTGTTCTCTGTGCTCTGATTGGCTCAGGGCCAGGAGATGGAGGCAAGGGAATGAAGCAAGTCAGCCAATCAAAGAGGAGAGCTTTCCACACCATCACAGCCATATCGGGGGTGGTGTGGTTGTGGTTTGTAGGCCTGCTTGTTGTCTATTCTCTGAACGAGTCACTTGAGCTGAGTGACAGTGTGAGCTGTACGATGGTGATGAGTATAAACTGGTTTAATCTGCCCAACAGTTTGGTGTCACCTCTGCTGTACCTCCACAAGACCGGAAAACTATCATGTGGCTGTTAGAACATGGAGTGAAGATGAAGATTGAATTTGACTGTATCAGATGTTAGTAGTTTAAATGAGTGGATGAAGACATTCAAAACAGTTTGTATAGAGTTTATATTTGTCCTCACCTTGATGATGTAAATATGTTCTCAGAAAAATAGCAATACAAATGCACATACACTGTTCAGGATGACTGTTCACTAGATTTGAATACAGTATTCAAATCTAATAGTGTCTCTGTGTATTGTGCAAATCTTACGATGTATTATAACAGGATTGTAGTGAATTGACAGAATAAATCTGGAAATGTTTGGCTTTTGGTTGTGTAGTCTCTGCACACATGCAGCACACATGGTAAACATGCGAAGAAGACACATCGAAGTGTGTTTTTAGATTTGTGTGTGAAGCTTTGCCATTAAACACACTGCTTTTTTTTGTGTCAGCGGGAGAGGAAAATGTGTCTCCATCAATTTACCATGAAAGTACAAGAGCATCTTCATCAGTGTTGCATGCAAAATGACCTCACAGTCCTGCTCTCACCTGCTATATTGATGTACTTTATACTTGGACCATCCTCAGTGATATCTGAGCCTCAGACTATTGGAAAGAATGAAACTCTGCTGAAAAAGTGAGTTTCTTTGATCACATTTTTTTACATCTTACTGGTTATATATTTATCTATGATTTCAGCTTTCCAATATAAAACGGTGTCATCGGCGTAGAGATGTACACAGCCAGTATGCAAGTATGATACAATGTCGTTCATATGGAAGGTGAGCAGAATCTTTAATCAATCCTTATCACATCATCCTGCGTACTTGACCGTCAAGCTTTGTCTAACTGTCGCCCTTCAACAACACAAAAAGTAGAATCCACCATCCAAGACACGCTGAGGTCTTTTAATATGCAAATCAATTCACAAAACCAAACCACAACAACCAGCTGTCATTTAGGAATCAATGCTTTATTTCAGTGTTGAATGTGTGTGAATATTAAGAGATAGTCCATAACGGTGGACAAACATGACGGAGTAATTACAGAGAGAAAGAGCAGGCAGATGACACTGTGAGAAGCTGATCAATACTTCCAGAGCTGTGTTCCAGAACACCACCCAGCCATTTGAGGGACAAATAAAACCGAAGGGCCCTCAAATAGATGTTTAGTCTGCAAATTAACGATTTATGTTTTAAATGGTTATAAGCTAACTCTTGCTTCCTGTTTGCAATAAAGTTCAAATCAAGATTACTGAGAAGGCAATTCCATCAATATCGACTTTGAAACAACATTCATATGTATGACTGACATTAAGGCTCAATATCCAGCAAACAAGGCCCAGCTTACTTTAAGGAACACAGCCTGATTTTGTTGAAACAATCAATAGCGCCGACAAATTCTAAAATCTTCTCCCAGCTCACCGTTGAAAATGTACTTTTAACAGACTCTTGAACAGACAGACAATCAGCACAAATGGAGAAACATGAACTATTTTTGGGGACAAACTTTGATTTTCATCTATTATTCTTATTGAACATGCACTTGTCTTATGGTTTTGAAAAACTAGTTTGTCTTATAGCTATCTAAAAATGATGAGCATCCAGAAACCAATGGCAACAAACAAGCAAAAGCTATTAAGTTAGCTTGTAACAAGTACATACAAACCGTCAGCATTCAGCGCTAATGTTTTTGAAAGTTTGGTCATTCTCCTATTTAGCTACAGCTCACATATTAGCTTTGTGCTAAAAGTTTCCACTGGATTCAATCAGAAATGCAATGCTAACATGCTGTTTTTGCTAACTGGCTAACTTGATTGTTTCCCTCCTACATGACAACTTAGAAACAAATAATAAATAAATAAATAATAGATGATTTGTCCACTAACAACAGTCACAACAATCATGTTTTGATTTAACAGATAAAATGTATAAAAAGAAGAAACATAATGGGCACTTAAGAATTCCAATGCACGTGGTGGAACACAATCAAGATTCAAATGAGAAACTACATCAATAAATAATAAATAAAAGTAATAAGTTCGATCAGAAAACCCTTGACCGACTGTGAACATAGTGTGTAAATAGTTTTTTGTATTCCTTTATTGAATGAAGACGGACATTGTGTGAATAATTGATAGGACACCGCGTCCTCTACCACAAGCATCTTCTGTATATTAATAGTGCATTTTAATCTCAGCGTTGAAATCTAAGTAACTGAAATGGTTTCTTGCCCTTTCAACAGCTCATGTAAATGCTTTGCAGTTTTTATTATTACTTTCACACGCAGCACTTTTCCAAAAGTGTTTTTTAAATGCCTTGCAGTTTCACATTTGTTTTGCTTTGCTGTACTCGATTGAAATAATAATCGTCTTGCGTGGAGTGAACTGTTTGTAAAACGGGCTCTAACACCTCGTCTCCGGTATGTTGGTTGTCAACGATCACGTAGTAACACAGGCATGCTTCGAGAACACTGAGGTATCTTTTTTCAGACGCGACGTGTGGAATTGTTCAAGCGGGCGACAGCACTTGACGGACTTCTTAAAGCGTTCCAGGATCCCGACCTCTTCCTTTTTCTTTTTTATCGTTACTGAGACGGCAAGCGGGAACGATTGAGTTAAAAATGATTCTGATTCCCAAAATGTCAATTACTTTGAGCATTGCACGTGATATTATTAAAGGTATTCTCACAAATATATAAGATAGATTTATAGACTTCTTATTTTTTTTTCCTCCTTGCAACAGATTTTTTTTTCAGGAAAAAATATACGAACACTCAAACCAAGCATAGAGCGACAATGCTGCTTGTCAATTCTACCGTGTCAATCAAGCCAATCAATCAATCAATCAATTAATCAGTCATTCAGTCAATCAGAATTTGTCAAGCGATCGTTTCCAACGATGAATCTATTGCCTAAGACGTGTAAAGAATGCTAGTATATGAGAAACAATATAAACATTCCATATTCAAACAATCCTAATGTACAAACAACGAGCTAAAAGTGGCCCATGTCTCCGTCTGTTATATATCTGAGTGAATGGAAGTTTGGCGGGGAGAAGTTAAACCGTTTTTCTTCATGGATTTACACTTGAAGTGGTTTGCTCAAGGGCACCCTGACCAGGTCTAAGGATTGGTAGCTAATGCTAGCTTGAACTGCGGTACTAAATCCATACGGTAAGTCAGCGGTAGTGATGTGGAACCACAGACATGTCGTAGACCTCTTTTAGCTCGTTGGCAATTATTTCGTCAATTACATCGAATACAAGAAGGCAGAACATTTAAAAAAAACAAAAACGTTCAAACCTCCAATCCATTCGCTCCATAATTATAACCCTTTATTCATGTGTTCATGCCTTTGATATTTCTTAGATCCCTTTATTGAGCATTCAGTCCATCGTGGATTTAGGAAGTAGTGGTTCCCGAAAACCTTTCTCAGCAACGTTTGTTTATTTCCCTTTCTTTTCTTGAAGCCGTCTTCCAATCCAATCCGCCGTCGTTCCGCTTCAGCCAAAAGTAGGCAAGAGGGACAACTTGTATTTGACATCATTAATCCATTGTTGCATAACTGTTTTCAATTTCTCAATTTCCCATTCCATCTTCATCCCTCTTCAGACCTCTCTGCTATCCGCTGTTTGAAATGTTTTGACCATTTTACTTCATCAAAATCCTCAAAGATGTCAAAAAGTAGATATTTCCATCGTAGTTCGAATGATGTAATGATGGCCGCTCTGCGTCTCCTCGGTTTCCCCCTCATGTGTCCACGCATCCTTCCAGAGTTACAGGTCTGCGGTAGAAGTTCATGCAGTCCTTCCTCGTTCACTGTATCTCCCCACTTTGCCTCCTTCTCCCCCCGCCCACCTCCCTCCTGCCTCACTGCAGGTAGCGGTAGACTTTGAAGCAGTGGTTGCCCGAGTCGGCCACCACCACGTGCCCGTCCGAGGTCAGAGCCAGACCTTGGGGTCCGTACAGGGGGTCGGCCGACGTGTTGATGTATGACAGGAAGGAGCCGCTGCCGTCGAACACCTGCAGGTGTTTTTGATGAGGGAGAGAAAAGAAATGCATGAGAAGATGGTCCATCGCGTCACACGTCGACAAACCCGGCGCACGGAGGTTGTACCTGAATTCTGCTGTTGCCCCAGTCGGCTACGATGATGTTTCCGTTGATGTCCACAGCGACACCAGTGGGAGCGTTGAACTGGCCGTTTCCTTCACCGTTCGAGCCGAACTTCAACACCAGCTCTCCCTCGGGGGTGAAAACCTGACCAGAGAAAGAAATCAACGTCCACCCGTTTGCCTTTTATAGCGTTCGACTGCAGGTGTCCTTTAACTCAAAGCTGAGCAAGAGATCAAAAAAGAAGCCTCCTGTTGAGTACCTTGACAGAGTGGTTATGGAAGTCTGTCACAATGATCTCGTTGTTCTGGTTCACTGCTGCAAAGTGTGGACCTTCAGGACGGGAACAAAGACAACAAAAACAGATCGTATGTTCAGTGATTACACTTCAACAAACAAGATATTTCCAGTTAATACACTTCAAACTTCCCCTTCACTGCTTTAACCTCCCTTAGTCAACACTTTTAAGTGCTTTCACTGAACTTGAACTGCTTTTAATTTGGACAAATTGGCTTTAATTGTGTCCGATGGTTTACAAACATGTCGTGTAGAAACGATTCCACTTCAACTACTCTCACCTGTTCTACTCTCACCTCTTCCACTTCAACTACTCTCACCTCTTCTACTCTCACCTCTTCCACTTCAACTACTCTCACCTATTCTACTCTCACCTCTTCCACTTCAACTACTCTCACCTATTCTACTCTCACCTCTTCCACTTCAACTACTCTCACCTCTTCTACTCTCACCTCTTCCACTTCAACTACTCTCACCTATTCTACTCTCACCTCTTCCACTTCAACTACTCTCACCTCTTCTACTCTCACCTCTTCCACTTCAACTACTCTCACCTATTCTACTCTCACCTCTTCCACTTCAACTACTCTCACCTCTTCTACTCTCACCTCTTCCACTTCAACTATTCTCACCTATTCTACTCTCACCTCTTCCACTTCAACTACTCTCACCTATTCTACTCTCACCTCTTCCACTTCAACTACTCTCACCTCTTCTACTCTCACCTCTTCCACTTCAACTACTCTCACCTCTTCTACTCTCACCTCTTCCACTTCAACTACTCTCACCTATTCTACTCTCACCTCTTCCACTTCAACTACTCTCACCTCTTCTACTCTCACCTCTTCCACTTCAACTACTCTCACCTATTCTACTCTCACCTCTTCCACTTCAACTACTCTCACCTCTTCTACTCTCACCTCTTCCACTTCAACTACTCTCACCTCTTCCACTTCAACTACTCTCACCTCTTCCACTTCAACTACTCTCACCTCTTCTGCTCTCACCTCTTCCACTTCAACTACTCTCACCTCTTCCACGTCACTGCGTTCACCTTCAGAAAGATTTGAGTTCTTCCACTGCATTAAGTCCAAGCTGTAAACAGCTTCAGTGATATGTGTGAGATTATAACTGAGTCTATAAAACATCCAAGATTGACGTATTCTGACAGTTTTCTACCTGCGAACTGCTTGTCACCGTTGCCCCGACTACCAAACTTGGTAATGAGCTTGCCGGTCAGCTGGAAGATGAAGACGGTGCACGCCTTGTTGTCAACCACGATCACGTGACCGTTCTGGTCCACGGACACGCCCTTCGGCCCCATCAGTCTGCCGGAGCCGAGCTTTGCCTGGTGGACGGCCAATACGAGCGATGAAAGGATGAAGAACACGGACAACGCATCGAAGAATCTGAATCAGAATCTGAATCAGAATCTGAGCGTTTACACCAACTTCAGACCGACTTCCGGTGACGGAGGTGTTTGTGCTCCACGCCGTCACGGCACACCTACCTTGAACTTGCCCTCGCCGGAGAAGATGCTGACCCACTTGTTGTCGTAGTCGGCAATGATGATGTCACCACTGGGGTGCACGGCTACACCCGTGGGGCGCTGCAGTTGCCCTGGCGACCGCCCCCGCACCCCGAAGCGAGTCTTGAATTCCCCCTCGTTGGAAAAAATCTGGAGACACAACGCATTCCTCAGCTTGTGACCTAAATGTAAGACTCCTGAAGAACGAGAGGGCCGGACGGAAAGAAGCCGTACCTGCACACACTGATTGTTGCTGTCAGCAATCAGGATCCTGCCGCTGGAGGAGGCAGCTACTCCTTGAAGGTTGGTGAACTCTCCTTTATTCCTTCCCTTAGTTCCTGAACAGCACAACAAATTGATTTCAGGCCTCAGTTGGACATTTTGGACACAAATTCAGAGGATGCAGAAACATTTGTTTTATCTGTAATTATAACGTCTGACCTGACGCTTAAATTGTCCCAGTTACCTTGACAACAACTACTACTGATCAGGTAGATTTTTGAATATGACTTGATAATTATGGCTCCATAAAAGGACAATATGCTGGTGCAGTAGTTAACATTGTTGGCTCCTTGGGTTTAAACCTGCCTCGCATTCACGAGGGTTTTTCTGTGGGTGTTGTGGCTGAGTCTGGCTCCGCCCACCACCACTGATGAAGCTTATAGTCACGTTTCAGCTCTCCTACTGTTTTTTTTCTTTTTCTTACTCTTACTTGGGATAAACATATTTTGGCAATACAGTTCACAAACTGGATCTTTTTTTTACCCAATATTTGACTTTATGTTGGTTAATTTTTACCATTAAAAAGTAGCATGAAGCTGCAAGATGCTCCTGGAAACACTGTAACCATGGAAACAAGCAACAATCACTGGAATCAGGCTCCACCGTGCAAAAATCTGGACTTTCCTCAGACAATTAACAACATGGCTGTATGTTGAACTTTGAAAATAGCTTCTGCTTCAGTGCCTGGTTCTCCCGCACTTCTTCCGTCCTTCCAGACGAACGTCTCACCGATCCTGAAGATGAGGTCGTCCTCGATGGGGTTCTGAGTCTTGCGACGCGGGGTGCCCAGGGCGCTGCTCGCCCTCTTGGAGCCCTTCTTCTTCTGGCCGGGGGACTTCCCTCGTCTCTTCGCCCCCTCGGAGGAGCCCGTGGACGGGGTGGCGTTGGCTGCCGAGTTGGTCGCTGTTGTGGTCGAAGGAGACACCTGCAGGGACAGCGACGGAGGAAGGACACACATTTAGTCATCCAAATGTTGGGCAAGCAGAAAGTAGACGTTCCCCATTTGCAGGACAAATTAAGAGAAAGCTCCGCCCACCTCCACCTCCGTCTCTAAGGCTCTGCCCACGGTCAGTCTGAAGGGACTTCCTTTGATGTGCTGGTCGTACAGACGGAGAGCCAGCGAGAAGTCGCCCTCCTTCGGCACCGTGTACACAAACTCGTACGTCCCGTTCTTGTGGTCCACGATCTCACCATCTACTATGCTGCCATCTGGGGTGAAAACCTGCACGAGCACATGGGGAATGTTTTGTACGTTTCTCGTTCACGTGTCAACAGAATTGTATTTTATCTGAATAAAACAAACCTCCGCTGACAGGATCGCGTTGCCGCTTTTGCAGGCTCCTCCTGACTTGTCTCTTGTCACGATGGTAACCGAGGCAGGATGTCCCACGACGTACTGCTCCAGGCCGGCGCCCATGGCTTCACTCTGGCTTGCCACCGCGCTGAGGAAGAGGAGGAAGACGAGGGTGGGTAACGTGCAAAATTCTCTTTTATTTAACACCGGCCAGAATGTTTTGCGTCGGCACGGCCTCACCTGGTCGTGACGATGGTCCCCAGGTTGTGAATGGACTTCCTCAGCCCGTCCGTCTCCATCACCAGATCCAGCTGGTCGTTCTCCTGCGGCTGGCACGGCAAGCCGAGGCTCGCCAGCTCCCCCAGCCTCTCCCCCAGCTCCCGCTCCACCTGCAGGCTGGCCACGCACGCCTCCCCAGCCAGGGCCTCCTCCGTCTGGGTGCAGGTGGCCGTGATGTCCCCCTCTCCCCGGACGAGGCCGTCTATCTGGGCCTGAAGAACCTGGAGACAGTGGTGAGTATTGAGTGAGGTACTCCAGCAGCAGGAGAGGTTGTACTTTCACTACCAGAACAATAAGGGCTCTCAGAAGTAACAGCCGTAGCTCTCGATCATAATCTCTGCCGGACACCTTCTGTTTGAGTCCATATGTAACTTCCAGCTCCATCAGAAGGACGCTCTTCCGAACGTCCAGCTGCTTGTGCAGATCCTCGAAGCTCGACTGGATGTCCTCCTCGATGGAAGCTCTCTGATTGGTCAGCTGCTGGAGGATCTCCTTGACGAAGGACAGCGCGTCTGAGATTTGAGGGAGTCTGGAGCGCAGAGGTACGAAGGTGAGGTCAAAGGTCGGTTCAATTCCTTTCCAAGATTGCCCTAAAAATATAATGCCCTGTTTACCGTATTCAAATCTTCACGTGTGCAACTCAGCACGAATATACAGTTGAATTTCTTCTAATTGATCAAATAAAATGTCAGCAATTCCTTCTGGCTTTTGCATGCTGATAAATCATAAATATTTTGTCCTGCGTTTCCCTTTTACTTGTAGTGGAGTATTTTTAAACAGTTGTAGTCAGAAAAATATCTTTTCTTTCCCATTTTTGAAAAGTCTATTTTCACTCCATCACAGTTGTATTTGAAGCGTGTCGCTGGTTGCCGTGTTGGGTAGCGTTGGATTCAAACTACAGTCAACCAAATATCAGTAGATTGTTTGAGAAATAACTTGTTTTAAAAGCTCATAATTAATGAGTTCATCGTTGTGGGTGAAAAAATCAGCAGCGTCTTTTTATTGACTGACTCAAATCTGTCCTCGTGACTGTTAAATTAAGTTTTGTTTGAGGAGTGCGCCCCCTGTTGGGTGTATGGCTTATTGAAACCTTTATAAACCCTCAACTCTTCCAACTGAGGACATCACAGTGAGGCAACAGTCGGTCAAACTGTCATTCAGAAGTAAAAAGACGTTTTTATTAAAGCGTTTTAAACACAATTTAGGGTAATGGCATTCTCATCATGTCATTTTTCTAACAATAACTACTGACTTTTACACAAAGGAGAAGTCCGAATAGATTCAGGCAGCGTATGAGAGTCTGTCTCCTCATGAACACCTTCAATAATAGATGAATGTTTAATAAGGTGTTCACCTGCTCTGGACGGCCCCCAGCTTCTCCTGCAGGCTGCTGCGGTGCTGCTCCAGGGCCTGGTCTAGGGGCACCTTAGGGTGCTCTTCATGGTCCGACACGCAGTCCTCACACAGCGCACACTCGCATGCCGAACAGTACAGGTCGGCCACCTGCAGGTGGACAGAGAGAGTCAGATAAAACACGGAGTTACATTGAGGTTGAATGAGTGCTCAGATAACTCTGATTGAAAAGGTTTGTCTGTTACTGAATCTAACAAAACATCAGGTTTCTGCCCGTTTGGTTGATGCTTTTAGTTACTTTCATTGTGTTTTATTGACACATCTCAGCAGATACCAGACCGCACCACAGGCCTGTCAATCAAACAGACACGCCCCCCCCAAACGTATCGCCTTTCGATGCCTCATATTGAATTAATGATGTCATTATTTCAGATGGACCGCCAGAAAACTAACAAGAAGGAGTGTATTTCAGGTGAGAAGTTAGACGGGAGTGTTTTGGTGCCGGAGGTTTGGTTGGAGCCCTAGTGGCCCTCAGTGGTACTGCAGTTTCAGGCTCGACCAAACTGGATTCACTTTTCAGACCCTGAAGCTCCGTCCACATTGACACGCTGTCCTCCAGTGGACAGGTGGGTGTATTACACACTTTGGCTTTTTGTGAACTTTTGCCCTTTTAGAATTTTTCGTGAGGAAGCTGCAACCTTTGTTTGAGTCCGAGACTAATTCTCCAAAAGGGGTAAACAAAAATCTTGTTCTTGGTCTTAGATTGAAATTGGTGCGTGTGATTTGGTTGCCATATGTTTGGTGAATGTATCAGGCGGTAGAAATAGCAGTGATGGCAGACATCGACCCACCGCAGTGGTGTGTCGGGTTCTCACCTTCCCTGCATGCTGCTGGCAGGTGTTTTTGCCGGGTGGAGCCTCCAGGACGGTGCACTCCTCACTGCTGCTATCTGGGGAGTGTTGGTGGGCCTCCATCGACGAGCGGTAGCCTGGTGGGGGTGAACCTCCGAACACACCCCTCACTCCACACTGCAGCCAGGGGAAGGGGCTTTATGTTCGGACACGAGGCTTCCTGCTGTCTGCTTCTGTCGTTTGTGTCTGTAAACTTCTTCTCGTTTATTCCATTTTACATTCAAGAGGCGGAGACGAACATCCAAATGACCTCATCATGGTAACTCTCAGCACACGTGGGATCCCAGAAGAAAAAGCATGTCAAAGTTTAGCATCCCAGAAAGAACTTCACATGTGTGTCTTATTCTTACGTGTCTGTTCATAAGAAGTGAAGCTAGTGGCCTTTATTTGAGCTTGTAGTCAATGAAACACAGCGCATCTTACTCCATTGTAATCCTGTTGGGTGGAAAAAGGGTCGAGGCTTCCAAATCTTAATATATCTCCCATTTAATACGTCCTCCTGCCTCCACAGTAATGTACGCGGATTATAACGTAGGAGCAGCTCTTCAGTCCTCTTCAGGTGGGAATTTTGGGTGAAAGTGACGGACTTTAGTGTTGATTTAATTCACGGATGGTTCAGGCTGAGGACAGACTCCAGGGTGTCCTGCGGAGACAAGAGAGAGGGATGAGGATGAGTGAGAAAAGCAGATTAACATGGACATAGAAAACAGAATCAACACTTAATCTGTTCATTCTCGACTGCATGTAATAAGTTTTATGATTATGGTATTTGATGTGTGTGCAAGTCGGTCCGATTTCTTTTGAAATGCTCAAAGTTCCTGGAGCTGCAGTTCTACTAGCAGCCACTAGATGGGGCTCCCAGAAAACTCGGACTGCATTGAAGTGGTTGGGACAGCATTATTTGGATTACTCCACCAGTGTTTCTACTCAAATTTGTGATGTATTCCCGTGTTTCTTGGCTTTAATTTTTTAAGTCTGCTAAAATTAAAAATGAATTAGGAATTATACACTAATATTCAGTGTGTTTCATTTATTGTATTGTATATGTCTGATCTCAAGTCATTTCATCTAAAAATCTGGCATTTTCTATTTATTTAAAACCTTTTAACTCTTACTGCAGTTAACTTTTTTCTAGACTGGAAACAGCTGATTTTTAAGATTTTTTTTTTTTTATCAAGGTAAATCAACTTACTGCATGGACAGATACGTTCACTAATATTAGGTCATCATCTGCTCAAATATTTTATTTTATTTATTTTAAATTTTTTAGTAAAAAAAATTCCTGCAGAAGAAATGACAGTAAATCACAAACTGCAGCTAATAAAACCAGGATAAATACAGTCTGTCGTGCCCACTATAGGAATGCACATATGTTCCTTCCAGATGGCTCCTTAGATCGCTGCACACCCCAATCAGCCCCCAGATGGTACAATCCACGGAGGTGAACCTGTGCTGCCAGCCCACAGACAGATGGTATGATCCACAGACAGGAGGGAGAGAGGAAGGGAGGGAGGGAGGGAGGGGAGGTGCTGCTTGCAGTACCAAAAGGAGGAGAGGTGAATGAATAAAGAGCTTTAGTAATGTAGGTCACCGAAATGTCTTCAAAGTGATGGGAAGTGAGGCTGTGGTTTCCATGGGAACAGACTGCATGGGGAGAGGAGGGTGTGGCACTCGGAGGAAAATACAACAAAAAGTAAAGCAATCATGGGTCCTTTAATCCGCAAATCCTACATTTATCCATCTGTGTGCTGAGAGCAGGAATCAGCGGTGTAGAACAAAATGTAGGAGAACATCTATGAGCATCCTCTGTGGGCCTCCTTCTTCTTCTCCATCCACGTCTGACACTTCTTTAAAAAAAACATGTACTAACAACTGTACTCATGAATCCTTTCAAAGTACATTTAAACAAGTACTGATTATCTGAGAAATGTGATTAAGTCTGCACATTTCATCTCTCCTTTCTCAACATAGTGTAGCTGAAAACTTCTTTAAGGAGGTTAAATAAGGTCTTCTTGAAGTACCACACATTATGTTCTTCCTGTTTGTTAATCAGACAGAACTATTCAAAAAAAAACATTTTATCTTCCTGGAACAAGTCGGACCCTGATAACCAGAACATCAGTCGGTCCACACACCTCCTTGTTCCTTCACCTCAGATCTGCAGTCTGAACATGGGTGGAACCAACATGATGATGAGTCAGCGCTCCGTTCACTGCACAGACACATGATTTGTAGATCAGAGCTCAGACTAGTTTCACTTCTACGGAACAGAAGCAGCAGCTTCACTTTAAGGAAGTGACAGCAGCTGTGTCACAGACCAGAGATTTACTACAGGACGCTCTGAGGGACGGACGGACAAACATCTCAAAGACTGTTAGTGAAGTGGACGTTTTACTATCAGAACCAGAACCAAAGACCAGAGATTTACTACAGGACGCTCTGAGGGACGGACGGACAAACATCTCAGAGACTGTTAGTGAAGTGGACGTTTAACTGTCAGGACCAGAACCAAAGACCAGAGATGAGTTCTTAATATATTCACGAGAAATCACTCTGGATCCAAACACAGCAAACAGAAATCTGTTATTATCTGAAGGGAACAGAAAAGTAACATTTATGGATCAAGAACAATCTTATTCTGATCATCCAGACAGATTCACTCGTTGGTGTTTTCAGGTCCTGAGTAGAGAGAGTCTGACTGGACGTTGTTACTGGGAGGTGGAGAGGAGAGGAAGAGGAGGAGGAGGAGGAAGAGGAGTAGACCTTAGCACAGAAATCAGAACACCTTCCTGTAACACTCACTTCCTGTAAAACTCACTTCCTGTTCTGACTTTGTAAACACACAAATCTACATTTACATTTATTGTTTCTTCAGACCGAATGTTGTTGTTGTTCCGATCCTTGTACACATAAATCAACTGTATTGATCCTGATCATTGTCAGTCATGAAATATGAAGTCAGAAAATGTTTTCCACAAGTCATCACGATCCCGTAAACTATTACATCGTAATTTCCTCAAATATTGTGATGTAATTTGCGGAGTTTAAAGTAAATGTTTTTGCAGTATGATGGCAGGAATGAGAAAAAATTGCCAGTGAAGGAAAAACATTTTTGTTGTTGTTGTTGTGTTTACCAACTCCCTGCTAAAGAGTAATCTGTGCTGACTTCCTGTGATAGTAATCCTGCAGAAATATTTCACCTGTAATGTGTTTTATTTTCTGTGTTGAACTTAGAGAACCATCACGGAGCTCTAAGTGATAAAAAAAAGTCTAAAAGTGACGAATCTTTCCAGAACAGACGGTCGGTGACTGAAATATAGAAACAAAGAACACATCTGCCTTCAAAATAAGAGCTTTAGACTGAAATATAGAAACAAAGAACACATCTGCCTTCAAAATAAGAGCTTTAGACTGAAATATAGAAACAAAGAACACATCTGCCTTCAAAATAAGAGCTTTTCATGTTTTTTAAACCACATTCATTCAACACTAAAACAAAGTTGTTGCGGTTAGCTAGCAGCAGTTTGTTTTGATGGTGAGAGGAGAGGGGGCGGAGCCTAATGGTTGGAAATAAACTATTTTGGGGGAATAAAATCAGTTTTATTTTGAAAGGAGACTTTATGTCAGAATACTTTTAGCAGAGTTTCTGTTCACGATGTGCTTCAGTTTGCATTTATTATTGTGATTGTAAGATTTTCTGGAGGTGTTTCTAATGCTTTGAAGATAATTGTATTGGGTTGTGTTAGATTTTTTTCAGATGTACCTAATAAAGTGGTTACTGACTGATCGATTTCATTTCTGATAATTTGTCAAATTTTCAGTTTTTTTTAAATAATTTTAAAAGATACAAATTTTAACAATAACAACAAAAAACTTTTTAAAAAAAGTTTCAATATGACAAATTTTATAATATAACTTTTTATTTTTATTTTAGTCACAATCAAAAGTATGATCTCAATTTTTATCAAGCGAATACTCTACAGTTTTTAGTTTTTTCCTTAAAATACTTTACAGTCTCTTTTGCTACTAATCTTTCCTTTTAACCTTAAATTCATATAAATCTAGAGTCTTTGAATAAACATATGTGAAGCAATAAATAGATATAATAAAGGTCCACTGGTTATGAACTTTGTTGAACAATAATAATTTCCTTTTTTATTCAGAAATGAGATTGTTTTCTGTCCGCGTCTGTTGTTCTCTCATCCGAAGTGTTTTTACTGCAACATCTGTGTGGAAAATATGAAATGAATATTCTTATGAATAATTTATAAATAGGAGGGATTATGGATATGAGTCCCTCTGATTTTGTACCATAATCCTGTTTTAAGACCTCCTCCCCCCAAAACACTCAAAATGTTCAGAGGACGCAACCTTAACAAGACAAACACACACACACACACACACACACACACACACACACACACACACACACACACACACACACCCATACACACACACACACACACACACACACACACACACACACACACACACACACACACCCATACACACACACACACACACACACACACACACACACACACACACACACACACACACACACACCCATACACACACACACACACACACACACACACACACACACACACACACCCACACACACACACACACACACACACACACACACACACCCATACACACACACACACACACACACACACACACACACACACACACACACACACACACACACACACACCCATACACACACACACACACACACACACACACACCCACACACACACACACACACACACACACACACACACACACACACACACACACACCCATACACACACACACACACACACACACACACACACACACACACACACACACACACACACACACACACCCATACACACACACACACACACACACACACACACACACACACACACACACCCATACACACACACACACACACACACACACACACACACACACACACACACACACACACACACACACACACACACCCATACACACACACACACACACACACACACACACACACACACACACACACACCCATACACACACACACACACACACACACACACACCCACACACACACACACACACACACACACACACACACACACACACACACACCCATACACACACACACACACACACACACACACACACACACACACACACACACACACACACACCCATACACACACACACACACACACACACACACACACACACACACACACACACACACGGTATCTCATGTCTGTTACACCCCCACATTCCATTCAAGGATTCTCTGCTGTACAACGCTGCAAAGGATTATGGGGCAGCACGGAGGCTCTTTCAGTGCAGGGTGTGTTTGTGTTTGTTTGTTTGTGTTTGTTTGTGTGTGCGGTGACGGTCTGTAACTGTCACCGAGCGGTACACAATCGAACCCCTTCTTTCTGTTTCAGTTTCCCTTCGGCTTCACGGAGAAGAAGCTCGTGTATTGTCTGAACTTTCTGACTCACAGAGACGTTTGCAGACGACTGATTGTGCGTTTGATGTCCAAACATCAGTTCAGTTTCCCTCCCGAACACTTTAAGTTGAACGTTTCCTACATTATCACTGCTTTTCATTTGTTTCTGTATGATTGTCTCAGGAGCGATCGAATATGAGGAAGTATTCAGAGTGTCGTCTCTTCATCATCATCATCATCATCATCATCATCACTGAGTTCCTCACGTTAACGAGACCGCTGGTACCTGAACATTAGTGATGTCACCATGGAAACCTGAAACTGGAGCAGACAAACATCAGATTTTGGAAAAAAATTTGGGGGGAAAGGAAAATCTTTAACACACAGCCGAGCTTCCAGCCGAGTGTTCCTGAGCCCATGCAGTGGTTTCCACTACAGAATCATGTCTGTTTTTAAAGCAGTGTTATGAAGTGATGAAGACAAACTGTAATGACTAAAATTACAATATATTAGCTTAACAAACACCAAGAATTGAACTTCCACGACCTCTGACATTTCTGTAAACATCAGCAAACACGTCACAACTCGTGAACTCAAGGCTTATAGAAAAATGCAAGTTCCGACGTCGTGAATACCACAAGAGGGCGCCGTTCGTATGGACTTTTCTCATGTAAACGTTGAATATGACCCCATTTGAATACAAACGTCCTTTGTATGATTGTTGGCCCCGCCCTGATTGGTCTCACCTGTCCCTCGTTGTCCTTCCCTCCCTGCTGTATTTAATCTGTGCTCTTCTTCTTCCCTATTTGTCTCTTTGTTTCAGTTTCCCGTCTGTTGCTGCGTCACACACCGTTAACCGACTGCCTAAAGTCACATCCTGACGTCTCCGTTACAACAACCTGAGGTTTGTTTGGCACTTCCTGTTACCACGGTAACCATGGGTGCCACCAAATCGACCGTAGTGGACCTTTAAGGGCCCTTTCACACGGAGCGTGACTTTTTCTTGCAATCACTTCACACGCCACCGACTAAAACAATATAAGGTGATGTGTTGTTCTGCTGGAAGGTAACATAGCAACAACAACACGCTTAGCAACAGCTCCATGGCAACCCCACAACGATAGTAGATCACCCTGCCGTTGGTGTCTCCCGACAGCTCATCCTCTCAGATATGGAAACAGTCAGATTGCTGCCTTTCAAACCAAGTCAGCGATAAATTAAAAACATGCTGAGTTCAGAAGTTCCCAGTTTAACGTTCACTACAGATCGCAGTGCTATAAACATGTTGGCAGGATTTACACACTCTATCTCATCATATGTTTCATTTATATTTTACTGGAATAAAACCGATGGTCAGCTGTGACATTTGAAAAATGTCAGAGTACTTAGAAAGTCCAGAGATTAACATCATCGCTCTTTTTAGTTCTTTTGCATCTCTTCAAAGTTCCTCTTTTCGTACTCGTTTTCCATCCGTTCTTCTCTTCGTGGTGATTTGACTCTTTCTGATCATTTTATTGACTTTCCAGCAACAAATATTCATGTCAGATGTCACTTCATACAGAAGCTCAGCTGACCCATGACTGCTTGGGCCCCTGGACCACTGGACCACTAGACCACTGGACCACTAGACCACTGGGCCCCTGGACCGCTGGGCCCCTGGGCCCCTGGGCCCCTGGACCACTGGACCACTGGACCACTAGACCACTGGGCCCCTGGACCGCTGGGCCCCTGGACCCCTGGACCACTGGACCACTGGACTGCTGGGCCCCTGGGCCCCTGGACCCCTGGACCACTGGACCACTGGACCGCTGGGCCCCTGGACCCCTGGACCACTGGACCACTGGACCGCTGGGCCCCTGGACCACTGGACCACTGGACCACTGGACCCCTGGGCCCCTGGACCCCTGGACCACTGGACCCCTGGACCACTGGACCACTGGACCGCTGGGCCCCTGGGCCCCTGGACCACTGGACCACTGGACCCCTGGGCCCCTGGACCCCTGGACCACTGGACCACTGGACCACTGGACCCCTGGGCCCCTGGGCCCCTGGACCACTGGACCACTGGACCACTGGACCCCTGGGCCCCTGGACCCCTGGACCACTGGACCACTGGACCACTGGACCACTGGACCACTGGGCCCCTGGGCCCCTGGACCACTGGGCCACTGGACCGCTGGGCCCCTGGACCGCTGGGCCACGGCCCAGCACGCCCTGTTCAGTGATCCATTAGTGTACTATGTGTCACATTGCTGTAGAAAGCCGAGTGGATCAGCGCAGTGTCTGTTCACAGAAGTGACGTACCTCCTGTTACTGTTAGCAGTCAGGATGCTAACGTGTACATGAAGGCCTGACAGCACACACACACACACACACACACACACACACACACAAACACACAAACACACACACACACACACACACACACACACACACACTTGTACTTGCTGTGAAGCTGAAGTGGATCAGTTTATTCTGCGTTCATTCATTCGTTCTCCACCTCCGTTCATCCTGTAATCTGTCCATCCTCGTTTCCTCCATCCTGCTCCCTCCCCCCTCCCCCCCTCCCTCCCCCCCCTCCCCCCTCCCTCCTCCCTCATCCCTCTCTACACATCATGCTACAGCTGCTGCTGTCATCCTCTAACATTCCTCCATCCATCCCTCCATCCTTCGGTCCTCTCATCCCTCAGCACTCACCGTGTCTTCCTGAGACGCAGCTGACGAGTGTGACTCTGTTTTCCAGCCTGAAGCATCTCGTCATGATCGCGTCTTGTTTGCTGCCTCTCCTCAGCTCTGTGTGTGTGTGTGTGTGTGTGTGTGTGTGTGTGTGTGTGTGTGTGTGTGTGTGGGAGGGGGTGGGAGGATATCATCGTCACGGCAACACCAGCAGCTTGCAGCAGCAGCACTGAGGAGGGGGAGACGGGGAAGGAGGGGGAGGGAGGAGCTGCATTGATCGAGCCTGGCTGCAGCATCCACCAATCAAGAGCAAGATAGGATGATGAGGCAGCAGCTGATTGGTTCGTGTATCTGTCAGTCATATGATGGTGTGGAAGGTGAACTCTCTCTCCGTGTCTAAATGTCTCTCTTCCTCTCATCTCAACTCTGAACAATTCCACATTCAAAATATACAAAAAATTATTTTATTAACTCACCACACAATTATTATTTTTTGTTCCTTGTCTGTTCGTTGTCATTCAATTTATTATTTTTGTTACCTATATATTTACTATTACTGTTCGGGTTTAATAGTACTGTTGTTAATATTTACAAGATGTATTATTTATTGTGAGCCAATGTATGTAAAATTTGTTCTGATTAATTTATATTTACGATTAATATTCAAGAATGGGATCCATTAAAAATATGAAAAATAAAATTAGAATATATTACTGGTAGCAAATACAGTTTTATAAACTCATACATTTCAAATTACTTTATCCTTTACCTTTAATGTTTTAAATTATATATTTCCATGTTTATGTTAGTATGTATTGATTAATATTTGCCAGCAATGTCAGTTGTTATTCATCTTAAAAGATTTAAATCAAGAAATGTTGCACCAAATATTTATTCCTATTTTATTTTGAATATTTATTCAGAATAAATATATTAGATATGAACAAATAATAACTCGATAACAAATAAATGATATGTATATTGCTAAATATTTGAACGTTTCAGGTTACAACATGCAGTAAAACAGGAATCCCAGTTCCGCCTCCAGTCCAGCAGGTGGCGGTAAGGCATCCGTCTAACGGCCGCCATGACGGCCATATAAGACACGGAGGAACGACGTTGGACCCATTTGTCCGCGGAGAGCAGAGCAGACAGCATCTCTTCTGAAGGTAAAAAAATAATCATTTAATCTTCGTTATGATCGTTAAATTAAACATCGGACGTGTTAATTACGCTTCATAGACTCGTTAGTCGGTGATGTTGGCCTCGGATGAGGAGTTTATCTCCCGGATGGACGCAGATTGTTTCGGCTTCATCGGTGCCGCTGAACTCTCCACGTTCACTCAGAGCTGCCGTCGAGCTGGTTTCATGTCGTAAACTCTCCGTCGTTCAACAAACAGCTCTGTGGCAGATTAGTTAGAGTTAAACCCTCGTGTTGGAAAGTTGGTTGTTAAATATAAAGTGGTAGAAACTAGAGGATTTGGCCGCAGCAGTTCATTACGTTAAAAAACAAAAAGAAACGGCTCAAACTTTAGTTTTTAAAGTGTTAAAAGAGTTTCAGAAGTTACGACAACACGTGGAGGAAGTGTTGGAGCTGTTTCTCATCATGCACCAGGAAATAATCAAATGTTCATGAAATACCTGTTGGTCATGTTTTATTTTCTCCAATCAACTTCTCTAAATGTGAAATTGTTCCATTCACAAAGATATAAAACAGAAAAGCTAAATAAAGTCAAATTAGTTGGAATCGGACCACAATCTTCCCCCTCCAGATAAATCATTAAAATTCAATCAATAATCATGTATTGGGTTAAAAGAGGCTAAATGTGCTTCATGAAGATAACAGGAATATAAAGTGGCTTTGTGACTTTTTTAACTAATCATGTAATTGTCATGATGAGTTGGACAGACTGATCAAATCTTTTAATTGATGGATTAAAGATTTACAGAAACCATCAACGGTCTCCTTTTCAGAGTTGAAATGTTTGAGGATCGACCGTCGAGGATGTCGGCCGCACGGACGAGGTGAGAGTTATTATTAAATATATTTATTATATATGTATTTATATATATATTTATATATATATATGTATTTGTATTAAAATATATATTTATATATGTATAAATATATATATACATATATTTATATATATAAATACATGTATATATAAATACATATATATTTATATAAATATATACATATTTATATAAATATGTATTTATATATGTATAAATATATATATATAAATATGTATTTATATAAATGTGTGTATATATATATATATACATATATAAATATATTTTGTGCATACGTGCCGTTTCCTCCGACGCTGTGATGACATGTTTTCCTGCCATTCGTAGTTTCCTCCGGAGGTCTAACGACCAAAGATGGTTCAAACCTTCCTTGGATGTCTGAGCGTCTTCCATGATAATAATTATTAGCAGCATTTGAACTCTTCTTCAGCGCGTTTCTCTGTTTGAATATTTAGTTTGCCGACTTTCTGACATAAAGTGTCCCAACAGGAACCGTTGGCCACCGTAGAGTTTGAGCCTCCGGGCCACCGTAGAGTTTGAGCCTCCGGGCCACCGTAGAGTTTGAGCCTCCGGGCCACCGTAGAGTTTGAGCCTCCGGGCCACCGTAGAGTTTGAGCCTCCGGGCCACCGTCTAACATGAAGACCAGCAGGAAGTCGTCTGGACCGGCGGACGGGTGAGTTGATCGGTTGTCCTGGAGCATTTAGCTCTGAACTTTGTGTCCAATGTAGGTTTTATGTTGACAGTAACAGTATTTTTGTATTCTCCAGATATATTTTTAAAGTCTGGGTGGCTGGTCCCAAATTCAGCAATAAAGTTGATTCAACCTGTTGATCAATTAGTTGTTCTCGTTCTCCCCAACAGTATTAAGAAGCCTTGATATTCATACAAGGAAAACTTTACCAAAAAAAGCCCAACATGTGAAAAACTCTTGGATTTATTTAACTATCAGGATAATAAGAATATAAACCGAAGTGTCGTGTGGTTGTTTTGTCTCATTTTGAAGGAATCGTTTTGAACTCGCTGTAGTTTGTTGTGCTGCCGTTCGCTGTGATGACATGTTTTCCTGCCATTCGTAGTTTCCTCCGGAGGTCTAAAGACCAAAGACGGCTCAAACCTTCCTTGGATGTCTGAGCGAACGTTAGAAGTCAAACTTTTCTCACAAACGTCCTTTTTTCTTTGAACACTAACTTTCTGTTACGTCGTGTTTCAGGCTGAAAGTCGACATCGCCGCTGTCGAGTCCGTCGGAGATGAATCTGAGTGACCGGCCGGTGAAATGTGAAGCTGGTAGGTTTGTTTGTGTCTCTGCTGCTCATTGAAGAGTTCGCTGTGATGACATGTTTTCCTGCCATTCGTAGTTTCCTCCGGAGGTCTAACGACCAAAGACGGTTCAAACCTTCCTTGGATGTCTGAGCGAACGTTAGAAGTCAAACTTTTCTCACAAACGTCCTTGTTGTTTTTTTTAACACTAACTTTCTCTTGCGTCGTCTTTTCAGGCTGAAAGTCGACATCGACACTGTCGAGTCTGTCGGAGATGAATCTGGACGATGTGAAGCTGGTACGTACACGTCGGTCTATTTGCTGTGCGCTTAAAGAGAAATTAAAGAGTTCGCTGTGATGACATGTTTTCCTGCCATTCGTAGTTTCCTCCGGAGGTCTAACGACCAAAGACGGCTCAAACCTTCCTTGGATGTCTGAGCGAACTTAAAAAATAAAAAAAAGTCTCTAACCTTTGAAAAAGCCTTCGTTCAGATGGAGACTTCATGCTGAATTTGTAAGAACACTTGTTTGCTAAGACTGAACTCGATCTTGTTTAATGTCCCTTCAGGTTGAAGCATCTCCAGAGGCGGCGCTTCGGTATCTGATGGTCGAAGGAGAAGTTAGGTTGGTGTTTGATGTTTAATGAATTTGGAAGGTCCGGTCTGCGGCTGCAGTTTAGTAAAGGACAAACCTGAGAGTTCGCTGTGATGACATGTTTTCCTGCCATTCGTAGTTTCCTCCGGAGGTCTAACGACCAAAGACGGCTCAAACCTTCCTTGGATGTCTGAGCGAACTTAAAAAATAAAAAAAAGTCTCTAACCTTTGAAAAAGCCTTCGTTCAGATGGAGACTTCATGCTGAATTTGTAAGAACACTTGTTTGCTAAGACTGAACTCGATCTTGTTTAATGTCCCTTCAGGTTGAAGCATCTCCAGAGGCGGCGCTTCGGTATCTGATGGTCGAAGGAGAAGTTAGGTTGGTGTTTGATGTTTAATGAATTTGGAAGGTCCGGTCTGCGGCTGCAGTTTAGTAAAGGACAAACCTGAGAGTTCGCTGTGATGACATGTTTTCCTGCCATTCGTAGTTTCCTCCGGAGGTCTAACGACCAAAGACGGCTCAAACCTTCCTTGGATGTCTGAGCGAACGTTAGAAGTCAAACTTTTCTCACAAACGTCCTTTTTTCTTTGAACACTAACTTTCTGTTACGTCGTGTTTCAGGCTGAAAGTCGACATCGCCGCTGTCGAGTCCGTCGGAGATGAATCTGAGTGACCGGCCGGTGAAATGTGAAGCTGGTAGGTTTGTTTGTGTCTCTGCTGCTCATTGAAGAGTTCGCTGTGATGACATGTTTTCCTGCCATTCGTAGTTTCCTCCGGAGGTCTAACGACCAAAGACGGTTCAAACCTTCCTTGGATGTCTGAGCGAACGAAGGAGCTCTCGCTGTGACCGTCGGCACGTTTTGTCCCGTGAGCTGACGTTGTGTTTCCGTCTCCCAACAGGTCCTCGGGAAACCAGCAGCTGCACCGATTTCTCTTCTGTCAAATCTGACGGAGGAGTTTTATTTGCTGCCTTTTTCTTACCTTGTTTAGAAATAAAAACTCCAACAGACGCAAAACTGAAAATTGACTTGACATTTTTTGGTGAAGCCTCATTGAAATATAAACATGTTAATTCATGGTTGTAAATAAATCATCTGCTTAAATTTGATGCCTTAATTTTTTATATTAGATTCACTTTATAAAAAGTTAGAATTGACTTTGTATTTA
>NW_027185423.1:1257270-1339770 GCF_022577435.1 Embiotoca jacksoni | reverse complement strand
TATAAATAAGGTTCAAAAGAGAAATAAAAATGACAGAGCACATGAATAAATAATTAGTAGATAATAAATAGAGGCAACAAATAAGGGCAGAATCTTAAAGCTGGTTCAAGACATGCCGAACATAAAAACTAATGGATCCCCGACGCTGACTTCAAAGTTTGGTTTTGAAAATAAAACCTGAAACGTTCGTATTTTGTAGTGATAAAAAAAAAAAAAAAAAACTATTGGCACGAAGAAATGTGAATTATTTTTTTTTTGAATCACAGCTTTCAATTAAATGTTAATTTTACGTGAATGTTGGGACGATGAAAATGACCACGAAGCAATCTTACTATCTTTTTTTAATTGTAATATATATAAATATCTTCTTACGGTCAGCCTGTTTCCAGCAGAAATAGTTTTCAGCCGTGCTTCACTGTTTCGATGTGAATACTTCTCTTCCCGTCATCCCATCATAAAAACTTCCTTTTAAGTTTATAAGACGTCCAAAAATACTCTCAACATCCTGTTTCAAGTTTTTTTTAACGATTCAGTGAATCGCCATCGATCCCTGTTAGAAACATGACTCAGAGGCTGGATTCAAAATCAAACATATCGGACATTTATTCTTGCAAGAAGGAGCAAATACATGTCCACTCAAAGAAAGATGTCCAGCATTGCTCAGCGTCTCTCCTCCGTAGTTCAGCTTTTATACAGTGTGACAAACAGTTGACATCCATCCCCGTTCCCTTTACATCTGAGTTCAGTTGTAGGTCACAAGATAATGGACGTCGTAACATATGGACGTCATAAATTAGACCGTGCTGTGCACAGATAGTACTGAGTGAGGTCGTAGGTCACAGGATCCAGACAGGAGACGTCGTTTCTGAGACGTGGCGTCTGAGACCATACCGTGTACAGATAAATAGGTCCTCTTTCCTGAGACAATAGGAACATGTTGTGCAACAGATAGACAAACATTCGACAAGTATGAGTTCATTATTTTTCCATCATCTCCCTCCTGTTTATACAAAGTATAACAAGTACCTACACAAAATAAAAATAAAAGAATCATCATTACGAAAATCATATTGATCACACAACTGTTGTTGAGTGTTGTTCAACCAGACTTCATCATCTTCATTGCCATTTCTCTCAAGCTTCGGCAGGGGATTCATTATTTTCAGTCGTAGGTGGAGTCGGTGTCGTGTTAGTGGCCTCGCACGATCGGTCAGTTGTAGGAATTCACATATAAAGGATGTCCTGTTTAGTCAATGTAACATTGATCAGTCTTTGGATCAATCCTCGGATACAGGGAATACAACAACAACCACAAATAATAAGTATGGCTGCTGTAATTGAAACACTAGTGAAACAGGCGAGGAACAGGTCTGTCCATTTACCAAACCAAGATTCCATCATCCTGGAAAAAGGATCATCAATCCCAGCATTTACAGCAAGTTCCTCACTGAGGGCGGTAAGACCCCGTAGAGCCTTGGTGACAGATCTGTACGTGACAACCTGGTGCAGTAGATCCTTTAATCAGAGACAGTCGTTGTTTTAGGTCGACACAGATGCTACCATTCACAGATATTTGTCTGACCAAACTAAGCTGCAGTCTTTCCACACATGCGTCAAACATGAGACTGGCCTGTTGCCCTTCCATGAATGTGAGAATGAATGCTCCCTGTACCCGGTACTGATTTTTTGTTCCTTGCATATTTTCCACCAGCCTTTACACATGTTCTTTTAGTGCTGTGAACTTTGTCAGTAGTCTGAGGTCCTATTGTGGTCTTGTTTTCTGATATCTGATTGTCAGGTATGTTATATTGGCTCCGTACCAAAATATAGAGAGTACTATGAGCAGAGCTGTGACTATCAGAAAACAAAGGTCCCTCTGAGGCCTCAGAGTCCTATCCTCCTGAATGGATGCCATGTTATGCTGCCTTGAGCCATTGTAGCTGAACTGTCCGTCCACAGATATACCATAATAAGCTCACCAGAACCTACTCACCAGGGTGTTTGTTGGTTTCTTCACTGGTTTGAGACAAGTACCCCTATTGGTATCACCTCCCTTTGTAGCCAGACTTCACCACAGGGGGAATGCCGGCTTACTTAATCTGGTATGTCTGAGTTATGTGGTTCAGCAAAGGTCTCATCCTTCTTCAATGGTTGAGGTGTATTCAGGAGGTCCGTTCAGCAATCTGCACCTATATGTTGATTACACACCATGACAAGGCACTTTTCTAGACCATGACACACTGACTCATGCCGTGAGGCTTCACAACACTTTCAGAATTTTTTTTAGTAGTTTGTAAAGCCATATGTTGTAAATGCTTAGTTTATTATAGATACCATCCATGCTTAGTTTATTATAGATACCATCCATGCTTAGTTTATTATAGATACCATCCATGCTTAGTTTATTATAGATACCATCCATGCTTAGTTTATTATAGATACCATCCCTCCTGTTGAGACATGGTTCATCTCATGGCTCAAAAAGCCACATATCTATATAAACTTTTTTGGAGTATCATCTTGCCTTCCTGTCATCTCCATAAATCATCGTCTTTTTGTTGTGATTTATTTGTCTTCCACTGTTGATTTTCTTTTTTCTTTTTTTATATCTCATTGTCTCGGGCAAAGGTCTTCAACAGCAACATCTTTTGTTGATTAGACAATTTTTTCATATTTTTCAAAATCGTTTTGTTTCTGGTGTCCATTGTATTTTATCGTGGGCAGCCATAGGGTCATCATAAATGAGTTTAGACAGTGGGGAAGTCATTTCTGCATAATCTGGAATCCAATTCCAACAGAAATTTGTCATTCCTAAAAATGACATCATTTGTCTTTTTGTCTGGTTTTGGTGCCTTTAAAATGGCCTCCTTATGTCCTTCGTCTAGACTCCTAATAAGTGACCGACATGCTCCTGAATCGCACAATAAGGTTACTTCAATCTCTTCTATCAGTAGAGTCACAAAAGGTTTATCTTGAGTATTTCAACTGTACTTATCTCTAACACATCACTGGTCTCCTCCTCTTTAGTTTCTAGTTGGTCCGTGTCTGTGAATCATGTGAATGAGTGTTTCTGTATAACCTGATCCTGGAGTGGTTGTGGTTAGTCATGCTGAACCCGTCTGCGACCGCCAACTGTCTTCTCCTCTTCTTCTTCCTCCTCCTCCTCCTCCTCCTCTTCCTCCGTCCCTCCCGTCTCTCCACCACCTGCAGTCTCTTTCCCAGTGTCCATTCCTCCCTTCAATTATAGCAGGTGTCTCTACTTGTCTCTCGTGGTCCTCCCCACGGCCGCCAGCCCCCCTTCATCCACCTCGCGTCCTCCTTCTGAGATCTCCTTCATCATCATCCCCTCGATAATATACTTCAGAGTATTCTGTCTTCGTAAAAGTTACAATACATTACATTACATTTCATTTAGCTGACGCTTTTATCCAAAGCGACTATAAGTGCATTGTAAGTTTTTGGCTGCTGTCTGGGGTTGGAGTAGAGGGGTGGAGTTTGGTGACGGTGTCGTGGGTTCGGAGACAGAAGCTGGCTGAGCAGCCGGAGGCGGAATAGGTGGAGCGGGCGGATCAGCTGTTACCGGGACGTCTCCCATGTTAGGGTACGGAGGAGGATCGGGTCCCATGTTGGTTCGTTTTTGTACCACATAATCATCATCTTCATTATATTTCTGGGAGAAATGTATCTCAATTCTTAGATATAGTATTGGTGCATTAGGAGCTTTATTCTTTTCTCCCGCCTTTTTGTTTTTAATCTCTCCCATCTCCTTCTCTTTCTCTTCTCTTTTTAACTTTTTCTCTTCTCAACTTCCTTCTTCTCTTTTTAACTCTCCTCTTCTCTCTTTTTAACTTTTTCTCTTTTTAACTTTCCTCTTCTCTCTTTTTAACTTTCCTCTTCTCTCTTTTTAACTTTTTCTCTTCTCAACTTCCTTCTTCTCTTTTTAACTTTCCTCTTCTTTCTTTTTAACTTTCCTCTTCTCTCTTTTTAACTTTCCTCTTCTCTCTTTTTAACTTTTTCTCTTCTCAACTTCCTTCTTCTCTTTTTAACTTTCCTCTTCTCTCTTTTCAACTTTCCTCTTCTCTCTTTTATAAAAAAATATTTGATGTAATCTGCACCTTTTGAGTGCATGCGTTTTACGTCTCCCTCCAGAGGTATCTCTTCGATCTTATTACAGCATGATCCCATTTTTTCTATCTGTGAGCCAACCAGTTAGTATGGAGTTCACCTGAGCAACCGGTCTTTATACAGTGATATCTGCTTTTGGCACCGTTAGGTTTCTGCAGAGGAGAGTTTAGGTTCATACCGTAAGGTTTCGGCTCTCCTTTACACTGTAGGACACTCACAGTCTCTATTTATTTCATCTTCCGGAAGTCTTATTTTATGTTATTTATTTTATACTCCGGAAGTTTTTTTATATGTAGGTCCCTGACCTATCTCCTAAGTCCCCGACTTAGTTACCTGTAGGTCCCTGACCTTTGATGGTGAATCAGCCTTGTTCTAGGATCCCGTCACCCCTCCTCTCTCCAGTTAGTCCTGGTCTCACCAATGTCCAAACTGTTTCGATAAAGAAACAGGGCGGAGGTCTTTCCTCAGGAGTCCCAGACTCCCCCGTGCACGGTTTCAGGCTACTTCCGGAGAGGGATGTTGGGATCCGGCTCGAAGGACCAATTATGTTTGAAACATGACTCAGAGGCTGGATTCAAAATCAAACATATCGGACATTTATTCTTGCAAGAAGGAGCAAATACATGTCCACTCAAAGAAAGATGTCCAGCATTTCTCAGCGTCTCTCCTCCGTAGTTCAGCTTTTATACAGTGTGACAAACAGTTGACATCCATCCCCGTTCCCTTTACATCTGAGTTCAGTTGTAGGTCACAAGATAATGGACGTCGTAACATATGGACGTCATAAATTAGACCGTGCTGTGCACAGATAGTACTGAGTGAGGTCGTAGGTCACAGGATCCAGACAGGAGACGTCATGTCTGAGACCATGCTGTGCACAGATAAATAGGTCCTCTTTCCTGAGACAATAAGAACATGCTGTGCAACAGATAGACAAACATTCGACAAGTATGATGAGTTCATTATTTTTCCATCGATCCCACAGGGCTGCATTGTGCCTGTAAGACCTGTTTTTAGTTGTTTTGTCAGATCTCCTTAATTCCTTCATCTCCTGCCAGCTGGGAGAAGACACACGTCCTGTACGGGCAGCTGCTGGATTGGCTCAGATACTTGGTTGCCTGGCAACCCATCATCATCGGTATCGTTCACGGGATTAACTTCACCCTGGGCCTCGAGTAGAGCCCCGAGGAACGCCGCCGCCGCCCTATGGAGGTCCAGGGGGGTCGAGAAGAGCGCGATAAAAACGTTTGGCAGCAAACGGTCGAAAGCCGGCGCTCCGAGGAAACGATTCGGGCTGCTTGTGTTTCGTGTTCTTGGACCGAACGTTTGCACATTTTCCCCCGCTGCGACCCCCAGGCAGTCTGGAGATGGTCTGGAGGCAGTCTGGAGGCGATCTGAAGGCGGTCTGGGGATTGTCTTGAGATGGTCTGCAGGCAGGTCTGGAGGCGGTCTGGAGGCGGGTCTGGAGGCGATCTGGAGGCGGTCTGGAGATAGTCTGCAGGCGGGTCTGGAGGCGGTCTGGAGGCAGTCTGGAGGCAGTCTGGGGATTGTCTTGAGATGGTCTGCAGGCAGGTCTGGAGGCGGGTCTGGAGGCGGGTCTGGAGGCGGTCTGGAGGCGGTCTGGAGGCGGGTCTGGAGGCGGTCTGGAGGCTGTCTGGAGGCGGGTCTGGAGGCGGTCTGGGGGCTGTCTGGAGGCGGGTCTGGAGGCGGGTCTGGAGGTGGTCTGGAGGCGGGTCTGGAGGCGGTCTGGAGGCTGTCTGGAGGCGGGTCTGGAGGCAGTCTGGGGATTGTCTTGAGATGGTCTGCAGGCAGGTCTGGAGGCGGGTCTGCAGGCGGGTCTGGAACGGGACTATTTTAAGCACAGATCCAGTATTTGACAGTCGGACGTGAGGAAGATGCGTCTGGTTGGGAACGGAGAGGATTGTCGCCCTCGTGCATGCGGTTTCTGTTCGGATCAACAAAATGCTTTTCTTTGTCATGAAGGTGTCGTTTTATTTGCACACTCCTGCCTTTTGATCCTGTCGACACCACTAACGAGTTTGCTGCAGCTTTTTGCACATCGGTTACAAAAAGGGCAGTTCTCTCTGTTTACATTTCCTGTGTCTTTGTTCCCAAAGTTTCTTTTTGAATGTCTGTCGCGTCACGTTTTAATTTATAAGAAGCTGAAGTGGATGCTAACTTATTGTAGCAGTTGTTTCTGAACGGGTTTCGCTGCAGCCAGAAGCTCCACGTCACGTCTGGTGTCACGCCACAAAATGTCGGCACAACGTAACGAAGGAAAACACTCCAAATGTTCAGTAGTTTGAAGGAAACGTCCTCCGCCGATCTTTTGCCAAAATTAATTACAAATGCTTTCATATCAAAACTGCTGCTGATAATAACTTTGTATTTAATAAATATTTATAAAACCTTAACAAAGAGTCACTCGTCACTCTGATGGAAAACACCAACAGTTTAGTCAAAATTGTAAAGTTTTATTTCAGGTTTTGTTCATTTTATTGAATTTGTGGGAAACAAAATGTTAGTTGTGTTGCTCATATTACTCCATAGATTATTCAGTTATACATAAAAATCATGAATTGGTTGCCTCAGTCTTTCAGGTTACTTCTTTTTTCATAATGACCCATTTAACTTGACTCATTTTTACTGCTCTTGGTTCATTTTTCTCTTTTCTTTAAATTCTCTCTTTCAGTCATCCTCCTCGTCCTCGCCTCTCAACGCGAGGCGGAGACTCCTCCAGAACTCGCCCCGCCTGTCCTCGTCCTGAGGCCACTCCAGGTAGGTGGTGGAGCTCATGAGTTTGCGCAGCTTGCAGAAGCGTTTGGGGACGTCGTCCTTCGACAGCGGCTCCAGCAAGACCAAGATGGCCGCGTCTCTGCCGCTGTTCCCGTCGAAAAGCCAGAAGTGGGAGAAGTCGAGCTCGTAGCGGCACCAGTCGGACAGGACGAAGTTCTCGGAGAGGACGAAGACGGTCCGCCGGCTGCGCTCCATGGCGCTCATGATGTTGTCCACAATCCAGTGTCCCGGAAGGAAGTCCCGCTTGTGGAGACACAGGCTCAACGGCCGGGCGGTTCTGGGATTCGCAGAGTCGGTCTCGCTGTAGAAGTATTAACAAGGAAACAGGTTATCTGATTCTGCTGTCGTAAACTCCCACAGCAACGGTACCGAGAACACAACTCACCTCGGCTCCTCCAGCTCCGGTACCAAGAAGTCTTCCACCCAGATAGCATCTCTTTCACTGTAGGAAACGAAGGCATCGAAGGACAGCAACGCTTCTGAACCCGCGATATCTCTGCGCCGCCGCCGTCGGGAGCTACGCTTGGCCTTGAGCCACGCCCAAGTCATCTTTAGGTACCAGACGGCATGGAGGCGCCACAGCAGGACACACACCAGAATCCCTACAAACAGCGCCGACCCGCAGCTCACGGACACGAACAAAACCTGGTGGCAATGAAGCACAGAGAGTCGGACTCGACCCACCACCTCCCCCTGCAGGTAGAGAGGGGAGTCGCAGACGTAGCCGTCCTCCCTGTCCATTAACTGCACATCCCCGCCTCCTTTAAGGCCCGACTGGAGGAAAGGCACAAAGTCACAGGAGCAGATGAACTTGTTCTGACCCGCCTGGAGGTTCTCGAGTCGTCTGTACGACCGCAGGTCCGATGGCCCGAACATGTTCAGGATGTTTGACTGTGAAAAACAGTGGGCGTGTCACACCGGGGAACGCAGGCAGGATTGGAAGCAGAACTATACGATGGGTTCTTACCTGTATAGCCAGTGTTTGCAGATTGGGAAAGAGCCATCCAGGAGGCAGCCGTAGAAACTTGTTCCCAGAGAGGTGGAGCTCTCGCAGGACAGGCAAGTGCAGAGTGAAGCCCTCAAGATAGTTGTTGCTAAGATCCAACACCTGTAAATAGTGAAGTACAAGGTGTAAGGGTCAGGGCTGCCGGGATTCAGCGCTGCACGGTGTCGTCTCCGTACCTCCAGGGTTGTGGGTAGACAGGGAGTGATGACGGTGAGCATCGCCCCAGAGATGTTGAGGTATCGTAAGGTGGAAGGCCAGGAGCAGTTGGAGGGCATGGAGCTGTAGCCGGTCCTGCTGATGTCCAGGTGGGTCAGTTTGGAGAGCTGAACAACCAGCCGGTTTACCGTGGACAAAGACTGGACAGAGGCAGACAAGTTCTCGTCATACCTTCAAAACCCTTCAATACTTTTACTGATTTGACTTCACGTTTCACACCTTCAGAGCGTTCCCGCTGATGTTTAAGACTCTGAGGTCCATCAGCGTTTTGTTTCTGTCACACAGCGTCTCCACCAGAGTCAGGTCGGTCAGCAGGTTGTCGGACAGGTCCAGGTACTGCAGGTTCACCAGCAGGTTGAACGTGGGACATGGCATCACAAACACCTGACGGAAAAAGTATCAAATCTGAGGTAAAATACTGTTTAATACCAGCCTGCTGTAGTTCCCATTAACGTGTCCGTCATGTCTTTAAGGGTCAGACTAACTTTGCTCTCTCTACCGCCGTTTTTAGAAAATCAACTTCATAAAACTGGAAGAAAAGACGGGAACCGGCCGGACTGAACGCTCAGGTCTCCATGCGGTGAAGTAAAAGCTATTTCAGTGAGTAAAAACTTACTTTATGTGTTTGATATCTGAAAGTGCGCCGTGATCCCTACATTCAAATAATATTGCAGCTTAAGAACTAGTTCTGTTTGAGCACATCCAATAACTTGTATAAAATGAAACAACTACTGTAGTTAGTATCCGGTAAATCAGAACTGAAAGGTGCTTGACGGTGTTCCAGCTACAGGATCATTACTGGTTGCTTCACGGTCAGTTTTCTTTGATATAACAGTGATTTATTGATTGATTGCCTTAATTATCATACAAATACAATAATTATCGTACATCTGGCAGCACCGCCTCCATCAAGCTCTCTGCTCCAGCTGTGAAGCAGATTGATGGAGCAACTACGACCACAGCTGTTTTACCTTGGAGTTGATGACGGAGACCTTCCTGGGGTACGTCAGCAGAAACTTCAGCTGTAGGAACGAGACAAACTTGAAGATGTTCAGCACCACGACGTCCCGCACAAAGAACACGTCGATGTTTTTTTGGTCAGTCCAGCGGGCTCTCTCCCACCTACCGGCAAACGGAGAAAAAAACACCACAATAGAGCAGCTTACTGGGGGTTTCCCCCGGCAACAACACAACAGTCCCTGTGGTCAAGTTTCAGCCTCAGAAATGGTGAAATCACAAATGTTCAAGCACCAGTTCATCAACAGATTTTTATTTGGACAACTTGCACATGAAGGTTGCAGCTTCCTCCTGCTCAGCGCTCGTCCAAACACAAAGAGTCTCTGAACTTTTTGATCGCACCTCACATGTGATCATCAACAGCTTTATTTCAACGGATCGGAAAAAAAATGTTGAGACGCAAATTTTCACCCCAAATAACAAGAGGAGAAACACGTCATTTAATTACAAGGCGATCGTGCTGGTTTCCCACCTGCCCTCGCCCGTCAGCCTGGCGCCTTCCAAGGACAAGGATGTGAGTGGCACGCCGTCGACCACCACCAGGAGCTCCACGACGGCCTCATCAGACACCGACAGGTTGCGGAAGCTCAAATACCTAAACGGTGACACCACAGAAGAGCGACGGGCGTCTTAGCTTTCTTGTTATCTTTCTCCATTATTGCAGAAGAAAAGCAGATTGTGGCCGGACCTGATCCTCCTCCTGGCTGTTTCTCTGAGGGGCTGAACAGACTGATTCCCAATCAGATGGAGGTCTTCGAGAGTGATCGGTGTCTCGGGGTAGGACACGTCCCCGAGCACCGCCGAGGCCAAGGGCACATTGTTTAAAAACGGGCCGTGGAGGCTCAGAGTGACGCGACCCAGCGGCCAAATGTCCCCCAGAGCTCCGGACTCGTATCTGCCGAGACGGGAAAGTAAAAAGACAGCGAGACCTTAAAAAAGGATTCAACAATCACCGCTTCAATCTTTGGTTTATACACTCTCAAGAAAAGATCTGATGACACTTCACGCCATCCTGATTCCCCAAATACTCACGAGAGCACCAAATGTGGATCGAGACCAACTCCTTGTCGGTTTTGCGTTTTACCTGATTTACATGAAAAAGTACTTTATTTGAAAGAGCTTTTCCCCTCATGAAACCACAAACAAACACGGGTGACACCTGGTCAGGTTGTTGGCGTGCACAGTGAACTCCTCCAGCTGGGTGACTCCAGACAGATCGCCTCTCCTCAGCTCCTGCAAAGCCGGACCTCCGAACGCCAGCCGCCTCAGCCGGACGAGACCCCGAAACAGCGGAGGAGAACCCAGGCGGCTGGAGGAGGGCGGAGGAGAGGAAGCTGTCACTCAAAGACACCCGAACATCACTTTCAACATGGAGGATTCCTCCTGGTCTCCGTACCTGTGCGGGTTGTGGAGCAGGTTGAGCCGCTGCAGAGCTTCCAGCTTGTCGAACCATTTGTGGTTGAGAGCGGTCAGCTGATTGTCCGACAGGTCGAGCTCCTCCAGGCTCCACAGAGAGTCCAACGCCGACGGACCGATCGAAGCCAGTCCGTTTCCTGGAGGACAATAACATCTACATCTACACAAGCACATCTTATCGGCGGTTTCCGAGGGTCAACCTTTGGACCGGTGATCAACAAGTCCTTCTTGTAATCGACGTTGTTACTCTTGGTCATGTTCTAATCTTTGAATATTGATATATAATAATAACAGTCCACTGCAATTACAGATTCTTTTTTCACCTTGTTATTGAAAAAAAATAAAAAAAAAAAATAAATCCATCTGCGTTACCGTGGAGATCCAGAGCCCTCAGTCGCGCGTGGTCCGTCAGGTCGTCATCGGACACCACGGTGATGCTGTTGAACGAGAGGTCGAGAGTCAGGGCGCGTTCCGTTACCATGGGAACCCGGACAAATCCGCCACGGGAGCAGTTGCAGGAGAGCTGCAGGTCGCAGCGGTCGCAGGATGACCTCTCGTCGTCCGTGTTTGACCTCTGACCCCAGAGGAGGAGGAAGAGGAGGGTGAAGAAGCAGCTTGTCCGATGTCTCATGCTGTAGGAAAACAAATTTGAATGAGTTGGATGGACTGAGATCAGTTTGTAGAGGACACAAGTGAAATAAACCCAGGGAGGAAGTGGGATGAGATAAAATGAGGAAGTCTTCCAACGTTTTGTAGTGATTTTTCAAAAGCTTTTATGTCCAACACAACTCTCCACAGTGGGTGAAGACTTTTAACTCCTCGTGCATCCTGTTTCCAAACAAGGACTCAAACTGTCCGACCTCGTTACCAACGAACACTTCCGCTCTTTTGTGTTCAGAATTTTTGTTTTGCAGATTTCGGCTGCACAGATTTGTTCCCATTCAGAAAAACACGACACGCTCAGAACAGCAATTTAAAAAAACCTTCAACCCAAGTTAATTTCAGCTTTCAGCATTCGACAAAAAAAACAACAACCTGGCTTTGTGTCAAATATCAAATAATTACCTTTTACTGGGAAACCGCTTCCAGCTAGTGAGACATTAACACTCAATGTTTTATAAGAGCTTCCCTTTTCTTGTAATATCGCTGATTATATGTGACACAACCAGACAGAAAAACAACAACTGAATCATGTCTTGTTCGATTTTAAGTCCCTGTCGCCTTACCTGCTTTTGTTTTTCGTCACGCTGATTCCTGATAATGTAGCAGAAGATAATTAAAAGTGAGAAAGAGCACAGAGTGAGTTGAGGAGGGTTTTATGACTTGATACCTGATGAGAGGAACTAAGTGACATCTGGAACCAAGCGTGAAAAAGAGGTAGTGAGTATGTAAATGAACCTTCGTGAGGGAACCTGGCCGAGCGTGTGCTTGTAGAAATTCACAGGTTTGTGGCAACGTTTAAAGAAAAGTAATGGAAAATCATCATAGCACATTTAAATGCATTAAAATGTAAAGTCTTTTTACTGCACTGGAAGCGAGTTTTGTTTTCTAAAAATGTTCTTATGGTGAGTTGGAAAAAGGAAAAAGACTCTGAATTTGACCAACGCTGTTATAGATTGAAAGTAAAGATAAATATAAAGCAGCCACATGTCATATTGTGTTGTGTGGTTTCTGTTATGTAACATACTGTAACTGCTTTATGCACAGGACCGTGACCGCGAACACTTCCTGTCTGCCTCCGGCTCAACTTTCTGGCTTCAATTGACTCTGAAGACTCCTACTGTCTTATAGATTCGTCAGAGCAAACGGATATCATAAGTGTGGGTTCGGTTTGGCTTTTTCAAAAAAAGAGAATAATTCAGTAGAGATCAGCGAATGTGCAGTTACTGACAGAAAATCTTGAAATGGACTGTTTGATATCATCATTTCATATCAGTCTCTGTCACAGTGTTTATATGCAAAGTAGAACCATTAAAATACATATTGAAGCTCTGTGCTTTTCCTGCTTTTCAAACTTTACAAAAATGTTTTTTCAAAAGACAATCCTGTTAAGGACACTGACCAAAAGCATCCAGACTTCCTACAAATATGCCGTCATCAAAAAATTTCAAAATTTTCCCAGAATGCCCTCCACCTTTAAATTTTTTCAGAATTTTGGGAAACTGTCTCGCTTTCCAAAAATGACACTAAGACTTGGTTCTAGTTCGTCACAGTTCAAAGCTGAACTACAAGAATTTGCCCTGATTTTGAGACAATTAAGTCGTTGCTGCAAAATTTCCAACGTCAGGCCCGAATATGAATGAACGAGCGACGGGCCTCGTAGCGGGACGTCACTGAGGAACAGCGATGTGGCGTCGGTGACTCCGCACGACGCTCCGACCACGAGCCGAGCACGTCTGAAGTGTTTTGATTTTACCAGCCTAGTTTGACAAATCCTACAACGAGTTCCTTCACGCCGACCAACAGGATGACGGAGGACTCTCTGGAGAAAGTGGTGCGCTGCAGAGGAGCAGTTGGTCGAGCTGTGGCATCAGTACCGTGGACGTTTCCTCCTCTTAATGTGAAATGTTAATAACAGCGAAGGCATAATGCCTCTGTAGCCACGATTGACAACTTGAAAAGTCATACTATAGCATGTCGTCCAAAATATCATAAAGTCACACTATAGCATGTCGTCCAAAATATCATAAAGTCACACTATAGCATGTCGTTCAAAATATCATAAAGTCACACTATAGCATGTCGTCCAAAATATCATAAAGTCATACTATAGCATGTCGTCCAAAATATCATAAAGTCATACTATAGCATGTCGTCCAAAATATCATAAAGTCATACTATAGCATGTCGTCCAAAATATCATAAAATCATACTATAGCATGTCGTCCAAAATATCATAAAGTCATACTATAGCATGTCGTTCAAAATATCATAAAGTCATACTATAGCATGTCGTCCAAAATATCATAAAATCATACTATAGCATGTCGTCCAAAATATCATAAAGTCATACTATAGCATGTCGTTCAAAATATCATAAAATCATACTATAGCATGTCGTTCAAAATATCATAAAGTCATACTATAGCATGTCGTTCAAAATATCATAAAGTCATACTATAGCATGTCGTTCAAAATATCATAAAGTCATACTATAGCATGTCGTTCAAAATATCATAAAGTCATACTATAGCATGTCGTCCAAAATATCATAAAGTCATACTATAGCATGTCGTTCAAAATATCATAAAGTCATACTATAGCATGTCGTCCAAAATATCATAAAATCATACTATAGCATGTCGTCCAAAATATCATAAAGTCATACTATAGCATGTCGTCCAAAATATCATAAAGTCACACTATAGCATGTCGTCCAAAATATCATAAAGTCACACTATAGCATGTCGTTCAAAATATCATAAAGTCACACTATAGCATGTCGTTCAAAATATCATAAAGTCACACTATAGCATGTCGTTCAAAATATCATAAAGTCACACTATAGCATGTCGTTCAAAATATCATAAAGTCACACTATAGCATGTCGTCCAAAATATCATAAAGTCACACTATAGCATGTCGTTCAAAATATCATAAAGTCACACTATAGCATGTCGTCCAAAATATCATAAAGTCACACTATAGCATGTCGTTCAAAATATCATAAAGTCACACTATAGCATGTCGTCCAAAATATCATAAAGTCACACTATAGCATGTCGTCCAAAATATCATAAAGTCACACTATAGCATGTCGTCCAAAATATCATAAAGTCACACTATAGCATGTCGTCCAAAATATCATAAAGTCACACTATAGCATGTCGTCCAAAATATCATAAAGTCACACTATAGCATGTCGTCCAAAATATCATAAAGTCACACTATAGCATGTCGTCCAAAATATCATAAAGTCACACTATAGCATGTCGTTCAAAACATCATAAAGTCACACTATAGCATGTCGTTCAAAACATCATATAGCCTTCTGACTTCGAGGATGGGTCTCCTCATGAGACGTTTGTCTTCCTTCCAGGGAAGGTATCGAACCTGCACCCTTCTGATTGGGAGGCAACACTGCTAACCACTAGTCCATTTTACCAGACATGTATTTTATTTTTCTTTATTATGTACGACATACTACAGTGTGACTTTTTTTGCACAACACGAAAAATCATCCTGACCCGGGATTGAACCCAGAATCTTGATACTCTGAGGCGACAGCACAAACCACTGCCCCAATTTACCTCTTATATAATGTTGGTTTGTTGACTTCTGTTCATGTTAAAAAAAAGGTCATGCCATGTCGTCCAAAATATCATAAAGTCATACTACAGCATGTCTGAAATATGACATGCTGTAGTATGACTTTTTTGTCATATTTCTGACGACATGCTATAAGTATGACTTCCGTTCACATTATAGAAGCAAGCACATTGGTGCAGTTGTCAGCGTTGTTGTCTCACAGTCTAGAGGTCCCAGGTTCGATCCCTGCCTGGGACTTGACATGTGGAAGTTGCATGTTCCTACATAAGTAATAACCTAAAAGTAAACTAAGTCAAACTGCCCTTGGATCGAAACCAGAACTTAGTCAGTTATATTTTGGACGACATACTTTAAGTTATGAAAGAACATGGCAGGGATCGAACATGGGACTTTTAGACTGAGACAACAACACTGACAACTGCACCAATGTGCTGGCTTAGATAACATGAACGGAAGCCCACAAGCATACAAGTCAAATGTTAAATGTCAGTTATTATTCCCTTTTCTTTGAACATGTTACCTGTTAACAATGGAAAATTTAAAATTCATAAAATTGATAGTTTTCATAAAAGGAGAACGTATTTACTGCAGACTGAATGTACATTATCTTCACGCATCCACTGAGTTTATTCGTAGAAGTTTGTGTACATGTGTGGGTGTTAAGGCTGGTGATTTCACAACGCAGCGCTGTGTACCCATTTGGACTCGAGCAAACATCACAGGCTTCATTTCACTAATTCCCAGCAGTAACAGACTCACTACTTTTTCTAAAGTTTTGTTAAGGCATTAGGCCAGAGCTGTGTGTGTGCACATACTGACTCACGAAAAACAAGGAGTCCCTTCTGTTGGAAATTAAGTAAACAAAACTCTATAGTCAGTCCATAATAGTTCCCGACATGAGACACTATCCACTGCCAGGGATCAATTTCTGATTGAGACATGAAAGAGTTTTTATTTTGTTGCCTAAAAGCATAGTAACATCAGTTTATATGTTTACACTTTTAACGGTAGACACATTACCAAAAACAGTTGTTATTAAAATTCTGACGTGAAGGATCTCATCAAAATATTCTAGGTTAAAACAAAAATCTGATTTAAAACTGCTCAATAGTCAAAACTATCCTGCAACTGTTCAACTGTGTTCAAACTTGTATAACTCAATGTCAAAAGAATCGACAGTGATTCTGACTGTTGGGGAACAAACTTCAGAGTGTTCCCTTTAAAAAAAGATCGAACTCATGCAAACACAAAAAATAATTAAAGAACAGCTTTTAATTTACTTTGGGTACGCCATGAACGGGCGTCTTTGTGTGAATTTGACTGGATTTTTAAGGGCTAAAAAGCAGCCTTGCTTTACTTGGTGTCTTGACACGGTTCTGCAGATTTGATCAGGGAAATTGTAAACGTGTAAACGCTGTGGGCTGCAGTGTTGGTTTGAAAACATATTATCACAATAACTTCACATATGTTTGACAAACTCTTTAAAAAGTGAACTTGTCAGTCCTTTTGGCCTTTTGTTCCCTGACAAACTCCAGATTGACCAGCTGTGACTCAGCTTGGGTAAACTGTCCCAGCAGCTATTGAGCAACTTTAACAGATCAATAGAAGTGGGCGAGAACGTGCGCTCCGATGCGAGACAGAGGATAAATACCCGGTGAAATTAGGTTTCAGGGACAGAAGAAGGAGTGAGGGCACATTTGGGAGTGACTGACAAGAGACGAAGACGATGAAGACGCTGCTGTTGCTGTATCTGTGCGTGTACGTCGCCTGGGCTCAGGATCCTCTGGAATATGATGACTATGACACGGTGAGGATATTTCTAAAGTGACATATCAGGCAGAATAATGAGGTGGTGTCCACATATTATTAACTAGACAATGTCTAGAATATATCCATTTGATGGAATAACGAGTGAGGGGGTTGAATAGAATTAAATAAACATTCCACTGCATCAAGGAGTTTTTCTTCGATTTAAATGACTTTTTTTTTTTAATGAAAATTCAACTAAAACAAAAGGGTTGCCAAATTAATGGCAGTGATACAAACATGCATTTAATTTATTTTTGAAATGACCAACCGTTTGTTTTTTGTTCTTTACTTTACAATATCAGAAAGATAATTTAGACTTGAAAGTTTTTTTTAAAATAAAGTAAAACTAAAAACAACAATGAATGATGTTGAAATAAAAATTCTGAGTGGTAACGGATAATAAATTAAGCTAAAAGAAATTATACAAAACCTTGTTCAGACTTTAAAATCAATTAAATCAATTCAATTAAAATCATTCAAATATTGTTTAATAATTAATAAAAATGTTGATTTGTTAAATGGGTGAAAGTTTAAAAAAATAATTTACAGAACAAATATAGAAATCAGGCATAGGAATTATTTTTTGATTGTGTTAAATTATTTGAGTAAAAGCATTTTTTGATTATTGTTTCTTACCTTATTGGAATGATAATTCCAATTTATTGATTGCAGACTTTTACATTTTATAATTAAATGTAATTATAAGGTGACATTATTGTGAAGCAAAATTACATCAATAAAATAAATAAAATAATACATAACATTAGAAATCACCTAATTAAACATCAAGTTGTTTTTTTAATTGAATTTCTTTATCAATAAATATCTTTTACGTACGTTACATCTACATTACAAAAATAATTTTACTTCATAATGACTATTAATTGTTTTCTTTGAACCATTTAACATGCCATATATTAATGCACTCACACACAATAGCATCGTATTGTATGATATTAGTATTGCATTAGTATCATTATTCGATATTAATATTAATCATTTAGATGTTAAGTATTGATAGATTGTGGTATGAGATATAGTTTTCTAACAAGTTAAGCGATTGGATTCTTCGGTTACATTTATCCAGTTTCCCATCATCTTCCACAGGACACCAACATTTCACCGGAAAAGAATAGAACAGTACGTAGAACAAATCTTCAATTATTTGATTTCTATAATTAATTGTATTATATTTAATAATCTATTATTTGTCTCAACCTTCTTCATACTGTTTTCCAACAGTCTGTAGATGCTCGTGGGCATCGCCCGGTATCGAGGGGCAGGGAGACCTACACTCCAAACAGAAATGCCCCGCCCCCTATCAGCGGTGGCGGCAGGTAAAATCACACGCAGATCTACAGTTATCCCAAAAAGAACGACAATGCAGTAATCCTTATGACATCGGGAGTAGCAATCCCGAAGAAGAACGGATCACTTTTGAGTGCTATGATATATTATGCATTATTATGAACGCTGCAATACTTTTATGTCGTGTAATTGAAAACTCTGCATCATAATTTATGAATTGATCAAAAGATTTTATTGTAAAACGGTGACAATCAAAGTTTGTACAAAAGCTACAACTCAAGCACAAGTATGTCAAACTAATCCAAGTACTTATAAATGTCCTCCCTGACAGTTACGAGCTAAATCTGGCTCATTAGCACTCAAAAAGAGGCTGAAGGGGAACGCCATCACTTTTACATTATGCACTTGTCACGGCTGAAAATGTAGAAAGTGCATCTCTCACTGTGTCCGACATGTCGGTGAGGAGTCTCTCGCTTTTGGTCCAGGTATCGCGGCCGCCCCACGCCAGCGCCGGTCGGAGGCCAAAAGGCGGAGGAGAAGGTGGAGCAGCCTGACGAGGGAGGATGCACACACGCTTCAGATGAGATGGTAAAAAACAAAAAAAACAGAAAAACATCTGCACACTGTCACCAAACTCATGAGTAGTTAGAAACGGCAAACTGCTCGTTAGTTTCAAAAGAGAAGCATAAGTTTGGAGATTCCTTCAATCCAGGAGGTCGGTGGTTTGAGCTAGCTGTAACCGGTTTTATGTCTGCTGGTTGAATTTCATTTGGTTTCTTAGCAAAGTGAAATCTGTAGCTGCGTTTAAAACAGGAATGCTTGAGGATGGAAGATGCACAATATTGACCTGGCACATGGTCAGCTAACCAGAGATTTGTTGCTTCCATCAGGGGGTTTTATGTCCCACTGGCTGCGAGCTGAAGACCACGTTGCTGAAGCAAGAGACAAACGTTAAGACGGTAAGTTTTCTTCTTTACCTTCGAGACATTTCTGACGGGAATGTTTTGTGGGGACGACAAGTCTGTCTGGAAAATGAGTTCAGACCAACAACGCTGTGGGAAATCACTCGCTCTGCTGTCGAACTGTCGCTGAGAAAACATCCGTCTGTTTCTCACAGAGCATCAATGAACTCAAGCCTCGGGTGGATGGTCTGTCCCGATTGTCCAACAACGTCTTCAACTACGTCAACGGCATGTCCAACTCTCTGAGGGAGAGGCAGAGAGTTTTCAACGGTGAGGAGCCGGCTACATGAGATTAGTGAGCACGAAAATGTATTTCCTCTTATGATTTTTCTACTTCCTGATGTTCTCAGACAACAACAGGGTGGTGAGTCAGTACACCGACCGCGTGGAGGACCAACACGCCTACATCAAGGAGACGGTGGACACCGTTTTCCCATCAAACATCAGAGTGCTCCAGGTAAATATGTAAACACGTAACATTTTCAGAAAGAAAAAATAAATACCTGTATTTAAAGGTGTCATGTGTCCTGACTGTCTGCAGGGAGTTCTGGACAAGATCAGGCTGAAGATCCAGAAGCTGGAGAAGGCCATCCAGGTGCAGAGGGAGGGGTGCAGGGAGCCGTGCAGGACCAAATGTCCCATCCCGGTGGTGTCGGGTAAGTCTGGTGCCCCCTGCTGGAGGGCTGTACATTTCACCTGAAAAACACCAGGATGAGTTCATCCTCTGGGGAACAGGAAGGGGATACAGAAATGTTGAGGTAAATGTGTACGACGGATTATATCCTGCGTGATGTACTGACCTGCAGCGAAGAGAAGATCAGCTGGTGACCCAAAACGTTCCGACGTGGATCACGAGTTCTAGTTCAAGTTTCAGAGGTTTTGGCCAACGTTGGCATCTTTGGGACCGCTCGGTAACGGGGACAAAAGCATATTGAAATAAAGACGATCGCAGGTTTTTAACTTCAGATGATGGAAAACATGACGTAAAGTAAATTACAACGAACGTAAATATATATCTGCTTGTGCTTCAGGTAAGGAGTGCGAGGACATCTTCCGTCGGGGAGGAAGAGACTCCCAGATGTACCTCGTCCAGCCCGACACCTTCTACCCTCCATACAAGGTCTTCTGCGATCAGAGCACCCAGAACGGAGGTGCGATTAAACTTTCAAGTTGTTTTTTTCTTAAATCTTAATTTAGTTTTTAGCGTAAACACCTTGGATGTTAAAGTGTTCTGTAAAGGTCTCAGGGTTTGCTTCCTTTGTTGCTCTCCAGGATGGCTTCTCATCCAGAACAGGCTCGATGGCAGCGTCGACTTCGGCCGACGTTGGGACGACTACCGTCGTGGATTCGGCAACATCGCCTTCGATGTTGGGAAGGGTCACTGTGAGACTCCTGGTAAGACATTCGGATCGCTTGCTGTCTCCTCGATACGCCACCATTATTCCTGTAATTCTTGTTTTTTTGTCCACGTTACAGGTGAGTACTGGCTGGGTAATGACCGCATCAGTCAGTTGACCAAGATGGGTTCCACCGAGGTTCTCATTGAGATGCAGGACTGGACAGGAACCAAGGTGAGTCCTCAAGGTCTCTAACTGCAGCTGAAACAAGTTCTTCAATCTTCAACTTTTGAGATAAACCTTTAAAACCTACGATTCTCTTGGTTTTCTCAAATGTCGGGATTTTCTACTTTTCCTTGTCTTCTATAATAGTAAAGTGAATATCTTTGAGTTTTGGACTGTTTGTTAGACAAGACAAGACGTTATTATGTAATTTGTAATTTGATTACCTGATTTGATTAAGTTGGGTTTTCTCAATGAGCGATAAAAACTAAATTAAAACTCAATTAAAAACTGTATTCTTACTGCATTTATCCAAATTCTACATAATTAGCCTCATGAAGAATTTAATTCTAACCCTTAAAGATATACTTCAAGACACACGTTTACGACGTTAAAAATCTACCAGTAAGAATTTTCACGTACGTTTTTAAATTTAGGATGTTTGAGTTGGGAATGAAGCTGAAAATGGGTTCTTCTTTTGTTTAGGTCCACGCCCAGTACAGCCAGTTCACCATCCAATCTGAGGCCTCCAACTACGTGCTGGCCGTCGACGGATACTCTGGTAACGCTGGCAACTGTTTCCTGGAGGGAGCGCTGGAGCTCTTTGGTGAAAACCGCACTATGACCATTCACAACGGCATGATGTTCAGCACCTACGACAGAGACAACGACAACTGGTGGGTGTCCGAAAAAACTGAAGCTGGGACGCGAATGGATTTAATGCCAGTCAGCCGGGAGCATGTCGTAGCTGCAGCTAGCTTCCTTGGTCACCAGTGGAGTAATAACAGTTCATTTGTAGTGTTTGTACCACTGACACGTTTTAAAAGAACTCTACTAAGCAATAATTAACTCCCCATTTTGGACTCTTTGTTCCATCAAAATTCAGCACTGTCAAGACAGTTTCCATTCGTCATGGAGCAAACTCCTGTGTGAAAGTTCAGCCAAAATTTGAACCAATTTACCTCCAGCTAAACTCCGGAGTGACCGCTTCTTTTAACTGCATCTAAAACTGTAACAACTGGAGTTTTCATTCAGTGGTTTTATCCGATTTTTCAAACACTCTTCTGTCCTTTTGCACCAATCAGGACCCCCGGCGACCCGTCTAAACAGTGCTCCAGGGAGGATGGAGGTGGCTGGTGGTACAACCGCTGCCACTCGGCCAATCCCAACGGCCGATACTACATGAGCGGAGCCTACACTCGGCAAATGGCCAAGCACGGCACAGACGACGGCATGGTGTGGATGAACTGGAAGGGGAGCTGGTATTCACTCAAGGCCATCAGCATGAAGATCCGGCCTTTCTTCATCCCTGGATAATCGTGTCGTCGAGTGACTACTCACGTAACGCACACAGGAAACTGACAAAATAAAAGCAACTGGCTGTAGCATGTATGTAGATGGACACAGACACATTTATACACAACGAGCACCGAGTCTGAAGAGTGTGAAAGAAAGTCAAAAAATAAAGGCATTTAAATGAAGAAAATAATGTTCCTACCTTTGAACAAAAGGAGAGAAGTGTGATTCGTTGTGAATAAATGTGCTATGATCTGTTCTTTCTTACTTGTGACAACCTGAGCGTCGACGACCAGGATGAGTTCATGGAGCTGTCCTCCGCTACTCAATAAACACTTTGAGGAACATACTCTGTTGTGTCCGGTTGTTATTTCACTTTGGAAATGAACACAAAAAAATAGAAAATGGGCTTTTAAAGTAAGACATGAAAATGTCTCAACTACCACTGAGGTACTTTTTGTTTTTTTAGTTTTAAATTCTCCAAAAGACGAAGCATACCGTATTTTTCGGACTATAAGGCGCACTGTGAATTAACGTGTCTATGTTCACACATAAACCGCACCGGATTATAAGGCGCATTAAGCAAAACAACACAGTCCGGTAAATCAAACTCCGGGCGCGGGCTGCCTCACATGAATGCACTTTTAGTTCAGACATTACATTCCTGTTACGGGGCCGATCAGGTCGTGACCCATCGTACCGTAATGCTCTGAATATCCATTGAGCGGAGCGGCTTCGTTGCTTACCAAAGTCGTACTTACACATTTCAACAGATTTTTGAGCTCATTGTACCACATAAAATCGATCAATAAGCACAACAAGTAACCATACATAAGGCGCGCTGGATTATGAGGCGCACTGTCAATTTTTGAGAAAATTTAAGGATTTTAAGTGCGCCTTATAGTCCAAAAAATACGGTAATTTTGCAACCAAATCAGGACCATCCACAGGAGTTTCTCATCAATGCAGATGTATTTAATCATTTTAAAGTTTTGTCAAAGCAAAGACAGATTACATTTTCATTCATCAACTTGGCGACCAGAAACTATTTGATAATAAACACAAGTAAAACAGGATGAGGACTGTAGAGGTGCCAGCAAAATCCTGAAGACTCTCATTCATCCGAGTCCAGTTGCCTTTTGATAACACTTAGATAAACTCTCTAAAGTCTCTAAAGCCTGACGTGATTTAGAGTCACTGTCCTCTCGGTTAGAAATATCGTCTCAAACAACCCGAAAACAACAAATCTGTTTTCTGATTGGCCGGATCTCATCCGCATCCGTGAAGCTTTAGAAGCTGTCTGACTGAACCATGTGGAGGAAACCGGCCCACGGGTCGATCTGGTCGCTGACTCCAACCGCACACTGTAAACAGAAACCCTGCAAACCGACATGAACACAAAACCCAAGTTATTTAAATACCAGGTTACAGAGTGCTCCCTTGTAATCTGTCAGTCAAACCGCTTCATTCCAGCTCTGAAGCAGCGAGCGACTTCACATCTGCAGCCTCCTCCAGCAGCTCCTCCGGCAGCTCCTCCGGCAGCTCCTCCGGCAGCTCCTCCAGCAGCTCCTCCAGCAGCTCCTCCAGCAGCTCCTCCGACAGGTCCTCCGGCAGCTCCTCCGGCAGCCTCCTCCAACAGCTCCTCCGGCAGCTCCTCCGGCAGCCTCCTCCAGCAGCTCCTCCGGCAGCTCCTCCAACAGCTCCTCCGGCAGCTCCTCCGGCGCCAACCGATTCTGTCCGATGTCCTCGAACTGGGTCAGCAGTTCTCTCTGGACGGTCGGGATGGTTTTATATTCTGCAGGCGGCGGCAGGCCAACATCTACAGGCTGCAGCCTGACGTGCGGGATGTCTACAGGAGGCGAAGCTGCCTTAGTTCTCCGGTTCAGAGTCTTGTCCGTGTGGTCCATGTCGGTCTGAAGCGTTCGATAGCCGGCGTGATGGACTTGGAACGGCAGCGCCGAGCGGCGGGACCCGCGGCAGGCCCGCAGCTTCACGTCAATGTCCACCTGATCACGTAAACGGGATGTTAGCACGGCGACGTGCTACAGAGCAGCAAAGCACCGTGAAGAATGGAGACCTTTGATTATAACCAACAACACAGGGTCAGGAAAAGTGCCTGAACAGTCTGAAGTCAGAGAAGTCAATCTGAGTGGGTGTTTTGTCCATAAAAATGTTACTTAATTCATCTTCAGTTGCATGTTGATAATCTTGCAATTCCAGAATTTGCTCGGGATAACATGGCAAAAAACTGAAGTAAATATGAGTTTCACAAAATTGTAATAGTCACAGATTTGTAACCAAGAAAAGAATCCGTCTCAGAGGAATGAGACAATCTGGCTATAATCTCGACACAGTAAACCTAAAGACCAAAGATTGGGTTCCTGTAACGACACGTTAAACTGTGGAATGAGTGTGATGAACAGTATTTTGTTGACGCCTCACCTCGGTCCGACACAGGTCCTCTTTCTGTTTCCGGATGTTGCTGCTCAGCTCCTTCGATCGCTCCGACAGACCGGCCGATCGTTCCCGCAGCGCCGTGAGCTTCGTGGAGAATCCTTCTGCGTGCTCCACAGACCTCCACGCCGACACTGCAGACACAAATACTCCATCAGTAGTCGGCGTGAGTTCTTCTGAACACCAAACCCGACCAGCGCCGGTGAAGCTCAACTGTATCTGTAGACGATGAGCCTCCGGTTGGAGTTGTAGATGTGCGTCATCGCCGTCATCGATTTCCCGGCTGCGTCTTCGTACGTCTTCGCCGTGCTGCACACCTTCCGCAGCTTCCTGTCCACCTCGCCCTCCGTCTGGGAGATCAAACCCTGCAGTCGGCAGCCGGACGGGCATTTAGAAACCTTCGGCGAGAGACACCGGTGTTTTCAGAAACAGGATCTTTCTACTAAACGTCTGAAAAACACTCAAATATGGATTCTTTTCAAAATAAATGTTGTGATTTGGAGTTTCGAGGTGATTCTCATCTGGAACTATTTTGGACATAAATGTCCAGATTTCAGGCGATAGACAAGTTGTCCACTCAAACTGATCCGTCGAACTGGTTCATGGGTCTTTTCTTATTTCCTTATTTATACAAGTGACATATGATGAGGCTGCAAATCTCCATGTAACATTTGGTTTGTTAAAAAAACAACAAATAAATGTTGTGTGTGTTTGTACGTTTCTCACCCAGTCGTCATCTGAACACAGAGCGACGTCGGATGTGGATCGACACCGCTGCTTCCCGTACCACTCGGTGCGGCCGGAAGACAGTCGGCCATCTTGATTCTGCTGTTGGAGTCTGGTACAAACTGCAGGGAACAAAACAACAAAAAAACAAAACAGGACTGAGGTCAGTTCACCTTCAACTGAGCTCCAATTCAAACATCAAGTCAGATGACTTTGTATTTATTTATCGCGTTTGACTTTCGAACCGTTCAAAGATCGTTAAACATTTAATCTTCTTTGTTGATTTTAGTTTTTGCGAAAGCTAAAGTAGACAAACCTTTAAAACCTTGAAAACATTCATTTCACCAGGTCTTCGCTTTGCTCTTGGTTTTTCGTCATTTAACTGTGCTTTCAAATTAAGAACATTAACTCTTTAAATGAATAAAAACCACAATGAAAGTGCTTTAAAAAGTATAAATGTTTTTAGAATAAACAGTGACACAAAGATAAATGTGGAAAATGACATTATATGAAGTTTCAGTTTTAACATAAAACAGTTTACAGACTTTTTGTTTTTATTCATTTTTTTCCAGAAAAGTGCAAATCAGCTGAATTTTGACATTTAAAGGGTCTCGGTGTTCGATATGATGTGTTTAGGACATGGTTGATGTTCAATATTAAATGTTCTGTTTGAAAACATTTAAATGATTTGATCATCAAATATTCATTCTAAAGTTTCTTTCATTAGCTTTTGATTTCTTTAGACTTCAAAACCAAGAGTTGTGTCAGACTTCCTAAAATAAATGTAAATACCTTTTGATGTGTAATTTAATTCGATAAAATTAGTTAACTTTGGACATTTATTCATCTTTACTCTTTCTCAGCCGTTTCAGTAAAACATCTGCAGACGTGTTTATTGTATATTTTTCCAAATCGATGCAGCGTGCAAAGTTTTATGTCGTTTATCTATTTGACACATTTGCAGAGCAGAAAGCAATTCGTAATAAAAAGATAAAATGGATAAAAACACGCAGGTTTATTTATCTGCTCTTTCATACATTAAAGTATTTTTCCTGTTTAACAGTTAAAAAAAACAACATGAATCACTTGTTTAAATTTTGCAGAAGAACAGATTTGTTTTTAATTGGTTTATATGGGTCCATATTTTATCGGAGTACGTAAATGTTTTTAATTGGCTTTCAGTAGAGAAAATTACACGTGATTATTTATTTCGTAGGAAATGAGACCAGAGACCACAGCTGCTGAAGTGAACACTGAATCTTTATTGATGGAGCAGAGTTCAGTCGTGTACAGAGTTGAGCAACATCAGGTCACTGCGTGAACATTGGACGATTAATGCAAACAAACAGGTCAGCGTCGTTTACACAAAGATACAATGATCAACAAAAAAGTACACATGACCCTCTTTCACGTTATTTTGAAATCCCAGAATGATTTACGAAGGACTCAAGGATCCATCTCTGGGTTGTTTTTTTTGTTTGGGCTCTATTTCAACTAATTTGGTTTGTGTATAAAAGTGTAAAAATGTCTTCCTGTTAAAAAGCAGCCGGTCGGATGAGCATCCGAACAGCTTTCAGGCTGTAGCTGGCCGGTTTGTACGTCGGCCACACGACTCCGTTCTCCACCTCGTACGGCGAGGTTGTTTTGGGGTTATATGTGCCTTTGTAGTAAATCCCGTTTAAGTTGGCCGTCTGGCAGCTGTTGTACCACCACCCGCCCCCAAACATCTCCGCGCAATTCTCCCCAGACTCATCGTTGTCTCTGTCCAAGGTGCTGAATTTCATGCCGCTGTGGGGCGAGTCGGGCGTCACCAGAGCGTCCCCGGCGTCCCCGGTGTACCCGGACACCTGCAGCCGGTACCCGTCCTGCTCCGCGCCCACCCTCATCGTGTACTCGGCGGTGGCCACGCCCCCCTCCCAGTCCTCCAGCTCCACCCTCAGCAGGGTCTCGCCCCGACTAGTCAACAGGTGGAGGTTCTGGTTGCCGAGCCAAACCTCCCCTTTGCCCCGCGCGTCCACCGAGCCGAACCCGTCGCGGTATTCGTTCCAGGTGCGGTTGAAGCTAAACGCGCCGCTCTCCCTCTGCTGCACTAACAACCACCCGCCCATCAACCCCTCCTGCTGGCAGTAAACCTCCACTACGCCCGTGGAGTCGGCACCGCCGGGTTTGATCTTAAACGGGCCGTTTGTTTCCCCTTTCAGGTGGTTCTGGAAGGCTTCGACACAATCTGTGGACAGAGAGGGCGACACGGCACACCGCGAGTTAGCGTGGACCGGCTTTGGCTCGGCGAGCTGGAATTTACTGCAGTAAAATGGTCACTTCACCTACGAGATGGCGAACACTCGCCCCGACCTCAACCCCCCCCCTCCACCCTCCACCCACCCCCACCCAATTCCACCAGACTGCATTTGGACCATCAGCAGGATTTGATAGCTGAACAGCGTTTTTGTTCCCAAACTGAAGACGTGTTCGGTGGTTTTACATTTACATCACAAAAACATTCTGAATTTGGTGGAAAGTTTGTTAAGAAATCTTAGTGAAGACAAACAAACAGAAAACGCCCTGAAGTCCTGCTGGAGAAGAAGAAGGCGCGTTGCCCAGATTTAGCTCGTAGCTTGTTTCTATCTGCAGGGCTTGAATGCAGAATTGGGACAAAAGCAAAGTTAACAAATCAAGATCTGAAAAATGGAACGTCAACTAACTGCAAAACAAAACTCAACCAGCGTTTGATCTTCAGCCCTGAAAGCTCCTCCTCGTCTTCATTACACATTGAGCCCAAACACTTCAATTAACTGCAGCTTTTAAACGCATCGCACTGAATGTGAAAATCTTTTAGCTCTTGCGACAAACAATAAAAAAACTGCATTCACTTCTAATTTTTTGGTACATAGGGCTAGCTAGCAAGCCAGCTGATGCTAACGCATGCCGTTCGGCTGACCGTCTCCTTCTCGGCTTTACAGATTTCACTCCAGGTCTGAAGTTGCGGTACCTTTTCCTACATAATCGGCCTGCCGCTCAACACGCGTGCTCTTCACGCTGCGCGCGTGGAAGTCGGGAACGTCGTCCTCCACGTTGTCCGTCAGGAACCCGCCGAGGTCCATCCCCGTGACGTCGAACGGATTCCCGAACCCAGTTTTGGAATCTCCCATGATGCTGCCCTTTGCACCGCCGACGTGGGAGGTCCTGGTCGCCCCCGAGGAGTGCGATGTGTGGGTGAGGCTGGGGAACAAGGAGCCCATGCTTCCTCTGCTGACGTCCGTCAGGCCCTGGCACTCGGGACCTCCCTCGATCACCTCCTCCGTCCTCTCCACGGGTCCGTCCTTGGTGTGAACGATCGTCCTCCGGATGCTCTTGGTGCAGGAGGTGCTGCTGGTGGACGTGTGACTCATGCTGGGCTGGCCGCCGAACCCTCCGCCGAACCCTCCGCCAAGCCCGCCGCCGAACCCTCCGCCTAGCCCGCCGCCAAGCCCGCCGCCGAACCCTCCGCCTAGTCCGCCGCCTAGTCCATCCCCGTCCCCGCGTCCTCCGAGCTCGGTGATGGATCGAGACGGCGTGAAGGAAGAGGAGCTGGACGAAGACGAGAAGCTGGAGGAGGAAGACGAGGAGGACGGAGAGTAGGAAGTACCCGGGTCCTTGGAGATGGTCGCCGGGGACGAGCTGGACGAGCCCTCCTCCTCCAGGACCAAAGAGACGGTCTTCACCTGGAAAAGGAAAAAGGTGTGACGTGTGTTTCCGAGACGAGTCGTTGAAGATGTTTGGGAACGTCGTGCGGCCTCACCTCGGGGAACACGTCTTCTTTCTGCTGAGCAGACACTCTGCCGTCCACGTCCCCAGATTTGTAGATGCTGTCCACGACCACGCCCTGCAGCGGCCGGCTCTTCATCACGTACAGCGTCCCGACAGACTCGATGTTCTGAGCCGACCGCGAGTCCAACTGGTCGATCTGGGAGACGGACGGAAAGACAAATTCAGAACTGTTTGACCAAAAAACAGGAGAAACACGTCTTATGATACATTAATTTTTGTATTTCATGTCACGTTTGTGCAAAACTGAATTATTTGTTCCCTTGAAACAGTATTTCTTTAATGTGATGTATTTCCTGTTGAGCCCACCAGTGGGAACACGTGAAAATATCATTTTTAAATGGATTAAACTGGACAGAAACATCAGCTTCAGGCAGGACTCTTAAATATCAACTAAAACTATCAAGCAGAATTAAAATGTATGTTATTATTAAATTTAATTATTAAATAATTAAATGCAGACGACTCCTAAATCTGAGAATATATTGCCACAAATTTATCGATCTAAATATTTAAACCCTTCACTCTTTAATCACTTTCAGGGATAAACTTGTTTTTTGTCACTAAAGTGACTCCGTAGATATTTCACCTTTATTTTAATCTGACATATTCAACATAAATATTTAAACCCAAAACACTCCTCGAACCTTTAAACCAAACAGGTGCAGGACTTAAACAACGAGTTAAAAGATACAACTTTGTTGACCGATAAAGGATTTAAAACAACGGAGAACAATTATGTTAAAATAACTTCTGTTTGAATTGGAGTCTTTCCAACGACTTTGAGCAGCTGCAGGTTGTGACCGCCCGTCGTCCCGTGCAGCGATGCGAGTCCTCACCTGTTTGTCCAGCGCCACGTAGCTCTCGTGGTCCACCTGGTGCTCGGAGTAGCTGGCGCAGGATCCTTTGCAGGAACGCAGCTTGATATCGATATCGACCTGCCGACAGGAGAGAGGTTGAAATGAGCTTCCTGAAAGGGATTAAACCGACAAACCAGCAGGTTGCAGGTGTGTTTGTACTCGAGGCATTTCTTCACCGTAGCTCCAGACACTAATACGCATCTGGAAGAGACAGTTGTCTGTCCCCGTTTTGTCTCCGTACCTCGAGCCTCTGCATTTCGACGACCTGGTCTTTGACGCGGTCCTTCAGGGCGGCCAGGAGCCTCACCTGCCGGTCGATCTTAATCTTCATCTCCGTGATCCTCTGACGAAGACTCTGGGCCAGGTCGTAGTAGTTGTTGTTGTGACCTGGAGGAAGTGGGCGGAGTCAGACGCACGACCAGCTGCTGCTTTCCTTTTATTCAATCTGCATCGCTTATTATATAGCTCCATTTAAATTGGAATTAAAACCTTGAGTTAAAAAAGGCGTTCAAGGAAAATTAAACATGAAAGATGAATTTTTGAAAAACGGGATGTGATGTTGCATATTTGAACATTTTTGACCGAATTAAATTGTTACTGTTGTTAAACAGTGTTAAATTTTTATCCTGGTGTTTCCAAGGTAACGCTTTAGTGTCAAATAATGACTTTACAACAGGGATGATGGCGCTGAAGCCGAACCTCCGGAGACTCGGCGGTCACAGCTTCTGTTTTCCGTTCACCAAAACCTTGTTGTGGAAAAAGGAAGTTGTGAAACACTAACCGGCGTCGGTGGTGAGTTTGTCCTTCAGGTAGTCGTAGGTCTGTTTGGACACCACGTCGGTGGAGCGATGCTTGGCCTCGTTCTGGTTCAGGAGGCTGCGGATCCTCTCGACCCTCCTCAGCAGGCTGTGGTCGTATTTATCCATCAGACCCTGGATCCTGCAGCCCGACGGGCATTTCGGACCCTGACGGAGGACCGGACCATTATTAGGCTGCTCCTTACTCATGTCGCGTGGAAATAACTTTAACTTCCTCACAACACCAAACACGAGAACAGAAGTGTACGTCGTCGACGCAAACGTCGGCACGGCCAAGAAACATCTCAGGCCACGTTACTTTTCAGAGTTTATGCTAACATTAGCGGCTACGGCAACACAAACCAAACATTTTTATATGAAGTGGAAAAGTGGAAGATTTATACAAACAAGCCTCATTGAAAAAAAAAAACAATCGGAGAAAGTGTAACCATGGTAACTGAGTTTTATGACTGCACACGTGCAGTGAAAGAAAAAGGTTTGTTAAGTTGATCTCGTGACGTGTGATGAAGTCGTGTTTCAGCAGGACGAGCCCTCCGTCACCGAGTGATGGAGCGACACCGTTGGTCGGTCGAATGCCACCACTTCCTGTATCCATTTCAAGGTCAAAGCCGCCGTATCTAAATGTGTCGTATAGTGTAAGCGACGGGTTTAAAAGACGGCGTACCCATTCATCGTCCGTGCAGAAAGGCCACTCCTTCTCACTGGCACATTTCTCAGATCTGGTGCCGTGTTCCACCGGACGAACTCCTCTGGGGTCGACCACGCCCTGGACCAAGACAGACAAAATCACAAAACTTTATCACAAGGATTTCATTTGTTTAGTTTGGGTCACAATTTAATGAAAGAAATATATTTATATTATGTCATCATAAGTACAAATGGTTTACAGTTGGATTGAAAAAACAGGATTTAGTTCGCTTCGAGTTCATTTAATGAGTAAGAGTTTTCCAACATTTATATACATCTGGCAAAATAAACTGAAACGTATGTTACATTGAGCTGCTTTTGGGGTAAAAACGTGAAAAATAAATTTGTTGAGATGGGAGCATTTTTTAAACTTTCAATTTCATACAATGTGCAGGATATAAATGCAGAAGTAAATAAATATTATAATTTGGAGGATGGTAAAAACATCAGCGTCTACATCTGTTTAGATCGGGCAGTGATGAATATGAATTAGCTACAACAGATAAAGATGACATTTGTCTTGATTGTAAGTTATATGTTAATGGAATTCCAGAAAGAACTATGAAATATGAAATAAAGGAAAAATTACAAAAAAAAATAAGAATTTAAACAAAATGGAAGATTATTGTATTTATTAAATTACATTTGCAAAGAACTTTATGACTGTTTTGAAAACTGCTAATTACAAAAACAACAAATTTAATATTTAATCTAATTAATTAAATAACACAGGTGTTCAAATATAATTCTACATAAAAAAGATGAGTAAAACTGCACTAAATAAAAAGAATGTCAAACAGTTTTCCCCGTTTCAACGACACGTCTGATTTCCACCTGTAAAATGTAAGAAAACGTCTCACCGGAGTCGAAGACACACAGACGAGACAGACGAGACAGATGAGTAAAGAGAGTCGCTCCATCTTTGCTGATTTCCTCCGTGAAGTCTCGTTGACGAATGTTTCCCCGCCGCCGCCCTCCGACGGTTTTGAAGCCTCCTGGTTCGGCCTGATGAACCCGTGACTCGTCTGTTTGTGGAACCGCGTGTTTCTTTACTCTGATAAAAGAACACAAACTCAAACACGCCGTCAGACCGGCTGCAGGATTTACTGGCATCCGTGTTTTCTCAAAGCAAACAGTGACGAACAGCAAACAGTGACGAGAACCGTTATCCAGCGATAATGCAATAAAACACACCGACACGACAGCAGATATTGATTAATCAGGCTGGACTTCATGTTTTACTTCATTTCTTCAAGTTTTTCCTTTAAATGAAGCACTTTTTATTCATATTTGATGTGAAGCTGAACTTTCAATTGAGTTAAAATAGCTCAGTCTGGTAGAAGTTGTTCTTGTTTATTTTTGTACTAATGAAACAAACATGAAATAAAAGGTTTATCAGGAGACATCAGAGGCGCTTGAAGACACATTTGACTTTGTAAAATCCTGAAGTACGAGAGCCGATCAATAAGTTTGGAGACCGTTCCTGTTGAACGAGGTGGATATAATAATAGGATTGTTCAGTTCTTTTTTTTTTTTTTTTTTTAAATCTACTGACGAACTGCCATGATTTACCCATCAGGAGGGGGCGGGGCTTCAGCTGCCTCCAACAGGTCCAACCCAGAGTCTCTTACTCCTTGTGGTGAGTCAGTCTGTGGCAGGTGAGGTGCTGCAGGAGTCTGAAGCTCCTCCCACAGCGCTCACACTCGAACGGTCTCTCCCCCGTGTGGATGCGTGTGTGCTTGGTGAGGTTACTCTTGTGGTTGAACTGCCTCCCGCACTCCTTACAGCCGAAGGGTTTCTCCCCGGAGTGGATGAGCTGGTGTTTCTTCATGTTCACGGCCTGGGAGAAGCACTTCCCGCACCGAGCGCAGCGGTGCGGTTTCTCCTCCGTCTCGCCGCACGCGTGGTCGGCGAGTTCTTGGCGCCCGGCGAACTTCTTCCCGCACAGCGAGCAGCGCGGCGGTTTCTGCCGGTGCGCCGCCAGGTGAGTCTTCAGCGCCGACGGATGGGCGTAACCTTTCCCGCACTTGTCGCACGCGTACGGCTTCTCCCCCGTGTGGCCGCGCTCGTGCACCAGGAGGTGCTGCAGCAGGCGGAAGCTCCTGCCGCAGTGCGAGCAGGCGTACGGTTTCTCCCCGGCGTGGATCATCTGGTGCTTCTTCAGGTTGCACCGGAGGCTGAAGGCCTTCGGGCAGCGGGCGCACTGGAAGCGGCGCTCCCCGCTGTGGGTGTAGCGATGCGACGCCAGCGACTCCTGCAGCCGGAAGCGCTTGGAGCACAGCGTGCACTGGAACGGCTTCTCCCCCATGTGGACGCGCTCGTGCTGCCGCAGCTTGGTCGGCTGCTTGAAGCTCCTCCCGCAGTAGCTGCAGCCGTGCGGTCTCTCCTCGGAGTGACTGAGCATGTGCGTCTTCAGGTCTCCTCTCCTGGCGCAGGTCTTGCCGCAGCGCTCGCAGCTGAAAGGTTTCTCCCCCGTGTGGATCAGCCGGTGCTCCTTCAGCGTTCCCTCCCTGCCGAACAGTTTCCCGCAGACGTTGCAGCGGTGGCGCTTCTCCCCGCTGTGGGTGAGGAGGTGCTGCCGCAGGGTGTGCGGCAGGCGGAAGCTCTTCTCGCATTGCCTGCAGGTGTGAGGTTTCTCTCCAGGCGCGTCGGGACCTCTGGCCGTCCGGCAGTGATGCCGCTGGTGTCGGACGGCGTTCGCCCTCCTCGTGAAGGATTTCCCGCAGAGCTCGCAGCGGGTGCGTCCCGGTTCGGGTGAGACTTCCTGCCGGGTGTCTGCAGCGTTTTCATTGGTCGAGGAGACGAAGAAAAAACACAAAAAAACAATTCATCTTTTAAATCTGTAAAATAAAAGTAAAAAGATTTTCATCATTGAAAGCAGTTCAACTTTTTTGAGTCGCTCCTTTTTAAGTGAGGAAACATTTAAATAATAAATGTTTGCCGAGGTGGATCTTTTTAACTAGTTTGTATCTAATGATTATTTTCTCCATTCATTGATTGAATGTTTGGTTTGTAAAAATTCTGATATTCGTGAAATCACAAAACGCTCTGAACGATGATTACAGCAGCAATTCGACAGTTTTCACCCGAAACTAAAAACGTAATAAAACGAGAACATTATTTGACCTGCAGGTCCCGGCGAAGACGCTTCTCTGACTTCCTGCCGCTCAGTCGGAGTCGTGTCGCCTGAACGGACGTTTTTCGGTCCGTCTCGTCTTCGTTGACCCTCTGAAGCGTCTCCGGGGGACTCGGACCGCCGGCCGTCCTCCTGAAACACTAACGGTATCCCATCAGCCCCGGCGCGACTCGGCCGCAGCTCCTCCAGTTCTTCGGTTTTGGTTTCCTCCCCGTCGCGGTTCCTCCCCTCAGACGGCGTTGTGACTCCACACCCGGCCGGCTGCTCGTCCAGACAGAAATCCTCTGGTTCTTCTTTAACTTTCACCTCCGAGCTGCCGCAACGCGACTCTGCAGACAAACGGACGACGTCGCCGAAGAGTCCCGGAGTCTTCATGCAGTCCACCAGGCGGACGGACAGCAGCCTCGGGCCGAAGACCGACAGTTCGTCTGAGGAAAAGACGAAGTTTCACAATCTCACTGCGTCATGCAAACGTCTGACGAGTCTAAAATATCACCCGGTGATGAACACGGAGCAGCAGGAAGCAACGACCTCCATCAGGAAGTATTCAGAGCTCAACATCACCGAGTTCCTCACGTTAACGTGACCTCTGACCTCTGGTACCTGAACATTAGTGATGTAACCATGGAAACATCAGATTTTGGGTCAAATATTTGAGGAACAGAAAATCTTCAACTGTTCCTGAGCCCAAGCAGTGATTTCCACCACAGAATCATGGCTGTTTTTAAAGCAGTTCCACCTGAGGGCCCAAAGATCACAGATGACATCAGACTTTATATCAAACTGTATAAACGGTCATCAGAGACCCTTGAAATGTCCAGAAAGTCTACGGCGAGGTGTTCTGATGACATCACGTTTCAAGAGGGGCGGAGCTTCATTGTTCAAGACCGAAGAAGAAGGCGCGTCAGGTCAGGAGACACCAGGTGCGTTTTCTTTAGTTCCACCTGTCCCTCGTTGTCCTTCCCTCCCTGCTGCATTTAGTCTGTGCGCTTTTCTTCTTTCCTCTTTTTGTCACTTCGTTTCAGTTTCCTGTCTGTTGCTGCGTCTGTTTGAAACCCTGAGAAACACAAACCACCTGAACCGTGGTGCCATGGCAACGGGCTTCTCCAACATGACGACAGCGCGTTGAAAACAATCACTAATGTCCACGTACCAGTGGTCACGTTAACGTGAGGAACTCGGTGGTGATGTTTCATCGAGACGACACATTGAATATTTCCTGATGGAGGTTGTTGCTTCCTGACAAAATAAAATCTGTAAATGCTAAAACACTTCCCTCCACATACACCTGAGGAGACCGTCAACAGTAAACAATAAAGCCCAGCGGTAAATAAATAAAGCCCAGTGGTAAATAAAGCCCAATGATAAATAAATAAAGCCCAGTGGTAAATAAAGCCCAATAATAAATAAAGCCCAGCAGTAAATAAATAAATAAATAAAGCCCAGTGGTAAATAAATAAATAAAGCCCAGTGATAAATAAATCCCAGTGGTAAATAAATAAATAAATAAAACCCAGTGGTAAATAAATAAATAAATCCCAGTGGTAAATAAATAAATAAAGCCCAATAATAAATAAAGCCCAGTGATAAATAAATAAATAAAGCCCAGTGATAAATAAATAAATAAATAAAGCCCAGTGGTAAATAAATAAATAAATAAAGCCCAGTGATAAATAAATAAATAAATAAATAAATAAAGCCCAGTGATAAATAAATAAATAAATAAATAAAGCCCAGTGATAAATAAATAAATAAATAAATAAATAAAGCCCAGTGGTAAATAAATAAATAAATAAAGCCCAGTGATAAATAAATAAATAAAGCCCAGTGATAAATAAATAAATAAATAAATAAAGCCCAGTGATAAATAAATAAAGCCCAGTGATAAATAAATAAATAAATAAAAAGCCCAGTGATAAATAAATAAATAAAGCCCAGTGATAAATAAATAAATCAATAAATCAATAAATAAAGCCCAGTGATAAATCAATAAATAAATAAATAAAAAGCCCAGTGATAAATAAATAAATAAATAAAGCCCAGTGATAAATAAATAAATAAATCAATAAATAAAGCCCAGTGATAAATAAATAAATAAAGCCCAGTGATAAATAAATAAATAAATAAATAAAGCCCAGTGATAAATAAATAAATAAAAAGCCCAGTGATAAATAAATAAATAAAGCCCAGTGATAAATAAATCAATAAATCAATAAATCAATAAATAAAGCCCAGTGGTTTATTATTGCCGCCGTGTGTGTTTTCGTGCTCACCTTCACGCTTGTACCTCCGAGCTGCGGGGGTCCTTGCGGAGTCCTCCAGGTGGCCCGCCAGATGCCTGACGCCGCGCACGGACTGCATGTCCTCCCCACCTGGAACACAGCGCGGCTGAGACGCTTCCACAGCTTGTTTTAGTGTCTTTACGTTTTCAACCTCATTCGACAGGTTTAATCCGGTTTAAATGTCTCCTGAATCACCTGGTACGTTTCTTAAAAAGGCAACCGAGGACGACTGTGGTTGCCATGACGACTGGTGTTACTGTAATTCCCAACCGACGATGAAACTACGCTTCAAACTACGTGCGGGTTCATCAGTTCCTCTCAGCGGGGTTTCATGTCGTTAAATGACTCAATCTGTCACAAACCGCGTCCAGATTTAACTTTATTTTAGTGTTAAATTCGAAGCGGAAACGAAAAGCGTCGTTAAACACTCAGAGTTCACGGACGGAGTTTATTTCGACTGAAGCTGCTCCGTTTTATTTTCAAGCTGTAAAACTGCGCTCCCCGGAAGAACGGGCTGCTCCAACCAATCAGCTTCCAGGACGTCACAAGAAGGCGGGCTGTTTTAGGAGTATTTGAGCCAATCACGGTGCCGGCTGGTTGTGAGGAGACGGGTAATCGTTTAGGACAAAATTCAAAATCATTTTAGATAGCCTCTTAAAACTCCGTCTTCATATTTTTGTTTACATTTTTTTTTTTTTTTTTTATCGTTTTTGATTTATAACCGGAGTGTTTTAACAGTTTTGGTTCACAATATTCCAACAGTTTTAAATTGATTTAATTCTTATTTTTAGATTATCTTTTTTTTTTATTGCCACTGTTTGGTGGTTGAGTGGAACAATGATTTATTTTTTAATTTTACAAGGCTACTTCTATTTCTGCAACACTGTAGTTGAGAAACAAACACTGTTTATATATTTACCAATTTATCATCCAGATTTCACATTCAATGCACATCATTTATCGTTTATAAAATATGTCAAAATGTGCCTCAACTCAAATCCCGTTTAAAAACCCTATTACTCCAAACGACTTATTTTCCACATTAAACTCAATTCATTTATTATTATTTGATCCTCCATCATCGTGCGTTTGCTGTGGCTTAATCTTTTCTGGGATTCTTGATTAAATTGTATATTTTTTGCTTATTTTCTCTAATGTTCAAGATTGTTTTAATTTTTTGGGATTATGTGCAGCAGTTTGGTCGACCTCGTGTTAAAATGTACTTATATAACACACTTAAATAAATCTGACTCGACCTCAACATTAAATGTACTTTTACATGTCAGAATTAGTTGATTTCAGTCAGCAGTATTTGGATTCACGTCTTTTCAAATATTACTTTCTGAACATTATGAATAAAATTGTAAAAAAAGGATATGTTTAACAGCAGAGACAAAGAACTGAAGTAAAACAAAGGGCAGCGTGTCATCCCGTTGAGCACCACTAGATGGAGTCACATGATCAGTTTACAGCAGCTGTCATCACTGCACATCCTCGTTACACCGATTTAAACTCACGGTTTGTAATCACCTCCAAACTAAACTAGTTTAACTTTGAAAGAAATAGGTGTGTGTGTGTGTGTGTGTGTGTGTGTGTGTGTAGAAGTTCAGCTGCAGGGAAACAGCCGAGTGAGACAAAAGAGATGAAATGAAATGAAGGAGCTCCTGAGTCTCAGAGAGGAGCCGTGGAGCAGAAACACTCCAACACATCCAGCTCTTTGATAATTTGCTCCTTTGAAGATGAACATTTCTGAGGCTCCTTTCAAGTGACTTTTACTGATGTCGTTTCTCTCCGACCTTCAATTAATTAAGCGACTAGATTATTTCAAATTCAAACACTCATCGTTTCCCGTCGATATTTAAATAAGTGGTGAGTCGGAGGGACTCGAACAGCGAGTGAACACATCAGACTTTCATCCCTCAGGAATCTGATGTTTCTGTGCTCCAGTTTCAGGTGCACGGCTGAAATCGTTGAAGACGAAAGATTCAAACCTCAAACGGTGAAAACACCGATGGATATCTGACATTTGTTATTTCAATGCAGCCGTTTTAACAGATAAAATGATTCTGATGATGTGAAATGATCCATTTTTCTCAAATAATTACGATCGGGCGATGATGTAATAACTGCGACAGCCTGAAGAGTAACAAGAATTTTCATTGACTTTTTAAAATGTGTATGTTTTCGGTTCTGTCTGTTGTTGACCAACCTAAATTCCCACATTGACACCGTTTTTCAATACTCATCCATCCATCATGCAAAGAACACAAAAGGTCCAGATTCGAACCCGGAACCTTTTCGCTGCACCGCCCTGTTTTTCAATATTTGATGTTAAAAACATAATGACACAGGAACTTGTAGTGTAGTTTAAATTCTAAGGGAGGAAAGTCAAACCAACACCCCCCAAAAAAATCAGAAGCTGCAGACCTCCAAACCTAAGGAGCTGAACCAGGTAATATTGTTGGTCTTTGATCATTTAAAATCAAATCTGATGTGTTGAAAATGAAGAAATACTGGATGATATTCTTCTTTTAGGAGCCAACCCCTAGTGGCACTCGGTGGTATTGCAGCTCAAGACCTCATTTTTCAGACCTGTAAGCTACAAACACTTGTATAACCGTCTGTGGTTGGACGTACATGAGGCCATGGTGACCTTGACCTCTGACCACCAAATCCACACATTTGTACCAAATTTGAAGACATTTCCTCAAAGCGGTCTTCAGGTTTCGTGTTCACAATTCTAGGACGAACAGACAGACGAGCGTTGAACGTGATGCCTCTAAGCCAGCGGAGGTACACATCAATCATTTTAACACTTATTATAAATCGGTTGCCGTCTTGGGACTTGACAGTTTCAGGAGATGCATAAAAAAAGGCTCAAAGCCAGTTTGATAGCCGGAGCTGACGTCGAGTCCACAGGTAGTTCAAATTCACTCTGATATTCCTTCTGTAGACTGAAGTGGCTTCAACATTTTGACCCCAATTTCACACTTTGAGAGGAACATTTAGCACCTACACGCAACCACTCCAGCTTCTCTGGCCCTCCCGAGCTCGCCGAGGTTCACCATCGTCATCGGCCGTTAGAAAACCTCTTTACGAGTTAACACCTCGGGTTCACGCCACGTGCAGGTCAGCGTTTACACACAAATTGCCCGGCGGTGTGTTTATTGGTGAAACCCGGGAGGATTTCAGTTGTGTTCGTCCTGAGAGACGCCGGCGGGAAAACCGCTTCAGTCTTCACGCCGTGTTAAAGAACAAACTTGGGAGATTAAAGGTTTCGGCGCATCCCTATCGGCTCAGCTGCTTCCAGTTTCCTTGCTGCAAACGGAGAATAGGAGGAGGAGGAGGAGGAGGAGGAGGGGGGGGGGGGGGAAAGGTGTGTCAGGAGTTGCTTCATTCGGACGATACGTCCAACACAAGCAGTCAATTACAAGCCACTGATGGTCTTTTAATACGGAGCATTAATCATCACTGGCCTGGAGACTCCTCCTCCTCCTCTTTCCTTCTCCTCCTCCTCCTCCCCTCCTCCTCCTCCCATCTGTCCTCTGACTTGTTTTCCTCTGTGAACCACGGACGGATGCTAATTGGCTTCTGTTGCATTTTTTATGTGCAGCCACCCAAACCACAGACTCTCCATTGTGTGCGATGAGTCCCGTGTGCATGTTTTCCTGCGTTAACCCGGTGACAGGAAGTCGATTCGTCCACGTCTCCTCCAGCTCCGGTCCACGCTCCCAGCCGACGTCTCAATGGAGAAGCGAAGACGAGGCGGGACAGGAAAGGTTCGTGGTTAACAGCTTTTCCCTCAAACTATTTGACGGTGGCCACGCTTCATTAAGTGAACTTGTAGCGTCCCGTCTTGCTGCCAGCAAACTGGGTCACTTGTGTTTGTGTCATTTTTTTTTTTTACCCCTGGAGTCCAAGTTGTCCTTAAAAGAGTAAAAAGACAGCAAGAGTGTTCTCAAAAGTTTGCTGCTATTTAAAGGAATCATTAAAAACATTGAGAAACATTTGCCATTTATTTATTCCGCAGGGTGAAAATATAAAAACCTGTTAATGCCGAGTTAAAGCTAAAAAGAAAAGAGGATCCGTCACAATCCCAGCATCGAGTTTTGTGGTTTTATGGCGAGTTCTTGGACGACTGCAGCGTCCTGAAGGCTTGTTGAGGTTATGAATCGGGCTTTGGTCTTGTTCCATCAATGCAGTCACAATAACTGTAGTAACAGATGTGAAATGGTCTTCTGCTTATAGACTTTAATTATACAGGTTGAATACGAGAGGAACCGCGGCTCCCTGATGAACCGCGGCTGAGCGAACAAACCTTGAAAACACAATTACTCGCATGTTCAGTCCCTCAGAGGACGCCGATGAAGACATCCACAAATTGTGTGTCCGAGGATGAAGGAGGCAGGATGAAGGGTTCCATTAATTACACTTGAATATTCCTCACATGCCACAGATATACATGAGGATGAAAGAGGGAGATAAATTACTGGCAGTAGAGAATCATCATGTTAATGGTTTGTGAGAGACGACATACATTTCCTCTCAGATTTCCTCCCTTTCTTTCTTGCACTTGACCAACTGTTGTAATTAAGCGATATGACCGAGTGATAACCAACTTGTACTCAATAAAATATGTGATCCAAATGTCTTCATATTGAGGGGCAATTCGCTCTGAAAACAGCAGTAATGGCAGTTATGCATTTTATGTAATGTTTACAACTTCAGGACGTAGTCCGACCCTTAGCAACCACCTAGCAACAGAGAGGATTTCTGGGTCTCCAACTGGATAAACACAGAACAGAAACATTAAACTGCTCAAAACCAAACCGGTCCAGCGAGCCTCCTCTAGGACTGTAAGTGTGTGACTATCCGTGGTGTTACGGTACGGGTGCTCAGAGCGACCAAAAGAGACCCGACTTCACCAAATGGGTCATTTAATAGATCTATAACAAGTAGAAACTACATACATGAAATTCTATTCCCATTGAGGAGGTGGAGGGATGTTTCTAGTGATGAAGGGTGTGATGTCATGGTAATTTGTTGACCAATCAGATCTCTTGTACAAGTACTTTTTTGTTGCGTTACAAAATTATAAATCAGATTATTCTTTGTTATACATATTTTATTGTAACGAATAAACTGGTGAAAACAAAACAGACGTATGGTCGTTGATTTACTCGCCACCGACAACTTTTCCAGCGTCGGACCTGAATATGAACATCGGGAACGAGCAGCTGTGCTTCGTAGCAGCAGCGACACACCGAACAAAAAGCAGATTTTTGACAAATCCTACGACGCATTTCGTTGAGTCATTTGTGGCGAAGAGAACAACCCAGAATGCAACACTGCCGAGGACCATGCTCCTCTCTCACCAACAATAGAACAATACCTGAAGTTGTGATGAGTCTTGTATGATAATGTGCTGGACTCCTCCCACAGACATGCACTCGGGTGGCGCACCCCACAAAATAAATCCATTTAACCGAAGAGACATTCATTGTATTAATAGATTGTTCACTTCGTGTCTTAATTAAACTTTTTGCTCCGTTACACATTTAGGAGGGAAATTAATCCAATTTCTGCCGTTATCTGAAGATGTAGGTCATACCAGAGTGAATTTCACTAACGTGTTCATGAAAACATGATGCGTGCTCTGTGTGTAAAGACAGAGCTCCTCACAGATTTGTAACCTGAAGGCTTTTCTGAAATAATTTGACTGTTCTTCGCATGACTAACTTCATGTCTGCCTTTGAGTGTGTGTGTATTTAAATATGAATGCTGTGTGCCCATGATGACATCAAATGATTTCAAGCAGGTTTTTGTATTTCAGCTTTAAAGTAATATTCCCCGACGTCACACATCTTTGCTTGAGTACTCTGTTTTAATAAAAGTAGAAAATACTCAAAACTGCATGTAGAAAACTTTATGAATCACCTTCATGGTCATAAAGTACAGCAGAGTCAGCTGAGGAGAAAATAAACATGTCAAACTCAAAGGTTACAAAGTCAGCGAGCAGGGGTCAAAGTTCAAAAGCCTCCTTGAATAATTAACGAGTCCTTTGTTTTCTGACTGCGCTGCAACGCACCGTTGTCGAGTCGGCCCGAACGTTCAGAGTAATTTCCAACCGAGTGGTCAAAAAGTCAAAAGTTCAGCAATAAACAAAAAGTGTCCTTCATCGCCACGGCGCCCGGGACGGCTTCGGTCTGCGGGGGAGATTTAACGAACAGTGGGACTCGGACAGACTCATCAAGAATGAATGAAGAACACGGCTCGGAGACGCAACAGAAACTTTTGGCACGGCGTCTTTTCCTCGGAGGACTCTCGTGCTGTTTTCATCGTTTGTAATGTTCGTCTCTGGGACATCAACTGAAATTAGACTCCAAGATCCCCAAAGCTTTGCACAAACAACTGCAGTGCAATCTTCACAAAACGCCCCGATGTCTTTCTTGTATTCTATTATTAACCAGAGTCTTTCTTTTTGCCTGATATTCCACTCGTTGCCGTGAATCTCCGTCCGTGTCATTTTTCCACCGCAGGACTAATGTCACTAAAGTTCTGCACGAGTTCTTTGCCTCCGTTAGAGATCAGTTCCTGAAACAGACTCAGAGCTCGTTTGACAATATTTGTAATTTTATTATCAATAACAACCCACATTTTTTTGACTGCTGCTTCTGTGTTGATGTTTTGCAGATAAAATGTTTACAATTTTAGTTTAGCGCACCAACATGCTAACATTTGTAAACTAGCACAAAACACAGGAAGCGTATTACATTTTTCCAAAAATGATACTTTAAATAAAAATGAATTACTTTTGAAAATGTCCATATTCTCTAAAGTGTAGTTACTTTTCAAAAATGTCCAACTGTTGGGAGAAAAAAAAAAAAAAAAAAAAAAAAGTCTTTACTTTCTTTCAGCCAACAAACTAGAGTTTTGTTTTTGTGGGTGTTTGAGTCTTTGCTGAATTTGAGCTGCATGCCAACGTGGAAAAACAACAAACGTTTGTTGATTTCATGGAGCCTCTGAACCTCTGAGCATCGATTGTTTGGCTATTTTAAGTTGAGAGGAAAACTCTTCCCTGAGGAGACCGGAGGTCACGAGTTCAGCGGGAAGAAGAGAGTCTGTCTCTTTACATCATCGCAGCATCAGGAGGTTTTACCAGGTTGTGGCCGCCGACCGGGTTATATTCTGCAGAGATGTTTTGGTCTGAGGACCCGTGGAAATGTGCTGACCTTTCACTCCACAGACACAATCTTCTCTGACATGTAAATACAAACCTCTGAAGTATTTAAAGATGCAAACGGGCATTTATCCGTTTTTCACTACGGGGCAGATTGATTTCAAATCAAGTTGACACAATCTGGAAAAACTAATTTTGAGCAAACTGTCAAGAAAATGCAAATTAGAGTTTCTCTCCACCGCCGTTCCACAAATATTAAGAATTTAGGGTGAGAAAAACAGCCGGTGGCACCAATTCTCCAGTTTCCATTCTAGAATAAGGACAGATTATTTAAATAGTTAATATGGAAAACAATTTTTTTTCCATCTATTTTTTTGTTCTCCGCAAAGCAGCCGAAGCTTCAGTGGCCACGTGCTTCATACAGAAAGATCCATATAAACGGTGTCAGTTTCAGTAGTGTATAAAGTACCGATGAAAGCAGACATACATTTATGTATCCCAAAAAACTAGTTCTTTAGAGTTAAAAAAAAAAACCCAGCACAAAATCAGAAACAAGATATTAAAAAGATGTCATGAAACTAAACTGATGTTTTGTCCAGCAGCCCATTTGTGACGCATCATCCTGATGTCGGAGGTTAAAATCATCTAAATTAAGTTGCTGACTTTTGCTTTCTGTAGTGAAATGTGTGCTTTAATTTATTTGAGGAGGAGTTAGGGTAGGTAGTTACTTTATTAATCCCTGAGGGGAAATGTTTTCACTACAGCAGCATACAGAAGCAATAAGATAATAATAAAAAAGCCATAAAACAGCAGTAAAAAAAATATAAAATGCATAGTATATACACAGTACAGTATATATATTATATAGTTTAAACCAGCTATGGAGGACGAAGCAGGGCAATGTTTGAATCTCCAATCATTTACATTGTGCTTCAAATGCATTATTACAGCGCCAAACCAGTGAAAAATATTCATTTAAATTAAAAAGTTTGGCGCAATGGTGCACTGTAGAGATCATCACGTGCCAACATGGTAGATCTCACCTAATGGTAATGCACCAAAATAAAGCCCAACTAAAGACAGGACACATGAGGAGAGGGAGAGACAGCCACAGAGGACACAGACATTACAGCGGCCATGTTGGAAAGAGGCATGGCGACCAAGAAAAGGCTTTGTGTTTGGATCTAGACCGAGAAATCACCAAGATGGTAACAGATGAAGATGAGAAGATCAGAAAGAGGTCTAGATCAAAGTAGAGGAGAGACACTGTGGCCATGTTTGACCGATAAGACAGGCAAATGTTAGGAAAGGACAGAGGTTGCTATAAAATAAATAAATAAATAATAACAACAACAACGTGAGAGAAATCAGCAGAAAGGCTCAATGGCCTAAAGGAGGCACCAACCAACACCTGATCAAGTCAGACTGCTTCCAAACAGCAGCCACAATACAGACAGGTTGAAAATGTTAGTGCATCAAAACCGATCCAAACAGTTCAGATAATAGACAAGTAGTCACAGCACAGACGCCAAAAGCCCAATTAGAGACAAAGATGAAGAGCAAGATCATGTCAGAACAAGGCCAGGCCTGAGAGGACATGGCATCTTCAAAGCATGGAGAAAGAAAAGCCTGAGTGGATGTAGAGACTGAGGAATCTAGGAGACAGCCAGCTCAGGCCCTCATGGCCAAAACAAGGTAATCAGCTCAGACATTAAAAGATGGAGGTTTATAACTTACAGCGACGCAACACCAGCGTACTGTGGTGGTTTCAGACGGGGGGGAGGCACGGCGGCCAAGCAAAACCAGACAATCTAACAGTTGTCATACCTTCTGGAGATTTGGTGTGTGTGAATGTGTTATTTGGAATCGAGCTCAAATTAAGCGTTGGAAGGACAGACAGGTGGAAACAATCATTAAAGGCATTTAAAATTAGGACTTGCAGTTCGTTGATCTACCTGAAAAATAAAAGTTAGTGCACCGACACTGATCCAAGCCGATCAGGTAAGAATAGATAGTCACAGCACGACGGCCATGTTGGAAAGAGAAAGTAAGAGACAGACTGGCTCGGCAGCCACAAACTCACAGCTGTAAGGAATGAAAAGAGACTTACAGTTCATAGATCTGACTGCTGCTACCTGAGGAAGGAAAAAAAAAAAGACAAGCAGAGTCAAGTCTCAGGCATCTCGTGTTTCCAAATATTTCCGTGGTGCTGTAATGACAGTTTGATGCAACAAGCAAATTAAAAAGTCAGGAAGTTGCCAATTGTGGAAATCTGGTGGACGTTTCATTCAAAATCAGCCGAGTGCCGGTCGTGTTGAACTAAGAACCGATGTATTAAAACCACATCTGTTTCTGGAGATGCTGATTTAAAAAGGAACTAAACTATTTTATTTAATAAACGAGTGGAAAAAATGAAGAAAAAAACAAAACAGAATTTGTGCTCCAAAGCAAAGAGCCATAACTCTGGAGCACCCACAGGTCCAGAATAAGCTCATGCATGCAGCCTGGTGCCTCATGACTGAAGCGTGTTGTTCATGTGGGATGTCAGATTTTAGTACCACGGCCTCCTTTTCAAACTTAAATACAAAGTGGTGTGAACACAGCGTCCTGTTTTACAGTGAGGCAGCATTTATTGAGATGGAGAGGAAACCAACAGTATTTGATTGATGCCATCACAAACAGATTCATTCATGAGGTTTTCTATTATCATCAAAGCTGTTTAAGAGCAACTAAAGCTTCACGGTGGACGAAGAACGTCTGAGCTGCCGTAAACTTTTCTAAAGTCTCTAACTTGTGAAAACTTAAAGTAAAGTACAGCAGTCTGTGTTGGCAGCTATTCAGACACTGCAGTAAAGGTAAACGGTTCCTGTGAACGCTGCTGAAGTCAGCCTCATTATTTGGCACTTAAGGGAAACTCAATTTAAAGCACCAAGTCTCAAAGGCATTAGTGGACAGAAACAAGATAAGTTGACTTGCGTCTCAAGCAAACATGAAAAAGTGTTCCAGACAGCATTTAAGCTTCTTCTAAAATGTCCAAAATGCTTTCACAGCATTAAGAGGAGGGAAAAGACAGGAACACGCTTCTCAGCACTGCACATTTCAATTTCATCTTCCATGGACAGACATGTAAAAATATAATGCCAAGTTACTGAGGTGCAGATGAGATCAAATACAAACTGTGACTGACCTTTGAGTGAGTTCATGAAGGTGGACTGGTCCACGCATGGTTCGCCAACTCCTTCCCACCGTGAACCACAACTTCCTGTGTCGCTTTCGGTGTCTCAGACTGGATGTTTAAATGCACCACTTCTCTGGGTTTGGAAATGCAGTACCACTGAGGGCCACTAGGGTCTGCTCCATTAGACTCTGAGTCAGGAAGTCCTCATTCACACCTGGCCAGTGTTGTGGTGGTCCTTTGGACTGGCAGGTGAAAAGCCAGAGGATGTTGTCATGGTGGGCAGCGGCGTGGTCTCACTGCACACCTGGAATTACAGAGGCACATCACAACGCATCGTTAACAGTGACAACAACAAAAAAACTTCTCCAAAAAAATAAATAAAAGCTGGTGTTACTTTAATAGTTTTTGTTAAGAAGCATCAAGATGTTTTTTGCCTCTGCGTCTTGCAGTGATTCCACGTTACATTAAATACTTTTCTACACTTCCAGCTGTAAGAGACTGCACTTTGTTTTAGTGTTGAATAAATGTGATTTAAAAAGCATGTAAAGCTCTTCCTGTTACAGCAGATGTAGTCTTTGTTTCTATTTTACAGTCACAGTAAAGGACATCTTGAGACAGAGAACCATGGGGCTCAAAATTAAGTTTAAAACAGATTACAGGTCAAATATTTGTGATGTACAGCATGATTATTATGACAGGAAGTCCACATTACTCAGATAATTTAGAAAATAAAAATCTATATATTTTGTGTAGTGGTTCTAATGGAGGCCTGGTTTATTCTGCTGAAGTTAGCTTCTGATTCAATACTTAAAAGGACGAGTTAAGGGAAACATTTCTTACAGCTTTGAGCCACTCATTGTCCATTTTTATGTTGTTAAAGCATCTTGGACACTTTAGATGAATCCTGAACTCTGTCTGAAACACATTTTCTATTTTAGGAAACCCGTTTTCTGTTTGTAAAAATAAGTGTTATTTGACTGCTTTCCCCACCTACAGACTGCATTAGACCTGGTCCATGGCCACAACTATTACACCAAGACAAGTCAAACCTGGACACAATTATTAGAGAGACTAAAGACTCTCAACAACAATCTTTAAATCTCTCTTGAGATCATTCAAACCAGCCTACGATCCCCAGGGTTCACAAAACCAGTCCTGCAGATACACGCAGAAAACTTGAAACTTTAAAACCGAGAAATGAACTCACCTGCTGGATGAGGTCCAACCGCCCGGTGAGAGCGCGAGACGCCAAGAGAACCGGCGTGGGTGGACAGACAGACAGACAGACAGACAGACAGCAGCTCGGTGACGTGTCCTCCTCCAAAGCTGTCCAACAGACACGGAGACCGGTGCTTTGTTCATGTCGGTAGGAGCAGCCGGAAGACAAACGAGGCTCCGGTCCAGCCACTAATTAACGTCCTGGCAATCACCTGCACCTGCGTTCAATTTAGTCCATTCAGCCAATCAGCGAGTCTGTGCTAAGCTATACGTCACTGCTTGCTGCCGTCACACAGGTGGTACTTCAACTTTCAGCAGTGGGTGGTGGGATGGACAAAACAATTGGAAATAAATTATGATAGCAACAATGTGAATTCAATAAAACTGAAAATCTGCAAACATGAACATGATATCAGACTGAATGAAGTGAAAGGACATGATCCTGAAAAGTTCAATCATTTAAAGCCACAATCACATTGAAGTAACCGATTTCCGCTGGATCTCAGTTACATTCCTCCACAACTTCTGCTCCACTTTGAGAAACTAAAGGTAGCATTTAATGGAGCCTTTGACTCACTTCCTGTTTGAAAAGAAGTTGTGTTGACTTCAAGGACACCTCCAGAACTTTGTTCCCTCTGATTAAAATCAAGTACAATCTTCGTGCTTCATCATAATTGTTTTATTTATTTGCAATCTGTAAAATCAAAATCCCCAAGTTGATGGAAACAACAAAATAAGGAAACTTTTAATGAATTTTTACAGTCTGTTGGCAGTAAGACCCGACAGTGTTGGGAGCAGAAATGTGTCTCTGCTACCTGAAGCAGCTCTAAATACTCACTGATTGATTAAAGAACGCGTGCGAGCACACACACACACACACACACACACACACACACACACACACACACACACACACACACACACACACACACACACACACACACAGTTGCCTCTCCCAACATCTCAGATTAATTTGGAGAAACAAACAGTGGTAGCTGCGGGGAAATAGAAGCAGGACGAGAGGGGAATGTTAATGATCCGACCGGGGAAGTGTGAACTTCATCTGCACCTCTGAACCAAACCTCAGACGTCCAACACAACCCAACAGAGTCGCACTCAAATGTCTTCTTAATTTACTGGCTGGAGAAACATCCAACCAATCAGAGGAGGTTTGAGAACGTGGGATATCATCTTCCCTGGAATTTAAAAGAGTGACAGCAGCGTGTCCGGTGAAGGTTCTCCTTAGTCAACTTGAAGAAACAACAGCTTTTAAAGTTACTTTTTTTCCAGCAGCTGTAAGCAGAGCTCTTAGGTTCATTGGAGAAAAGTACTGATTGGAGGAGGATGTACATTTCTAGTCAATGTTTTAAACTTAGATTTTACTTCCAAGTATATTTGGCGACCCATTTTAGCATGTTTTATATGTCCGAGAGAACAACGCCATCCACGACCGATTACCTTGCAGAAAATCATAAATTAGGTAAACAACGTGGATTATATATTTTCGGCTGAATATGTTGGTCTTGTGTCTTGTGTTTTCTCCGGGGGGGCGGGGAGGACCAGTGGTAGCGCTAACACAGGGTTTCAACTTTCAACAAGGTGAATCTTACATTACAACACCTTATTTCTTTCTTTTCAAAATATTTTTGGTGATTTATGAATTGCGAGCAATGCAGCATCCTTAAATTGTAGATAGCAGAAAATAACCCGGTTTACACTCTCCCCCTCTAAAAGGCATGAGAGCCTGCATGAACACGCTGCACCTCCCACAAAAACAAGTTCATTCTTAACCTGTGGGAAAGATTTGCTGCTGATTAAAACAAACAAGATGGAGAATTTTCAAAAGAAAATGTGTTTAGTTGCTTCTAGAAACTGACGGTTAAAATGTTATAGCAAGAAAAGTCAAACACTTGAATTGAAACTCCTAAACTATACGCTATATTGTAAACATTTTAAGATCTTGTCAAATTTAAACGTGCGACTTAAAAGAAAGAATAAAAATCCCGACTTGGTGCTGGAATAGTGCTGAAATCATGCAAACTGCAGTGAACACTGCGATGATCGTGGAATTAGTGCCTTCGTTTTCTGTTTCTACCTTCAACTAAAACGTTCAAATTTATCACAGAATTGTTCGGTCACCTGAATGTGGTTTCAGTATTTAATGCTACATTCAAGAGCTATGGCAAACCAGCTCAAAGTGATCATTACTGGTCTCGTAATGAAGCTACATTTGGGCACACAATCAACGGCGATCCATGAGTGGATGCAAGTGTGCTTCACTGTCTGATATCTCAAGTGGGAAACACTCCAGCTGCTTGTGGAGCATCAGGAATAAAATCAAATGAAGCTGAAACAGAGGAATAAGACACTGGTGTCTATAGAAAACCATTCATTTCTTATTTCTCCCATAACACCAATGAAATAAATAAATGTTGACTGAGCGGCTTAAAAATGAAGGAACAGAATAATGTGACCGTCATATTAACCCTGTAATCCTGCTGCTAAACTGGGTCTGAATAATTAATAAGACTTTGCATGAAGCATCTGCAAACAGTTTGAACTGAACAGCAGGTGTCTTTGCGTTTTCATCACGCTTCCTTCAGAGGTTTTGAGAACGCCCAGCAGGCAGCGAGTGAGGCAGCGAGCCCCTGAGGTCTGGCAGAAACAACATCGTCAGAGAGACTTTCTTATTCCTTTTAATGAGATTATTTTACTGCTACTTTCTCTCTTTCCCTTCAGCGGTCTGAGCTTTAATTGTTTTGAGATATCTGTCTGAGATTTCTGCCTCCACAACACTGAAAAAGCAACATCTCTTTCCAGAAACCTTTTCTCGATCATTGGACAATAAAAACACAAGTGTTATATTTACACTTGTAGGTAATACCACCGAGTGCCACTAGAGGCTCCATAGACTCCCATTCAACTTCTCTCATCAAATACAAAGTCATCAAAACATCGACGGTCAAAGGTCTTACATGCCAAAGAAGTTTGTGTAAATCCAACCAGAAAGTCGGGTATTCTTTAGTAAAACCGTCCCGACTGCTGCCTCAGCCTTCTGGTCCGGACGATGGTTTGATATCACTTTTTGAATGTCTTTTGGTGAGCAGTTTGTTTATATGAGCTGATAAGGATGTTTTGGATTTTCTTATCTGCCCAACAGAAGGTCGTTACGTCCTGCAGGTCGCTGCGAGTCAGACCGAACCCCCTGTCAGACCTCCACCTCGCTGAGGGAAGAAAGTTTCTTTTAGTTTTCACCTACACTGAATAAAACCCCAATTTTTCCCTTTTGCTTTTACCACAGCGTGGACGGCTTACTGGCTACTTCTATAATCCTCTTATTCTATCTTGTTTTGGTGATGGCTTATTTTGAAAGTGTCTTCCTGGCCTTTAAAGAGTTCTCAAGGGAGTTTTTTACCACTTCTTGAGGCTTTACATGCGTCTGTGTGTACGGCTGATACTGGAGCTCAAGGTTATTTCCCAGAAGGCCGTGTACCAATGTAAAGTTGAACCGTCAGAAAAAGCAGGAGAAACCAGGCGGTGGTTGTCTGGACGCCGAGAGAGACGTCAAACACAAATACAGAAGAGCAGCGGCTTTATCCTTTAATGGATGTCACTTCTGAGACTCACCTGAGAGTGCAGGTGTGACCCCCCCCCCCTCCCCCACACCCACCCCGGTGTAAACACACACCGCCTGCAATCAGGATCAGCAGCTTTTACTCTGCAAAACAGGAAGGAAAAAACACTCATTTTATCTGTAGGCATGCGTGTGTGTGTGTGTGTGTGTGTGTGTGTGTGTGCGTCTGTGTGTGTGCGTCTGTGTGTGTGTGTGTGTGTGTGTGCGTCTGTGTGTGTGCGTCTGTGTGTGTGTGTGTGTGTGTGTGTGTGTGCGTGTGTGTCTGTGCGTGTGTGTGTGTGTGTGTGTGTGTCTGTGTGTGTGTGTGTGTGTGTGTGTGTGTATGTGTGTGTGTGTGTGTGTGTGTGTGTGTGTGCGTCTGTGTGTGTGCGTCTGTGTGTGTGCGTCTGTGTGTGTGTGTGTGTGTGTGTGTGTGTGTGTGTGTGTGTGTGTGTGTGTGTGTGTGTGTGTGTGCGTGTGTGTCTAATGTGCCAAATGAGGGAGAATGAGTGAAAATGTGACATTACTAATTCATAGTAAGACTGGAGTGTCCGTATCTGCTGCTTCCTGCTCGAGTGTGTTTGTCATGTGGGCCACTGAATGTTTCATCACCGTGAGCAGATAACTGTTGTTGTTGTGGTGTTTTTCTCCGTCTAATTGCGGTTATTAACCGTCCGAGGGCTCTCTGCTCCGCCTTAACGGTCCCACCGTGGCTCGCTGCTCGTCTGTTCGTCGCTTACATGATGTGGAATCGCGTGAAACGTTTGGCAGAAATTCACATGCAACTGGGAGGCGACATGCAAACATCTGCAGAAAATGTGCAGAAGAAACTCCAGAATGAGTGACGCTGCTGCGAGCTGCAGCTCTCTGTGTGATTCAGGAAAACATCACGATGACCTCGGCCGCTCTTCCTCATCTCTAAACTCTCCTCTTAACGTCCTGGTAGGGAGGCTGTGATCCGCCGAGGCCGACGGCCGGCTGCCGTGTTTCTAATTGGCCGAGGGAACGTGAGCGTCCGGTCGTTGTCTGCGTCTGGCCTTTTGAAGGTCTGAAGATTGTCTCTGCCTCCGGGAGGTAATTAGTTCCACCACGAGACCAGAAGGTCAACATCGATATTAAATGAGAAGTTAAGCAGCAACACTGATAATGAAGCGCGTGTCTGTGTGGGATGAACTGAGGTGCAGAGCCGAGCTCCCTCTGTGACGTAAGGTCACCTCGTCCAGGATTAATGCTGCTGTGACACTTCAGCTGTGTTTTATACATCACAATGAAATGCATTAGTCGTGCCACGCACGCGTTTTAATTAATCAGTGAAATTATAGTGCAGCACGGGTGGAGGAACTTCTTCAGGGATTCCTGGTTCTGCATGTAAAAGTCTCATTAATCCGTCCCACAGATGTGATGTGTGACTCACTGTTGCAGCACTGATTCCACCTTGTTGGACATTTAACAGGTTGAAACATCAGCGAGGTTGAAATTTCCAGTTGAGCAAAGTGGCTTCGTCATCTCTTGGTTTTGGCAGTTTAATTAGTAGAATAAATTGAGGTGAATCCTGCATTTTTAGATAGTTATCTTGTCTTCATCAGGAAGTATTCACTGAGTTCCTCACGTTAACGTGACCGCTGGTACCTGAACATTAGTGATGTCACCATGGAAACCTGAAACTGGAGCAGACAAACATCAGATTTTGGGTCAAATGTTTGGGGAACAGAAACAGAGACACCAGCTGGGTTTTCTTTGTGTCACCGTGAATCCGTCCCCCAGAGTCAGACTGTCAACAGTTCCACTGGGACCTTCTGAGCTTCTATTCTGGTTCCGACTTCTTTTCTGCTTCGTAGTCTTCAGGTCAGTCTGGGTTTGGTGCTTTTTGAAATGACTTTCAGGTGTGAAAACACCCTTCGTCATTAACATTGGGGTCGTGATTGAAAGACCGAGATTGCAGCTACATGTGGCTGAAAGGAGACTCCTTTGAAAGGTGTCTGAGCTGCTCCTATTGGTCAAAGCGAGACAGGTGAGGTCGCTCAGGTGTCCAATCACGATGCTTCTTTGGTGGCTTCCGCTGGACTATTTTTCGGTATGGCAGAACCAAAACATGTCTGGTTTCCTTTTGCTCCAGGATGCCATTGAAAGAGATGGAAACTCTTATTTTGGAAAGTGACCCGTTCGTTAACCTGTGTGGTGGCGGGTCGTGGTTTGGCTCAGCTGCAGGAGAGACTGATTGGGGGAGTGGTTCAGGGAACAGAATCCAATCTCTGATTGTCCTTCTCTGGCTGCTTAAAAACTGAGTAGCAGGCTGGCCGGGAGGAGGCTGTGCGACGTGGGGTCGGATGTTGATGTGGACTGTTGGAATAAACACGTTGAACGATACTTTGGCTGAGTGTGGTCCGTTTGTACTGACAGAACCACGGTGACGACCAAGATGCTCGTCACAACCTGACTCTGAATAAGCAGCCGAGAATGAATGGATGAATATTTAGTCGTGGGAGCCTCCGTTTGATGAGCAGGCATCACAGGCACCGTTTCCAACCTCCACACAACACTGAACAGCTCTATCGAGAATCACAGCCCAATAATAACCAGAACTTCTTGACAGCCTCAGTGACCTCTGCCAGACAGGAGGGCAAGGCCGAGTCCTCCACATCCTCCTCCTCCACCGATGGCACGATGCTTTCACAACTCCTCAAAGAGCTCGTTTCAGCTCCTCGGCGTGTTTCCAGTCGAGGTCAGCCCTTAAAGTTTGACCCGAACTGATGCACATCAGACAGGCCGCATCATTTGGAAGAGAAGGTCGATGAAAGATGTTACTCAAGGGAACAAAAGTGACGAGAAAAGTTTGTGAGCGTCTTAATTTCATGGCTGGAAACATCAACTCCTGAGACGGAACGATGAGTCACGTCGGCGGGAGAGAAAAGAACTCCGACAGAGATAAATGTCAGATGGAAAAAAATAATAAAAAGACATGACAAGTAGCGCAAAGGATGATTACTGCTCACAGATGGGTGACAGTAAAGAGACAGAGGGAGTGAGAGAAAGAATGGAAGCAGAAAGAGATTGAAGTGTTTCTATTTTAAACTCCTTCGTTCTGGTAACTGTGCCTTTGATAGGTGCGAGAGTTTCAACCAGGATGACACTGAAACTCGTTCCTACAAAAAATACATGAATCCTTAATGTCTGTACACAGTGTGGGATGACATATTCCCAATCCTTCAACCTGAAACGGCCTTCGAATGTCCTCAATCTGTCCGGATATCTGTCCACTTTGTCTCAAAATTGTTGCACAAATTATAGAAGTTTAAAACAATTTTCAAACTCTTTGGTTTGTAGAAAATGTTCCAACAATTCCAAACATCGTCCTCGCCTTGCAAACAGTTTCTAGAACCTGACCGACATATCTGTCAACATCGGCCTGTCACAGATGTATTGGGGGTTATCGACTGCATTTGACTGTTTCTCAGCCAAATAGAAAATATATCTCTGATTAATTAGCATATTATTGTTTAATAGTTGCACTTTAGTTCAAAATGATTGTATTTATATGCCTAGGAAAGGTTCTTGTTTTCTGAAATGTCATAATTTTCCCACAAATATCCCAAATAACAAGTTTTAAGAAACAAAATGTCCTCACTTGGTAAACTGTCCTCATTGACCACTAAATATCCTAATTTCTTCTTGAATGTCATCAATGTCCACAGTTCAAAAACACAGTCCAGGTCTTAAACTTTTAAATCTGCCTTCTTGTAACTTGCTTTTAATACATTTGAGCATTCAGTGTTTCTCCCTTTTTATCTTTCAATCAATTCAGATTTCTTTACTTTATTAAAATGTGATTACAAAAAGACAAAACCCCATTCGAACATTTTCCTCTTTCCGTTTTCCTGAAGCTGCTTCCCCACTTTTAATGAAATATGTGGACACCAAGAGTCAGACAAAACAGAGCAGCCACACTGATGATTAACTAGTGTGAAATAAAGATGAATTCATTTGTAAATGTTCTTTATCATAAAGTGCTGCTGGCACCGTCTCCGTGCGTCTTGGGGTTTATTTCAACTTTTAACTTTTGCTCGTCGCGAAAGAAACGCGTTTGAACTTTTCAACTCGCAGCCGAAGGAGGAAGAAAGAGACGCTGCAGAGGAGATGAGCAGAGAGGAAGGAGTTAAAATGAAAAGATACAGAAGAGATGACAGAAAAGGAAACGATGAAAGATGAGAAATCGAAAGGTGAAGGGTCATTTTGAGGGAGTATGTTTCTGTCTTTTGATGCAGCTTGTTTGCCTCTCCATCCATCTTAATGTCTGCCTGTATATTCTTCCATTAATCCTTCTCTGACTCCCTCCGTTGGTGCATGAATTCCTCCACACATCCATCTACGTGTCCACCATCTTCTCGTGGTATATTGTTTTTACTTCCTTCACTGCTCTGCCTGTTTGAAGTAAATAATGGAAGTTTGTTATTTGACAGCTGCTGAAACATCCGACACGCCGAACCGTCTCCTGCTCCTCCGTCCTGCGTTCATCCATCCGACAGCGCATTCAGTTTTTCCATCTGACTGAGGGACCAATAAAAAAAGATCTGATTTGTTTTCACATCCAAAGTGTTTAATCTTCAATCCGCACCGTCACGAGCTCAACAACCGACCTTGGCGGCGGTCAGATGACAACGCATTAAAAAAATCATCTCGGAAACGCTCACCGGCGCCGGAGAGACGTTAAGTTCTCGAATTGATTAAACAGACTGAAAATCCATTTTGGTTTTTGAAAAGCTCGCCGCCGACTGAAATGAACTTTCAAAGCTTTGAATGCAGACGTCGTCACGCGGCTTTTCCACTCAGCAGCAGATCAATGGAAACGCACCCATCTGTTTCCCAGAATACAGTTCACCTCGAGACACACATGTCAGTCATAAGAGGTCGGAGGCATGTCACGGGATCGGAGCTCAGTCACGGCTCTGGTTTCACTCTGTTGGTACGAGAAGAAGAAAACGCCACCTGTGACTTAAACTTTCAAACATTCACAGAAAAAGAACAAAAGGAAGCTTTAAAGTCAACGACTCCAGAGAACTATTTCCATTTCTTCACTTCAAATTCATGAGTCATGAATTATTCACACTTTTCACACATGCATCTCATTTCGTGACACTTTGTTTTTTTTAATGAACAGGTGCTTTGCAGTGTGTTTGTGTTGAAAGGAGACAAATGTGTTGATGAGAGATTAAATGCAAAACCAAATGCCGTTTTAATGCAGGTGACCTCAGACCATAAATATAGAAACTCAATTTATCACTTTAACAATTCAAGTCTCTTTTCATTAAATCTGCATCCTAATTTAAACATATTGCATCATCTTGCAGAAGACTCAGAGGGAACTTTTTCTTTCAAAGATTTTGTTTTAAACGTCCACCGGCGAATTTGAAGTAAATAAGAGGATGTGCCAAAACATTTGGAGTATTCAGCTTGAACTTCATTTCTGGACATGAAGTCTGATTTAACCAGTTGGAACAGATTACAAAGTCCTGTGGAGGAGTTGGTGTTCAGTGGAGCTTTAAATGGCACACAGATAATTCCCTTTTTTTAGTCTCCTGTCGAGATTTTTGTAAAGAAATCCACGTTGGTTTCTCAGTTTGAACCATCCGACCATCCTCAACCTTCCTCCCTACTCAGCCTTTATTGTAACATGATGATTCTTCGACTCAGGTCATACGTGCGTTTACTTTTCCCACCTTGGCGATGCAAAACGTGACAAAGACATGTAACCTCTAGTAGACGGGCAGGTGAGACAGTTATGCACGGTTATATGAGAGCAAAAAGACACCTAATTCACAATTCTAGCATGAACTGACATGCAGAAATGTGATAAGCTCTGCCCGGTGGTAAACATGAGTTCTGGCACCAGAGGAAAAGTCGCAGAATCACCAAAATGACTGCAGCTCAGCCTGCGTGTTTGGGAGGCGTGTGCCAAATTTCATGGCAATAAAAAACGATAATTTACTGAGATATTACGGTCCGGATCGGAGCCGTGGACCAACCCACCATCTGCCTGCACCGCCGCTCCATAGCTCCCCAGATGCTAATTTAACACCGTCCAAGTGACACCGCTGACAACATGGAACACGTGTAAAAGCATTTTCGGAGGTTAAATGGCTGTGTTGCAGTTTATTTTTAAAACTCAGTGTTTGGCAGCTCGAGCTGATGAACAAAGCTCTCAGTTGGTCGCTTTACAATAAATAGTCATCTTTTTTGTTGTTGCTGTTCCAGAACACCCACTGATGAACCGTCCCTCCACGTCCGGCGCCAACATCCTGCCTTCGACTGGAACTCCGACAAATAAGTATGCAACTGATTTGTTCTCAGAGTTTCAGCCCACTGACGAAAACTCGACTGTATTTATGTTTTATTACTGCAGAGGAAAAGAACTGCTTCTGAGAAATGGTCCGCCGCCAATGCAATTTGCAGCTAATGGGTCAAAAGGAGCCGTGTTCAGAAAGTCCGATTTGGTTCGTAGAAAACGACTTTCTTAAGAACAAACAAGGTCAGAATCAGCAAACTGTTCAGGAGTGAAAGTGAGGCGGCTGAAATCGCCGCTGCCAAAATGTTGCCTGAGCCTCGCGGAAACGCCGTCCGGAAACCAAGCGGCGGCCAACAAAATCCTCTCGTTAAGCAGAACAGCAGAACAGCAGAGGACTGCAGCTCGGGATGGAGCGGGAGTCGGCAGAGCTCAGAGACCGACGGAGCAACGAGGACGCAAAGACAAAACACCTCCAGCTCCAGTCGCTCGAACTGACGACAGCGGGCTCTTCTGCTTTGTCAAATGTACCTTCTCTGTGGTTCAAACATGTGAAACAGCTAAACTAAAGGCCCAAGTGGCTCAGAGTGGTGTTCAGCTCTCCAAGAGGACACATACTCCACATTTAGGACTGAAAAATAAAACCTGCTTAAACGGAGAGTTCTCAGCTAAAGACTTGACTTTTTGACTTCTTCTTCCCTGTAAATACTCTGTTCCTGTAGTTCTCTCTGCTTCACTTAAATTCATAATGATCATCCACATCACAAGTACAGGAGGACCGCTTAGATTTAAAACAGGTGTTAAACAAGTTAAGCTAAACACGGTTTCTTCGTGGAGCCGGTGTTATGCCGAGTTGTGTATGCAACTCGCGAGATGAACCTCCTTCACCAAATACCGCTTCCACATCGTATCTTTGAATGAAATAGTTTTACCTGCACGTACTTTGAGCCGCTTTGTCTCAACAGTGTGAAGTTCATACATTTCATAATGACCTAAGCTGAAATATCAGGGGATGCATTACTCTGCAGCATCACTCAGTTCTGCTGAATAAAGCACTCACTGGAAATTAAAGTTTGATATGAATTAAATGGTTTCATTAGCACAGATTTTATTTGATCAGCTGTGACAGAGTGAATCTGACAGTCATTTATCCACATATAAAGACCTCATTGTAGTGTAATTATCTGAAAGTTATACATGAAAACACACTGACAAAGGTAAACAGAAATAGCAAAATAACAAATATTGAGAGATTTATCAAGAAAATCTTGTAAATTCCGTAAAAGCCGTATCAACGATTTCATTTTGAAACTGGAGTCCAACTATTTGACTAAATCTTTACAAGTTCTGGTACTTTTCCTGTAACTGTGCGCAGTCCTAGGAGGTGCATGCAATTCTTAGCGGGCAGGCAGAACTCAGATAACACCAGAAAAAGGTCTGCAACAAAACACAGTTCACAGTCACTGAGGACTGGACCGAGGTGGACTGAAGTAGCATCAGTGAGTGAATGAGTGTACGTGCAGTCCTTACTTTGGGTATATTGTCAGCGTAGGACGCCTCGGTCCACCTCCGGCTGACGTCAGACACGGCGTGAAGGAAGCTGCTGCTCGTCTCCTCCATGTCGGGGACTTTGTTGGAGTTCGTGGTCGTTTACACCAACATCCAAAAAACCTTCAGCATGCTTACATACAATACATACATTAGTCAAGTTACCCACTTTATGACGCAACCTCTGACACATGACAAGTTCACGTGAAACTCACCGCTTCCTGTAGATTGTAAGTTGTATGTTGTAAATGATCAAAACGACTTCAAAATATATTTTTCTGTACATATTCATAGTTGTCATTGCAAAAGCTTTGCATTTTTTAGGCCAAATTTGGTGTTTCTATAGCAACTTCAAACAAGCCGCTGGCGCCGTCGCTGATATCATCTGTTCCTTTGATAAAAGAAGCACAGAAATCTGACTGCAGATTGCCATCAGTCTTTTTTAAGGATAGCTGATTCAGACTCTCCCTTTTCACAGAGGAGGATAAACTTCCATTTTAATGCATCAAAGTGCACTGACTGCTACAACAACCCCCACCTGAGCCTCCAGCCGCCACCCCGTCCACAGAGGTACCACTGCTTTCTCTAAGAGTTCATTAAATGGTGATGTTTGAAAAATCCACAAGGTTGCTCAGGTATTCTTTCTATTATTTTGATGGTAATCCCCTAAAGTCTCTTTTAACCACAATTTACAAGCTGAGCCTCTTCCTGGTTTCACTATAATTAGATCCCCCTCACGGAAACAAAATCAGTGATTCAAGTAATAACAACAGCAGTTTTCTATTTTTCAAACCAGTCCTATTTGTCCAGTAAATGTCTGCCATTAGCTGCTAAGAGCTGGAGGGATTAGAGAGACTGGACGCTTCAGCATTTCTTTTGATGTGGATTCCAGGTGAGCTCGACAAACAGTCAGAATCTGTCCAAATAACTTCTATCTTTAAAATGCCTATAGTTAATGTTTTGATAATTTATCAAATGACAAAGTGAAACCGATGTAATAACATGAAAGTGTGAACGTACAGATAATCATCAGCTGAATCTGCAGCTCCCCTCGGCTTCTTTAAGCTCTACAGAGTCTTTGTTTGGCTGCCGACTGTTTTACTGGTTTCATTTACTCTCAGTGCATTTAAATATTTGATAAACAACACTGAGAATAACTTCCTGCTAGTCAAACAAACTGCAAACTGTCCCTCCTGAAATTCCCCAAAGTCTCTGATGTCTGACTTAAAGAAAACAACGAGCTGGTGTCACCTTCGTATGTCCACACTAATGTTTCCACCGGGATAAAGGAGTTTAACCAGCAACCTCCGAGCAACCGATCACGGCATGTGTATCAGTTGAGAGCACTCTGAAGTGTGAGGATCATTTTTTGGAGGCGGGATTAGGATTGGTTTCCCACTTGGGAAATGATTGAGCGTAATTGCAGGAGGTAACCAATCGTTCTACCGATCAGAGGGATCATCGCCGGGTAATTTGCATAATGTTCGGCACTTTGCGAAATTGGTTGCAAATGTTGACAGCCGTAATCATCCGTCTCGAACTCCCCCAGATCTCACACACACACACACACACACACACACACACACACACACACACACACACACACACACACACACACACACACACACACACACATCTACATCGTGAGTCGACATCTGCGAGGCGGAAAATCTGAGCAGGTTAATGAGAAAATGATGGTTTTCTACGAGAAGACTCAAACATTTAGCCGCTTTTAGATACATGTCACAGGATGGACATCCTCGTCCTTTAGTGTACCTTTAATCTGTTTGTTCCATAGTTGGACCTTTGGGACGAACTGGAGCTGCGAGCGAAGCCTCATCACCAACAACTGGAAGCAAATCTCTGCAGTAGGTTCAACATCTGGGGGAAAGACTGCAAACAGAAAGCAGTCCGCTCAGGGTCTCATGATCAATTGTACAAGTAAAGTCTTTGAGCCACAAGCTGAACTTTTTCTGAACTCCTTTATTAGCCACAGGCCAAGACAAGTTTTGCCTAACAGATGCAAATTTCAAAACCTTATTTCTTTATCCGTAGGTACGCTTTCACCAACCGAAACCTTTTGAGAAACATTTCCACCAGAGGAATCCAACTAATTAAAAGTGCAATGATGTTGAAGTTGTTCCAACCGCGGAGTTTCCGCACACAACATGCGGTAAATGGAGGTCAATGCTGATTGGTTAAAGGCAGCTACAACAGTTTAAATATGAACCCGACTTCTACGCCCTTCAGAATGCAACCACTGGAAACAATCGTCATTGCGGCGTAGCCAGACTTATATATTCACACCGGGAATCTGGGTCGGGAACAGCAGCCTGTCGAAACACCAAGAAAGACTGATCCAATGAAAACTTCCTCTCTGCTCCAACCTTCACAGGCTCCAAACTGCTGCCTTTTCTTTGGACGTTTTCCACGCTTCAAACATGCAGGATTTATTAGAAGTTTTTAAAACGAGGCTCTTCTCACCGGGCCGAGCCGAGCCGCACGAAGAGCGCTGGAACACGAGGGCTCTACAGCGGCCCTGTGGGGCTTCAATATCTCCAAAGTCTCCGGCATACAGTATGTGAATCACACAGGACCTCTGAAGATATATTCATACACTCAGTCTTCAGCCCGTACGAGGCGAGCGCTGCTGCTGCGTTACTGAGGGCAATTCACAGGAAAACAATCAGAAGAAAAGCAGCCGTCCGCATTCATTAATAAGAGTCTTAAATGAACTAACCGGCCCAGCAGGGACAAGCTCTGCCTTCAAAGGCACAATTAGTACATTATAATTAAAAGCAGAAAACACATCTGGAGTATGTGTGACTTTGTTTGAGAGTGTTTACATGAACTTTAAAGGACACCGTAGAGCTCCTCGATTCTCTTTCAGTCTGAATATAGAATCAATGTAAACATAACTGCTGAAAACGCCTCTTTAATGTCAGAAAAATAGGCGTTCTTTACACTCTGGGACATATTGAAGATGAATAACGTGAAAATACAAGTAATGTGGTGTATTTCCCTGCTGGTTTCCATTTTATTGAGCATGAAAGGCCATTACATCTGTTGGAAGGTACCGCTAGCGTAGCTTTGAGGCTCTCCCTGGCACAGCCTGAGATTGCTCACAATTAAAAAAGGATGAACCTACCTGCTGGTTAATAATTAAAGATGCAGGAAGGCCAAAATCAGTTATTACAAAGAAGAATTCTCAGCCAGTGGCTCTGACGCCAAGAAATTTTGGAAAACAGTAAAATCCATGGAAAACAAACTTGCTTCTCCGCATCTACCCACTTCTTTGATCTTTGATGACATTGTCGTTACTGATAAACAGTGCATGGCCACACAACTCAACCAACATTTCGTGAACTCGTCTAATTTCCTTGGTGCAGCTGCCCCTGTAACAGATTCACCTAACACCCCTATTTCATCACCCAGCGTTAACAGCTTCTCCCTTCAACCTGTTAAGGTTTCAGAAGTCCTGGATGAGCTCATTAAATTAGATTCAAACAAGTCAGCTGGATCTGATGGGCTTGACCCCGTGTTTTTAAAATCAGCGGCTCATATTATTGCTTCCCCTATTACAAGACTGTTTAACCTATCATTTCATTTGTCTGTTTTCCCCCTTGACTGGAAATCGGCTACGATTCTTCCCCTCTTTAAAGGAGGCTCTGGCTCTGACCCGAACTGCTACAGGCCAATTTCCATCTTGCCCTGTTTGGCCAAAGTCTTAGAGAAACTGGTATATAAACAACTAATTCACTTCATTGATTTAAATCATATTTTGTCTGACCTGCAGTCTGGGTTTAGGAAAGGCCACGGATGTACCACCACTACACTAAAGGTCCTTGATGATGTCATCTCCGCCATGGACAACAAACAGACTTGTATAGCTGCCTTTATAGATCTAGCCAAGGCTTTTGACTCGGTCAACCATAACATTCTCCTGCATAGACTTACCAGCATTGGCTTGTCCAGTAGATGTTGCAACTGGTTTGCTAGCTACTTGGCTGGTCGTGTCCAGCGGGTGAAGACCGAAAACATCATGTCTGAACCTCTTACCATCTCTAAAGGTGTGCCTCAAGGCTCCATCTTAGGCCCTATTTTGTTCTCCATTTATATTAACGATGTAGCCAAAGCTGCAGGAAATTCCAGGATTCATCTGTATGCTGATGATACCATCTTATATTCAGCTGGTCCTTCACTCCACTCTGCTGTATCCACTCTTCAACTAAGCCTCACCTCCATCCAACAGTCTTTCCACAACCTCCATCTGCTCCTCAACTCTAAAAAAAACCTAAATGTATGCTGTTTGACCGGAAAAACCTCATCATCCCCAGCCCCCCCAACATCTACAGTGCTGATGGCTCAGAGCTGGAGTTTGTCAGCTCCTACAAACACCTTGGCTTCTGGTTGGACTCATCTCTCTCATTTAATATACATATCAATAACCTTCTGGCTAAAGTCAAAGCTAGACTGGGTTTCCTGTATCGAAACAAGGCCTCCTTCACACACTCTGCCAAACTCACCCTTGTGAAAATGACCATCCTTCCTCTATTTGACTACGGCGATATAATTTATAAAATGGCATCTAAGACCACCCTCAGAAAACTGGACACACTCCACCACTCAGCAATCCGTTTTGCCACAGGTGCCCCCTTCACCACCCACCACTGTGATCTCTACAGACTGGTGGACTGGCCCTCCCTTCACACCAGGCGGCTACAACACCGGCTGCTCTTGGTCTACAAATCCCTTTTGGGAATGACCCCTCGCTACCTCTCAAATCTTCTGCACATCTCGGACAGCGATCGCCATTTAAGATCAAGTGACTTCATCAGGCTCATCGTTCCAAAAGTCCGTACTGTGTTTGGTCATAACGCCTTTCATTTTGCCTCTGCAAATGACTGGAACTCACTTCAAAACACACTCAAACTAACAGCTCTCACCTCTCTCAACATGTTCAAACTAAAGCTGCAGCAAATCATAGTTGACTGCTGGACCTGCTGAGCAGCCCTTGCTTTTCTCTCTCTCTCTCCCCTCTCTCTTTTTCTCATTTTTATAAAGAAAATCCAGTAATCTGCCTTTCTCATTTTATTTATTTATTTTTATTACTTGTATTGTTTATTTTGGTACATAGTATTTATTCATTTACCCATGTTGTCTTTAGCCTTTTCCTCGTGTTTGTTATACTGTTTTGTATCTGTGCTGTTTGTGTCACTGTATGGACTGTGTTGACAGGTCATCATTGTAAATGAGAATTGGTTCTCAATTGATTTTACCTGGTTAAATAAAGGTCATATATATGCCGGAGATAACCTTGAAGAACATCGGTCAGACTCATTTCACGTTGCAGCTTGCATGTTGTAAACTTGGATCAACTTGATCTTCACTGAGCCACAAGAAAAGATTAAAAAGATTTTATCGCCAAATATATAATTTTTTCTGAGACAGACAAGTTCTTCGTGATGTTTAAAAACCAGTGGAAAAAGAATCCAAAAGACCAAGTCTGGTTTTGGAGTAAAATGATGAATTTGACCTAATTAACATGAATTAAGTGTTACAACCTGCCAGAGGCAAGTTCTGTTATTTTAACTGGATAAAACGAAGGTGAACGTTTCTGAAACTGAGAAGCTCCTTCCTGAATATTTCCTTCATCGCTCTTTACCAGGAGAGCTGAGACAAGCATCAGTTGGACTTGTGGGTATTTTACCAACAAGGAACTCCATCTGCACTTGAGTTTTTTCCGTGGCTCTGAGATGTGTTGCGGCTGACAGTCTCAGAGCAGCTCGCCGTCATGTGCTGAAGGACGAGTCGACTGTTTCTGATGATATTCATGAAGAAAACAAGCAACACACTGGACTTCACATCACTTCTACAGCTTACAGGGAAAAACAGACCTCAAGGGCAGCTCCTTCCTGAGGTGGTAAAAAACAAACATGTCTTTCTCCACTGAGACTCATTAAACTACATCTGAAACTGGATCAGGTGATTTCCGTATTTCATTTTCAGATGATTAATAAAGTCCTCCAGAAGCCCGTCCCTGCAGTAATTACACCGTGTAATCAGGCTCGTACCTCTTACTGTCGTTTTTGTTTATCGCCTTATTTGTTGAAATCCTTCTGGAGGATTTCTTCACTATAATCTGGAACAACAAGATCAACCGCGGATATGGAGATATTTTGATAAGAGGCAAGTTGTCGAGGAGGAAACAACTCAAACTTTTTGGAGCAGCTCAAAGATAGAGATTAATTCAAGGTGAGAGAGTTTCAGTTGGTAACTTTGTTAACTACATGTTGTCACATCCCGAAATGTTTACGTTATTTCAAACAGCTGCTGAAGCAATAATCTACATACAACATTAATAATAACAATGATCTTGTTTACGGCTGATGTTAGTTTGTTTTGAGGCTAATATCATCTTATTTAGCCAAAACTAGCGATAGCAAAAACTGATCTGAGCACTCGTCACTAATATTCAGTCAGTCAAAGTACATTTAAACAGGTCAATGGGTTGGCCTCACTAGGGCCCCCTAGAGGACGAGTCCTCACAAGGTCACTGTTTGAACTGGAACCTGTTTCAAAAACGTGTACACACACACACACACACACACACACACACACACACACACACACACACACACACACACACACACACACACACACTCTCTGTGCTCCTGTAGGTCAGAGTGTTAACGTGATAAAGGAAACAGTTGAGTGTATATTGATGTTCACACTGGGTGTTTGTTATCTGCAGATGTGCAGACAGAGTGTGTGTGTGTGTGTGTGTGTGTGTGTGTGTGTGTGTGTGTGTGTGTGTGTGTGTGTGTGTGTGTGTGTGTGTGGTGACAAATTATTGATGTTTCCTTGGCGGCCCAGCGAGGGACAGCTGAGCTCGAGGGGACAAGTGTTGGACCTGAACTGTGACGAGTCTCAGCAGCAGCAGCACATTAAACCACCGCGGTTGGTCGAGGATATCGACGTCCGCCACATGTTGGAACAGCGGATGTTTTCCCAGGCGGAAGCGAGAGCAGGCTGCAGGGCTGTGGAGGTCAGAGGAAGGTCACAGAGGAAGGTCACAGAGGAAGGTCACAGAGGAAGGTCACACGTGCAGCAGAACAGCAGAGATGGACAGCAGGAAACAAAGGGATGGCTGAAACATGAACCGTCTGTGATTCAGAGCGACGGGTTGTTTTATACTGGACAGAGGTAGAAGTCCTGCATCTGTCTGTCCTCCATTCATTCTAATAAATGTTTCATTTAAAGTTTCAACGGCCGCCAGACGAGCCGTCATCGTCTGACCTGAATCCAGATGCACCATCAAGCAAATCGATTGGATCAGTTTGGATTTCTGACTCCGTCCAGCGTCACAAGCAGAACGTTCAACACTCCAGACAGAAAATGTTTCATTTTCGTTTCTTCCGTCGTCACTTTACTTTTCACAGAATATTTTCTTCACATCATTTTTGCTATAACAACAACATCAGAAATAAACCAAAACACTGATGGTGGTTTGCAGATATCGGTGTGATGAAGCTATATTAATTGATGTTTGTGACCTAGTGTGGGGTCCAAAACAAGCAGTCATTATTACAAGATAATGTGATGTACTTATGATACTTATGGGGAAAGTAAAGGAAAACTTAACATACAGAGCTGAGCGGCTGATTCTCTTTTTTTTCACCTCTTAATGCTGAAAAAGTTTGTTAGAAATTGACGATAAAGCCTTTCAAATTTGTGAAACTTTTATTCTATTTGTGAAAACACACTTTGAAAAAACTATCCCGGCCACATTGGCCCTGGTCCAGATGTGAAACCATGATACTTAGACGCCTCAAACCTGAACTAGATTGTTTCAGAGGCTAAATACTCTTTAAAACTTCGTTTTGAAACCTTTTATTCTATCTATGAAATCACAAAAACGATCATTTCTCACGACAATTTCCACAAAGATCTCTTCTTCCTCACTCAAACTAAACTTATTTTTACCTTTTAAAATACAATCAAATCATATTTGTAAGCGTTAGTAAATTGGTGAATTCAGTATTTAAATTGCTCTTTTCCTCTAAATTAAAAAAGGAGCGTAGTTCCCTCGCTTTGCTCTGACCGCCTACAGCCGACCTCTCGCTGCCTCTGATGACCTCATTAATCTGCCTGTTTCAGATTCAGATACGAAGGCTGTTTTGAGCCTGTTAGATGTGAAATTGTGAACCCGTGAATATTGTTGAACAACCAATAAAAGGATGATGTACACAGATCAGATTTAACCAACAGCACAATATGAGAGCAGTTAAAAAGGTCTTCGTCACACCTTCACTTCAGCTGTGAGCGGCTGAAAGCAGCAACAGCAGCGGTGACGTGTTTTCTGTTTCATTCACCTGCTCCTTCTTTCGTTACTTCACTTTAGGTCTGACTGTCTTTTGTCTCTCCAACTGTTTTGTTTGCCAGTTTTTTTGTTTGTTCTGTGTTTGTTCGATCTGTTTCTCAGGGATTGACTCTGGATCTGGACCCGGCTGCAGGTCGGGCCTGCTGTCACGGTTCAATGATCGTGGAAGCTGTTTGTTCTGAACCACGGCCAACGGGAGGCCAATTATTTGGTTTGACTTGTGTGTTATGCATTCGTCCGTCTTTGTGAGGACCAATTAGAAGTTTGAGAGAAAGGACATTTTAGAAACTAATTGACCGAGGGTGTAGTTTTAACAAGTGAAGGCTTTTTGGGGGTTAATAAGGACATTCTGGAGAGTTGGGACATTTTTTGAAAGCAAAAACATTTTTGGGAGAATGGGGACATTTTAAGAAAGTTGGTACAATTTGTGAAGTGGGACATTTGCAAAGACATTTTAGGAACTAAGGGAATTAAACCAAAGATAGTTTTGGCAAGTTAAGCCTTCTCTTGGAAAATTCCACATTATGGGGACATTTTTGTAAAGCAAGAATATTTATTTTAAAATGAAGATATTTCCAGGAAAAAAGGATATTTAAAAACTGAGGACAGATTCAAGACAGTTTTTGAAAAACGAGATGATTTCCGGAAGAACAGGAACATTTTTGGAAAGTGCAGATGTTTTTAGTAAGAAATGACATTTTTTTGAATGTGAAGACTCTCTTTGGAAAACTGTGACCTTTTTGGTAAATCAGGGCGTTTTGAAGGAGTGAGGGCAGATAGCGAGGTGACTGAGGATTTGAGCAGATTTTACCCTCCTTTAGCGGCTCTGTGATCAGATGGGCCGACACATTATTTTATTTTGCAGACTCTCAGTTCAATTCTCTCCAGAAGACGAATTTGTTCGAGGACATTGAACTGCTGGAGGCCGATCTGTCACAGTGGCCTTCTGATGCTGGTGAGGAGTTTTTGTTTTTTTAAATGTTCACTTTTATGTTTCTTTGCAAAAGCATGAAGACGGTTGTCAGTCGGGGAAAAGCATAGAAAAAAAAACAGATTTCATGAGACTTTTTCCCGCTTCGGCACGATGACCGGTTCACGTTGACCCTCCAGTTAAAGAAGCGCTCATGGGAAATAGCCTAATAATAAAATAATAAAAATAATTAGAAACACAATACCACAGTTAAAGTAAGACCAAGACAGATATTGCACCATTAATGGCACGTACCAAATGTAATATCTTGGCAAAAGTATCAATGATGCGTACAATACTTGTAAATAAGAAATTTAGCAACACCAATATTCACAAATAAAAATCCAACAGATACAGATTGAACAGAATTAGTCAGACGGAACAAATACTTTCGAGGTTGTCTGTACTTGTACCCATCAATAATGCAATATATATATATGACTCATGCCCTTTGCTCCTGAGTGGTTAAGTGCAATGTGCATTATATATTCTTCCTTTGTTTAAAGAGGAATAGTGTACAACGTTAGATTGTTGGCGTTGGCTTTAGAGTTGGTGCAGTCAGTATTTCGAGTTTTTAATGGCTGAAATACGACCTTTGACTGGCAGCAGCTGTGATTTGTGGTCAGATCACAGTATACCTCAACGAGTCCTAACCTTCATAACCTCTGAGCCTATTCATTACAGTTCAGAATGAAATAGGAGTCCAGGGTTTGGACAGGAGGGTCAATGCCATTGACTCCGCCCCTTAATACCAACCATTATCCCATTAACTCAAGACTACAGGGAACAAATGGAGTGAAATAATCCTTCACTCTCTGCCTCGCCCCTGAGGAGCCACCATCTCCCCCAATCTAAACTCCCCTCTTATCCTGTCAGTCACTGTTCTCCTCCTCCTCCTCCTACTCCTCCTTCTCTTGACTCCCCACAGTTTCCAATCAATAGCTCCCCCTCCTCTGACTGGATTTTCCTCTAACCTGTTGTAATCATTTCTCCCTGACTTTCTTCCCCTGTTAAAGCAGTCGATAACCACATTGAGCCGGCGTCGGTACAATCACACTCCCGGTAGGCTCTACATTGCTCACGCTGGCTTAACGGCGTAATGATCTGCAGATCAAACGGCGGTCACCCCTGAGCTCCTCGTCTGTGGATAATAAATGTCTTATCCTGCCAAACTTCATTACCTCAACCTCATTAACACGAATCACCGAAACATCCAATTAAAAAAGGTGACTAATTAGATGTTGCAATCCCAGCGAGTGCCACTAGAGGTCGGCTCCAAAAAGCCTCCGGCTCCATAGACTCCCATTCAACTTCTCTCATCAAATCCAAAGTGAATAAAATGTGTCCATCAGTTATCTCGGTGTTGTTAGCTAAAGTCACTCCTTCTTATTAGTTTTCTGGAGGTCCATCTGAAAATAATCCCTCATTCATTAGAAAAGAAGATTCAAGAAGACCTGTTTTTGGGGGCGTGTCTGTTTGATTGACAGGCCTGTGGTGCAGTTGGGTTTCCACTAACGATGGGCGGGGCTTAGTGTCCTCGGGCTCCTCCCCAGATTGTCCAAATATGGTCACTTCTAAAAAAAAAAAAATCAAACACAGCTGCATCGCCCAGCCAGCTTTCGACCAGTAACTTAGAAAGTACTGCACGCTATTACATACTGTGTCCACCAGAGGGGAGCAACAAGTTCATTTTTACACTGAAATGTCACACTTAGCTAACAGTAGTTAGTTGTACATCAGTGAATATCCTTGAGTTTTTATCTTTTTTTTTCGTGAAGCCCTAAAGCCCCGTTTTAATGAAGGCTGGAGTAAGTGTAATTCATTTTTCATTTCATCCCAGGAAGAATTGCAGCCTCAAATAACCTCCTGCTGTTCAGCGAAACTCTCGAGAGAAACACTTTTTTTTTGCTGGAGAATCTTCTTTTTCGTTTTGTGTTTAAATGGTTAAAAGTCTGCTGGAAACGAGCTCATTATTCTGCTGCTAATGTCACTAACAGGTAAATACTGATGTACTTTTCTTCTTTTTAGCCTAAATTTGGTCACATGTTGTAAATGTATTGTCATCATCAGCATGTCGAATTACAATTATCATTGGATTATTTTGATGCGAAGGCCAAACTTAAGAATTTGATAATTCTATTATATATGTTTTAAGTTCTGAAGCATCCTTTGTTCTGTTTTCTACGTGAGTTTGTGGACTTTTACTTTGGTTCCTGTCCCGGTTTGCGCTGCTGAATTTTCACATCTATTACAGACTACATTACAGACGACATATCGGCGTAACCATGGCAACTCAAGACATTCGACTTTCAGGCCAGATGTTTTCATTTCCAGATAAACACACACACACACACACACACACACACACACACACACACACACACACACACACACAGAGAGTAAGAAAGAGCCCAACAGCATGTTTGTGCGTGAGAATAGAATAGAATAGAATAGAATAGAATAGAATAGAATAGTATAGTGTAGTATAGTGTAGTGTAGTGTAGTGTAGTGTAGTGTAGTGTAGTGTAGTATATCTGTATGTGTTGGACGCAGGTGAAAGCCAACAACTTTGTGCTTGGTTACAGTCGATATTTACACACAATGAATCAATAAAATGACGTTACAGCCATGTTACAAAGCAGTTTACATTCATGTTTGATAAAGTTCGAGCAGCATCTGTGGCCTCCCGTCGCAAACCTCGTCAGACATTATCAACGCACCGCTAAATATCTTGACTTCTTCTCTTTAAAGAAGCACAAAAAACAAGACGTAGCAGTTCCGTAATAAAAACCAAACACTGCAGTCATTTAAAGCAGCGGTTCACAAAAAGCTTGATGTGTTTTTGTTTGGTTTTGGTCCTCCGAGCTCGTCCCAGTGTGTTCACGCAAAGCTGGGAGCTACACGGGGAGTTAGCGAGCAGGTTAGCGAGTGAGCTAGCTTGATCGTTCGATTGATTGAACAATCAAAACGTTTAGTCGTTAAAAGAAGTTTTCGGTTGACATGAACGCGACTCGTGGTTATAGTGACGCTTGTCCGAAGTTTTTGTTGATTTAGTTTTTTTATTAAAAGGGACTAATCGTACCTGACTTCCTTCTTTTGGGAACTAAAGCACATCACGGATGAAATTTGAAGTCATGACAGTATTTCTTTTTCTTTTGAACTGAAATCTTTCACCTGGTTTTGGACATAATTTAGCAGGCATCGTTTTTTTAGTCCAAATAAAAAAACAACAACAGACATTTCTCATTTCACTTGGTCCACTTCTGTCTTTTGGAGGCCTGCATTCAGAGGAAAGAGAAGACAGACGAGGAGCTGAAGGAGGACAGATCACAGATCACAGATCACAGATCATAGATCATAGATCACGGATCACGGATCAGAGATCACAGATCACGGATCATAGATCATAGATCACAGATCACAGATCACAGATCATAGATCACAGATCACAGATCATAGATCACAGATCACAGATCACAGATCACAGATCATAGATCACAGATCATAGATCATAGATCACGGATCACGGATCAGAGATCACAGATCACGGATCAGAGATCACAGATCACAGATCACAGATCACAGATCATAGATCACAGATCACAGATCATAGATCACAGATCACAGATCACAGATCACAGATCATAGATCACAGATCATAGATCACAGATCACAGATCACGGATCAGAGATCACGGATCACGGATCACAGATCAGAGATCATAGATCATAGATCACAGATCACGGATCACGGATCACGGATCACAGATCATAGATCACAGATCATAGATCATAGATCATAGATCACGGATCACAGATCACAGATCATAGATCATAGATCACAGATCAGAGATCACAGATCACAGACCACAGATCACAGATCACAGATCATAGATCATAGATCACAGATCAGAGATCACAGATCATAGATCACAGATCACAGATCACAGATCATAGATCACAGATCATAGATCATAGACCACAGATCACAGATCACAGATCATAGATCATAGATCACAGATCATAGATCACAGATCACAGATCATAGATCACAGATCATAGATCACAGATCATAGATCACAGATCATAGATCATAGACCACAGATCATAGATCACAGATCATAGATCACAGATCACAGATCATAGATCATAGATCACAGATCACAGATCACAGATCATAGATCACAGATCATAGATCACAGATCATAGATCATAGACCACAGATCACAGATCACAGATCAGAGATCACAGGTTCAGTTGGAGGGAACAGAGGGATTGTGGGTCGGGGGCGGAGCTCAGACAGAGAGGATCCGCTAATCGTGGGATTTAAAGAGGAAAAGACGTGTGAAGAACACAGAGGCTAAGCTCCCCAAAGAAAATGAAGGCTTGTACCTGCAGGCTGTTTCATCCTCTCTGACAACACCTTTCCTAATCAGCTCCTAGAATACGTCGTGTTCAGGTTATCCTTCGTTCAGCCCGCGGTGTTTACTCTAAATTAATAAATCGGCACAGCCGGGCGGAAAACTGAGAGCTGTCATGACAATTAGGCAATTCAAGTTTAAACTCCTAACGAGACAAACTGAGGTGACGGCATTTTGAACGATGGATTTAATTTCTCGAGGGAATTAAGACCTGACTGTTGCACAACCTTCCTGTATGTGTGTGGAGGTGGAGAATGCAAAGTCAGCATCTTTTACTGCGATTGGACGGCTGGCAAAAAAAAGTGACAGTGACGAGCGCAGCGTTTTACCAAAAGTGGAATTTCTTTAACTCTCGGCAACCAGGAAAAAAACGACAAACGTTCAGCGCTCAGCGAAAAAACAAACATTTAAAAAATGCTCAACACTTCTGGAAAACCACGTTGGTGCAGGTGAGCTTTTACTGGTCATGCCTATCTTTTATCTTGCAGATTGTGTTGCAGTAATTTCTGAGGACGAACACAACCAACGCTCCAAACACATCGTTTACGGCAAGTTTCTAAAAAATAGTTAACAGCTGTGAAACAATCATATTTAATCCATGTTTTTTTTGTTTCACATCTGCGGATTAATTTCTGAAGTTGAAATCAAAGAGTTGACGCCCAAATTAAACAAATTACGTTTCGGCCAAATGCAAACTGGATATCAGAGGTTTGAAATAACGACCCGCTCCTCGCGTGACTTCGACTCAACGTTACAGCTGGAAAAAGTCCTAATATTTAAATTGTTTTAAACATTCACAAGTCTGTTTGTAAGCGGGGATCCTTCCTCTGCCGCTTCATTTCAAATATCTTTCACACGCTGCCTCATTATCCCACATTTCACTCGGTTCCTTCATCGCCGCCCTCGTCTCTTATTCCTTCGCCTCAACCATTTCAATCCTGACCGCTTCGTCTTCTTTTTGTTTTTTTCTTCTGTCTCATCTTCCACTCGTCCACCTCCGTCCTTCCTTGTGTTGCACTCCCACGTTTGTTTTTTCTTCGTAGGATAATCCACATTAAACACACATTTCCGTTACCAAACAATGGCGGACATTTCACAAAGCTTACATCATGCGTCCTCCATCTAAACTCCCCAATCTTTATTTTGAGTTTGTATTTTTTGGGGCCTTTCTCTCATTCGTTTAACAGCGGCCTCCGTTTGGTTTTTTCCCCGGAATACACAATTATAAGCCACTCTGGGTTAAATGCTCCACATGTGAAATGACGATGGAGTTAAGCCCTATTTTGACAAGATTCTTAAATCCACAGCTTTTCGTCCAATTTTTTTTATTCCATCAAAAGTCTCGGACATTTTGTCAAATCAAATCTTTTTGTTGAAGCGTACTTTGGATCCATTTTTTGTGTATTTTTCAGTGTTTACGGATCCTTCACGAACAAATGCCTCCAATAAAACACGTCCTCGGACGGCGTGAGTTTCCCATCGCGATGAGGTCGAGGAGACTAAGTCACTCAGCTCTTCTTCTTCTCTCCTGTCGCTCTTCTTCTTGTAATCCCCGATCATCTCCGCCTCCTCGTCTATTTCGGGTTTCCAAAAACTCTTTAAATCCCCCCGCCGGGGCTCCCTCGCTCTCCGACATTTCTATTTTCTCTCTCTCCTTATCTCCCCGCTGTCGGTCTCCGTGTGGAATTTCTTGATTCTATTTTCTTCGGGGGAACAAAGACTCCCTGACGATGCTCTTCTTTTCTTTCCCCGTCCTTCCTCTCCTTCGTCACGTTTCGAACTGACTCACACGTCGGTGGCGTTCAGGTGCGCGGACACCACATCCTGGGTTTCCAGGACTATCTTCTTCGCCCTCCCGCCTCCTCCTCTTCCTCCTCCTCCGCCCCCTGCGCCTCCTCCGCCTCCTCCTCCACCGACGGGGTGAATGCTGTCCAGCCGCCCGCCCCTCCCCTTCTCCCCGCCCCTACGACACTTGAAGACGGCGAGGAAGGCGGCGCGGTAGTTTCGGTTCATCCAGCCGTACAGCAGCGGGTTGGCGAAGGTGGAGCACATGGCGACCACGTGGAAGACGGTGTAGAGCAGGCGGAAGTCGCGCATGTCCAGCACGGTGCTGTCGATGTCGGTGGCCAGCTGGAAGGCGTGGAAGGGCAGCCAGCTGACGGCGAACACCACCACCATGGTCACCAGCATCTTGGTGGTCTTGCGGCGCCGGCGGTGGCGCTCCGAGCCGGCGCCGCCGCCGGCGCCGCTCTCCGCCGGGCTGACGTGGGCGCGTAGTTTGGACCAGATGCGGGCGTAGGCGAAGGAGATGATGGACAGCGGCAGGAAGTACTGCAGGATGAGCATGGAGATACTGTAGACGGTGCCGTCCGTGTTGGTACCGGGCCACTTCTCCGTGCACACCTGAGACACACAACGGTTATTAGTTCGACATGTCAGAGACGCTTCAGACGGAGGACAGAGAGGAAGATCCAACAGGGAGGATGAGGAGGGAACGAGGGGAGTGTTGGATGTGTACCTGTATGGAGTGTGTGTGTGTGTGTGTGTGTGTGTGTGTGTGTGTGTGTGTGTGTGTGTGTGTGTGTGTGTGTGTGTGTGTGTGCCTGTATGGAGTGTGTATGTGTGTGTGTACCTGTATGGAGTGTGTATGTGTGTGTGTGTACCTGTATGGAGTGTGTGTGTGTGTGTGTGTGTGTGTGTGTGTGTGTGTGTGTGTGTGTGTGTGTACCTGTATGGAGTGTGTATGTGTGTGTGTACCTGTATGGAGTGTGTATGTGTGTGTGTACCTGTATGGAGTGTGTATGTGTGTGTGTACCTGTATGGAGTGTGTATGTGTGTGTGCACCTGTATAGAGTGTGTATGTGTGTGTGTACCTGTATGGAGTGTGTATGTGTGTGTGTACCTGTATAGAGTGTGTATGTGTGTGTGTACCTGTATGGAGTGTGTATGTGTGTGTGTACCTGTATGGAGTGTGTATGTGTGTGTGTACCTGTATAGAGTGTGTATGTGTGTGTGTACCTGTATGGAGTGTGTATGTGTGTGTGTACCTGTATGGAGTGTGTATGTGTGTGTGTACCTGTATGGAGTGTGTATGTGTGTGTGTACCTGTATAGAGTGTGTATGTGTGTGTGTACCTGTATAGAGTGTGTATGTGTGTGTGTACCTGTATAGAGTGTGTATGTGTGTGTGTACCTGTATGGAGTGTGTATGTGTGTGTGTACCTGTATGGAGTGTGTATGTGTGTGTGTACCTGTATGGAGTGTGTATGTGTGTGTGTACCTGTATAGAGTGTGTATGTGTGTGTGTACCTGTATAGAGTGTGTATGTGTGTGTGTACCTGTATGGAGTGTGTATGTGTGTGTGTACCTGTATGGAGTGTGTATGTGTGTGTGTACCTGTATGGAGTGTGTATGTGTGTGTGTACCTGTATAGAGTGTGTATGTGTGTGTGTACCTGTATGGAGTGTGTATGTGTGTGTGTACCTGTATGGAGTGTGTATGTGTGTGTGTACCTGTATAGAGTGTGTATGTGTATGTGTACCTGTATGGAGTGTGTATGTGTGTGTGTACCTGTATGGAGTGTGTATGTGTGTGTGTACCTGTATGGAGTGTGTATGTGTGTGTGTACCTGTATGGAGTGTGTATGTGTGTGTGTACCTGTATGGAGTGTCCTGGCTCCAGTGTGAAGGATCCGTACTCTCTGAAGATGGCCAGCGGGCTGGCGAGCACGGCGCTCAGCACCCAGGTCAAAGCGATCACCCAGAAACACACGTCCTTTCTCATCCTGGTCTCCAGGTGGTACACGATACACCTGAAACACAGTGCGCACGTCTGAGTCCGGGTTTGTGGTCTGAACAGATGAACAGATGTTACAGATCAATAATGAAGGATAGAAAACATGATGTTTACAAGCAGTGAAGGAAGAAACACTGAAATTATTTATCGACGACAAAGTTCCTGTTGGACACAAACTGAACGCAGCGCAGTGCTCCACACGGAGCAGCAGGAAGTAACGACCTCCATCAGGAAGTATTCAGAGTTCAACATCATCACTGAGTTCCTCATGTTAACGTGACCTCTGACCTCTGGTACCTGAACATTAGTGATGTCACCATGGAAACCTGAAACTGGAGCAGACAAACAGCAGATTTTGGGGGAAACAGAAAATCTTCAACACGCCTGCTCAGAGCCGAGTGTTCCTGAGCCCATGCAGTGATTTCTACGACAAAATGGCTGTTTTTAAAGCAGTGTCAAGTGATCACGAGACGACATGAAGGTTGTTGCGTCTGTGCAACAGCAACAGTTTCTAGACGTTTTAATCTCTTCTCATAAAGGTGGACTTCCCTCCAAATACAAAATATTGTGGAAATGTGCACCTTCATCTTGTGCCAGTCTGCGCTAACACGTTCTCCAACACTGCCGTTGTGTCGAAGCCCGTATCTGAAATGTTACCGCTGAGTTTTGTCAACTTTTGTAAAAAGCTTCTATTCTTTTCAATTTTTCAAACAAAAGTTTAAAGAATTTCCATATTCAGCACAACAACGTGAAGAAGGAACACTAATCCAGTGGTCGTCATGTTTCGGGTGGTGGTCTGCAGTCAGCAGCACTGAGCTGTTAACCGGCCCGGCAGCACACCTGCTTTGGTTCTGCTTCTTAGAGCCGAGCCAGCCGGGGCTCTGTGGTCGTCTGGCAGCCGGCGACTCGTTGTTGTGGAGATTGGATCAAAAGCTGGTGAAGCTGCTTTCACCTGAGAGAAACCTGAATAAAACCTGAGAGAAACCTGAATAAAACCTGAGAGAAACCTGAATAAAACCTGAGAGAAACCTGAATAAAACCTGAGAGAAACCTGAATAAAACCTGAGAGAAACCTGAATAAAACCTGAGAGAAACCTGAATAAAACCTGATAGAAACCTGAATAAAACCTGAGAGAAACCTGAATAAAACCTGAGAGAAACCTGAATAAAACCTGATAGAAACCTGATAGAAACCTGAATAAAACCTAATAGAAACCTGAATAAAACCTGAGAGAAACCTGAGAGAAACCTGAATAAAACCTGAGAGAAACCTGAAAGAAACCTGAATAAAACCTGATAGAAACCTGAATAAAACCTGAGAGAAACCTGAATAAAACCTGATAGAAACCTGAATAAAACCTGAGAGAAACCTGAATAAAACCTGAGAGAAACCTGAATAAAACCTGATAGAAACCTGATAGAAACCTGAATAAAACCTAATAGAAACCTGAATAAAACCTGAGAGAAACCTGAATAAAACCTGAGAGAAACCTGAATAAAACCTGAGAGAAACCTGAATAAAACCTGATAGAAACCTGATAGAAACCTGAATAAAACCTAATAGAAACCTGAATAAAACCTGAGAGAAACCTGAGAGAAACCTGAATAAAACCTGAGAGAAACCTGAAAGAAACCTGAATAAAACCTGATAGAAACCTGAATAAAACCTGAGAGAAACCTGAATAAAACCTGAGAGAAACCTGAATAAAACCTGAGAGAAACCTGAATAAAACCTGATAGAAACCTGATAGAAACCTGAATAAAACCTAATAGAAACCTGAATAAAACCTGAGAGAAACCTGAATAAAACCTGAGAGAAACCTGAATAAAACCTGAGAGAAACCTGAATAAAACCTGAGAGAAACCTGAATAAAACCTGATAGAAACCTGATAGAAACCTGAATAAAACCTAATAGAAACCTGAATAAAACCTGAGAGAAACCTGAGAGAAACCTGAATAAAACCTGAGAGAAACCTGAAAGAAACCTGAATAAAACCTGATAGAAACCTGAATAAAACCTGAGAGAAACCTGAATAAAACCTGATAGAAACCTGATAGAAACCTGAATAAAACCTAATAGAAACCTGAATAAAACCTGAGAGAAACCTGAGAGAAACCTGAATAAAACCTGAGAGAAACCTGAAAGAAACCTGAATAAAACATGATAGAAACCTGAATAAAACCTGAGAGAAACCTGAATAAAACCTGAGAGAAACCTGAAAGAAACCTGAATAAAACCTGATAGAAACCTGAACATTCAGTTTGAAATAAAATAATGGATGTTAAAATTAGAGATTTACATCAGCATAAAAAAACCATTGTGTTTAAACTGGTTTTAGAAATTACACAGAGCTCCAACTACACTGTCCAAATTCGTACGGTCTGAATTTGAGGTTTGTTTTCATCGACTGTATTTACATATTTATAATTTAATGTTTCCGTTCACTGGAAAAGTTTTCCCTTTCCAGCTGTGTTCCAGTTGTTCGTCACCAGTTTCTGTACATTCAGTGTGTTCAACGCTGCATCAACAGACGTAGGGATGAATGTTGATTACCCGTCCTATAAGCCCCACCCACCTGTGGCGGTCCAGGGCGATGACGTTGAGCGTCACCGTGGAGACGTGCACGGCGAGCCCCTGGGCGTAGGGCAGCAGGAAGCAGAGGGTGCTGCCGAACTTCCACTCCCCCTGCAGCGTGTAGACGAGGGTGAAGGGGAGGCACAGCGTGTTGACCAGCAGGTCGGCTGCAGAGGAAGACGACAGGAAGTTCAGTGTAATCTGTTCCATTTACCTTCATTTTACATTTTAAAGCTGAATAACTCCTCGTGTAAACGTCACAGAATTACATGGAAACAAACTGTAGACACCAGCGTCTACACACCAGAGCGGCAGGATGCTATGCCCCGCCCACCTAAACAGAAAACCTGACTGCACCCCAGGCCTGTCAATCAAACCTGGTGTGATTGTTGGCCCCGCCCTGATTAGTTTCATCTGTCCCTTGCAGTCCTCCTCTCTCTGGTGTATTTAGTCTGTTCTCCTTCCCTGTTTGACAGTTTGAATGGGAGTCTTTTGGAGAAAGATGTTTTTTTGGAGCCAGCCCCTAGTGGCCCTCAGTGGTATTGCACTTCAAGGCATTTCTGCATTGACTTTTCAGACCCACGAGACTATGAAAATTTGTAGACACAGCTTGTAGTTATAGAGACACAAATATGGTAAAAATAAAAGGTTTTATTTGCCTCTGTCATATAATATGCACCACTGTTGGGATTTGAAATGGTTTATCGTCAGTAGCAACGTGTTCAGGTCTGAGCTCCGTATCTTCTCCATCACAGATAAGTGAAGAGGCGTCGGGTTGGGAACGCCTCAGCTGTTAAAGGCTGCCTCTCCTCCGCTAACAAGCAGGAAGTGACAACGTGAAGGAGGAGGCCAAGAAATGTGGAGCACGGGCCCACCGCCAGCGAACACATTCACTCCCCACGTTCGTGTCCACGACAGGAAACCAGTTTTAGATGACTAAAAAAATAAATCAAAATAAGCCCATCCAGGATTTATGATGCTGCCTGAAACAGCAGGAGGCGCCGCTCGGTTTGACACCTGCCGCCACAAACCAAATAAAGAACCTGTCGAGCTGCCTAACAAGCATCTCCCCGATGAGCTCCTCTCCAGCATCGTTACACGTCTGAACGAACACACGGCCGCGGCAGCACCAGGTTACAGATGGAAAATCAACTGCAGTCACAGCAACAAGAAACGGGACCCCTCGAATCCACGATCGAGGTCTGAAGCACACGAATGTCTTCATTCACTGAGTCTGAATCTGATTGTGTGAGTTTACCTGCAGATAATCTGAGGATAACACAAGCTGCGTGGTTTAAAGAGGAAGCACCTTTTATTTAATCACAGGTGTAACTCTGACCCGAAAACAAAAGTGTACATGCATTTATATTTTTGTTGATTGTAAATTTGTGATTGAAACAGACGAGAAAAACATTGTGCTCATAGGCGGGTGTCAGACGGAGATCTGGGACTCGTACGTACGAGCAATGTTTAGCTACGCTTGAGAAAGGAGAGATGACGTTAACTTGATTTAACGTAATAAATATTAGTCTGAATATCCGTGGAGGTGTTTTTTTTCAGGTGAGATCTCAGGTGTCTTCTTCTTCCTGTGGTTTCTCAGCAGGTTTATGAGCTTCGTTCTGGATGGAAATCAGAGGCAATGAGGTGGCTGGAGAGTGAGTCACCGTCTATAGGTGTGTATGTGTGTGTGTGTGTGTGTGTGTGTGTGTGTGTGTGTGTGTGTGTGTGTGTGTGTGCGTGTGTGTGTGTGTGTGTGTGTGCGTGTGTGTGTGTGTGTGTGTGTGTGTGTGTGTGTGCGTGTGTGTGTGTGTGATATTTGTTTGAGTCATCACTTATTTTAATGCCAAAACTGACTTCCTGATGTTTTCTTGGCCTCCGTTACAGTTTCAAAACCTCTGAAGCAACAAAAACAAACTCTAATCAAAGCTGCTTTTAATTAATGAATTAAAAAGGTAGCTCAAATCCAAACAGTGCTGCCACTTCCTGTCCCATCAGGCAGTTCATAAATCCTCTCACATCGAACCATTTTGTGTTTAATCATCTCTTCTTGTCCTTGTTTGTTGTATTTACGCGTCTGTCGCGACGGGAGATGAAGCAGCTGTCGCTCTGAGCCTCCGAGTCATCCGAGGACACAACTGGTCCTCATCATCGGTGAGGAGAGAGACGCCATCTGCTCGCTGAGCCGCCGACAGACAGACAGACAGCAGGTCACATGACCAGCGCAGCCGTGTCCACATCCGCATGTCGGAGCGTCAACATCTGCCGCCGCTGCCGAGCGTCGGCCACAATCAGAGGACAGATGTTCTGCAGCCGACAAACTAATCCAACAAATCCCAGAAAGAATAATCAAACTGAAAGAATACTGAAGCATTTTATTAATCACTTGTTTTCTGTGTGAAATAATCCAACAGAAACCACTTTAACAAACCAAAGAACGGACAAAGGAAGGAAGAACAGACTAAAAACAGCAGGGAGAGGAGGACAGCGAGGGACAGATGAAAAATGAATCAGGGCGGGGCAGGAAGTAGACCAAGACACACAGGGGGAGTCCCGCTCACCGATAGCTGTAACCTGACTGCACCACAGGCCTGTCAATCAAACAGACACGCCCCCAAAAACAGGTGTTCTTGAATCTTCTTTTCTAATGAATGAGGGATTATTTTCAGATGGACCTCCAGAAAACTAATAAGAAGGAGTGACTTTAGCTAACAACACCGAGATAACTGATGGACACATTTTATTCACTTTGGATTTGATGAGAGAAGTTGAATGGGAGTCTATGGAGCCGGAGGCTTTT
>NW_027185423.1:1237270-1252270 GCF_022577435.1 Embiotoca jacksoni | reverse complement strand
AAAGAGAAAAATTCTGCTATTTAATTTGTGAAAAAAAAAAATTTGTCCCTTAAGACAACATAAAAGTTAAAGTAATTATTTCACTCCTGTTTTACAGCTTCTGGGTAAATTGTTGGCGTTCTGCACCTACAAAGGCATTTTAATGAATGTATAAATTAATTCACAAACCCTTCAAATGTTAATTTACTCTCAGCTGAGATCTGTTGGCTTTTAACTGCCCTTTACAAACATACTTGCAAATATTTATATAATGTGAATAAAATATGAATTCAGGATTTATATAATTAAACATAAAGTGATCAAAACAGCAAAAGCCGTCACGCGCTGGATGTTCTGAGCAGTCAAATGTAAATTTATGATAAAACACAGAAACCAACGACTGTTTTTTTTCATGAAATGTAGCAGATTATCATTTTAAAGAGTCTCTTTTGATCTTTTTTCTTCCTCTCTTTCCCCTTTCTGCCATTAAAAATGTATTTGGTGGGTAAAAACAAATGATCATGTTGTGTGTGTACATATCGACTCTGAAACGCTTCTGGCAATGTTTCATACGAGGTTTATAAATGTCCCGCCTTCAGTAAAACATCTCTTAAGGTACTCAGTTTGATTTCAGTATTTCGGTTCCTTGTTGAAAAACGTCTGAATGTAAAAAAAAGAATGAACGTTTGATTTCATCATCTCTCAGAGAACCAGCAGAAAACAGGTAATAGATAGTTGCATCATCACTGCTGATGGCCTCATGGAGGGTAACACACACACACACACACACACACACACACACACACACACACACACACACACACACACACACACACACTTCAATACATTATTTGAACCCACAAATTACACTCGCAGTTCAAAGGCTTCACATGTTCTTCGACACTCTGGGACACAGAAGACAGAGCAGGAACCAGTTAGACTTCACCTGCTGTCTTTGGTGAGCCAATCAGAACCCACGGCCAATCAGAACTCACGGCCAATCAGAACCCATGGCCAATCAGAACCCATGGCCAATCAGAACTCACGGCCAATCAGAACCCACAACGTCGCCAAATATCGGCGTCGCTTATTCACTTTTACCAAACCAACCAAACCTTAACGTAACTTAATCCTAATATTAACCTAAACCTAAAATTAAACCATCCTTAACCGGGTTTTAACGCTTCCTTAAATTAAACCGAATCTTCACAAAAAACTCATTTTAACCAAAGTTTAGCACAACTTTACCCAACTCTTAATCTAAACCTGAGTTTAAACTATCCTAAACCTAACCTGAGCCAAGCCTTAACTTAACCTGAACCACACGATACCTTAATTTGAACCTAAACATAAAATAAAACATCACCTTAAACTGACCTTCAACTTCACCCAAATAATTGATGTGGACTAAAAACACTGGAATAGTGTGTGTGTGTGTGTGTGTGTGTGTGTGTGTGTGTGTGTGTGTGTGTGTGGGTGTGTGTGTGTGTGTGGGTGGGTGGGTGGGTGTGTGTGGGTGTGGGTGTGTAAAAACATACCAACAGCCAGATTGGCGATGAAGAAGTTGGTGACGGTGCGCAGCGTCTTGAAGCGGTAGATGACGTAAATGACGAGAGAATTACCCAGAACCCCGAGCACGATGATGGTGCTGTAGGCCAGGATCAACACCACCTGTAAACAAACAAACAAACAACGATTGTAAACAGCTGTTGGCGCAGAAGCAAAACAGAGGAAGAAAATTTTAAATAAATGAATAATAAATCAAAAATTTAACATTTCCTTTAACCCTTTAATGGACCTTTAAAACAAGATCTGCGTTATGTTAATGTGAAAACATGGAAATGATGTTAAAGAATGAGATTACATTAAAGCACCATTCGTTTGAGGATGACTCATCATGACTCATCATGACTCATCATGACTCATCATGACTCATCATGACTCATCATGACTCATCTACCTGAACACTCAGCATCTTGATGGGGTCCTCTGGAAAGTTCCCTCCCTTAAACACCAACGTGGGCAGAGCCGGGGGAGCGGCACCGGAGTTCCGCCCGTAGTCGTGGTAACCGGGGTTGTCGGGGTCATCGCCAGGCGGAGGCGGGAGGCGGAGCACGTCCGGTGTAGTGTTGACTGCGCTGACGGCCTCCATGTCCGTTCACGCTCAGACCTCCTGCGGGACGACAAAAAAAACAAAAATTGTATATATATATCAGCCAGATGCTAACACGGGAATAAAAAAGGAAAAGTAAAGTCGTGGTCGTTTCACGACTCCGTCATCTCCCTTAAAGCTGCATTGACTGATTTGTGGCCGAATATCTCCAAACCAGGCTGATTTACGTATTTACATATACGGCGGAGACGGAACAACGTGAGCATCCCACAGAAGTTGATTTGATCAGTCTGAGTCTGATATTCACCTCCGTTACTTGTTACTTATTTTTAAAAGCAATAAATACTTAACTAAAAAATAATGGTTTAAAATTAACATCTAAAAGCAATAAATACTTAACTAAAAAATAATGGTTTAAAATTAACATCTAAAAGCAATAAATAGTTAGCAACTGTGATTTTAGGTTTGAATCGCTAATGAATAAACAGTTTATATAAATCAGACATATAAGAACAACTTGATGATGATTAAAAGTGTGAAACATGTAAATGAACCTGTCTGAGAATTTATCTTCATTCACAAACTTTCATAATCGGGGTAAAATAATCCTAAATATTTGCGAGGCTGGTGAATTTACTCACAAATCAACGATGAAAACAATTTTGGTTTTACAATTTCACTGCATTACTTTCTTTGTAACGACTCTTTAAACTCCCAAAGTAGATTATTCTTAATCCTGAAACCTGGAAAGTTACACGGAGTATAAAAGAGAGCAGATGACTGACCAGCAGGTCATCTGGAAACTCAGCAAATAAATCCAGATCACATTTCATTCACAAATCCTTTGCTGCTTTGGTATTATAGCAACTCCTTTCACACTTAAATAACATTTATTTTTTTAAGAGAAAGATTTCTGGGCCTTTAAAGGGCATCTGAGGTCAAATCAATGGCAGAAATACAAAAGGTAATAAATGATTAAACTTCCTAAAAGCACAAAACATGTAAATAAATCTGGCCGTGCAACGATTTAAACTGCAGTTTACAAATTCTAAGATATAACATTTCCATATAATTATACTTATATAGTTCAGTATAATTATACCATATAACTAGACGACAGGAAATATAACACAGACAGCATATCCTGCAACCTTCAAAATAAAAGCCTCTTCTAAATCCATATAGGACAATATTTCATTCTGAATTGCTGATGGAACGACACGAGTCATCGGCGTTAATCCGGCTGAACGGACGCAATGTTGGGAGACGGATTCCAGCGCTGACGTCAGAGCAGAGACTCACACAGGTGGGAGTGTCACGCTGAAACCTCTGGTTTCACAGCTCTGTGATGTGGGTCACTTCAACAGTCTCAGGGGGCGCACACACACACACACACACACACACACACACACACACACACACACACACACACACACACACACACACACACACAGACACACACACACACACAGACACACACACACACACACGCACGCACGCACGCACGCACGCACACACACACACACACACACACACACACACACACACACACACACACACACACACACTTCAGATATGGACACAGGAACACTAACACTGTGAGACACAATCACACACAGACGCAAACAAACTCACACTTTCACCAGAGTGGAAAGGAATGCTCTCACAAACAATCCAAACATAACTGCAGTCGCTCGCTCGCACACTCACCAGGGAACACACACACACACACACACACACACACACACACACACACACACACACACACACACACACACACTCACACACACACACACACACACACACACACACACACACACACACACACACACACACACTGTGGGGAGATGGTTCACTGAGCACACAGCCTGAGGGCTTCCAGCTCGCGCTCGGCTGACAGCATCAGCGGCGCGTCGCACACAGAAAACAGACGGCAGCAAACTCACCTCGCACAACGTGTGAGTCTCACAACGGAGACGAGAGTTTGTGTTTGTGTTTCAGTTCAGTTTATTCAGTCGTGTTTATTGATCAACAGAAAAACATGAAAGAACAACAGGAAAAGGTTCAATTTCTTCTGCTGTTCCTGAAATGTCTAAAAACCACAACTCTTTGTAGTCGAGCTGTCTGTTTGTTGTTGTTTTGTGTCTGTTTGTTGTTGTTTTGTTGTTGTTTTGTGTCTCTGTAGCTCTTCTTCTCTGTTGTTGGTTCAATCCCGGCCTCTTCGGCCCACAGGTTGTTGTTTTGTGTTTCATTTCGGTCATTTTGTGTTTCCATCCATGGTTCAATGAGCCATTTTTTTTATTCATGATACGAAACATGAATCATTCAAAAAACATTAAACAGAGCAGTTAGCAACAATCCTCTAAATACACTTTAAAAAAACACAAATACAGTGAGAGGAACCAAACTCCTCCTGCTTGTTACATCCCAACAGTTTGTTCTCCTTTCTAACGTGTGTTCAAACAGAAACGTCCTCAGAACAACATGGAGGTTCGACCTCCCAACGAAAACCTCTTCTGGTCAATTTAAAATCCCAAAGAAGTGAATGTGGCTTCATATCAGAGACTTAAAGGGACGAATTAAAGAGGTGCAGCTTCAACCTGCCGCCGGACCTTCTGCCTCTCTGAATGTTCAGACGACGTTTCTTCCAGAATTAGGCAGCATCCATTTTTAAACTGCTGACACCTGCTTCCTGCTGCACACAACGCCTGCTGACCTAAAAATAAACATCACCGACGACTTTTTAAAGCAACAACAGCCAATTAAATCCTCCCTCAAAGCCACAAACTCTCCGGAAATATTCCCTGTTTGTATTAAACACAGACGAGACGTCCGTCACACGTCAGCTGAGATCTACGACGGACGGCAGAAAGACGAAGATGGTTTGTGGCCTTCAGACTCTGATGAGTACAAACGTCGGTCTCCGTCAGCGACCGGACGCTCTGCGAACTGGATTCTGACCTTCGTGTTCCCCTGAGAATGAACGACAACAACAACAGCGCCATCAACAGGTCAACAAGCAGGAAGAAAACAGATAAACCCGCTTTGATTTGTTGATCAAAGAGATGCTGGATATGATTGTTAATTGTTATCGATGTAGGAAGATAAAATCATTTAAAGTCGTGGCTACAAAACTCAAAAGGATCCAAAAGGGACAGAAAATATTCAGGCACCGAAACGTTTGTGCTTTTTTAAAGAAAAAACTAAATCTCTCATTCATCAATTATTAATATTCAGATGTTTCTTTTTTCCAATTTATGGTCAGCTGCATCCTGTTTGCTTTATTTTTCCTTCAGATTCGTCGTCACTGAACAGGAAAGCCATGAATCAGTGCATCAATGGAGGCACGCATCCAAATGCACATCAGAAAGTTTTCGCTTTCTCATTCTAAGAGTCTCGACATGGATCCTGTCAGGAGCCCACAAACACTCATAAACTCTACATTTAATCTTACATCAGTGTTTGCAGGGAAATCAAACTGACCCGAACAGAAGCAGAGGTTAATGAAGCTTCATCTCACTTCTCTGAGTTTCCTCCTGAGCAGCAGATAAGAGCGTCAGAGATGAGGGAGAATCCTCAACTTCCCTTGTTCATCTGATGAAGCAGCTTTTCAAATTCTCCCTCCGTATCAGCACAACGCTGCCGTAGAGTCACAGAGCTTCGGGCTGCAAAATTTACAACCGACATTTGTTTAAATTTGGGCAAATTTGCCCTTTAAAATATGCAGAATTCTCTATGAGCAGGTCTTGTTTGACATGTAAACATGAAGGTGTGAACAAGGATGAGCAGGTGAGTCTGACGCTGAAGTCAAAACAACGTGATTCTGAACCAGTTCTGCAGCTTCTTCTTTTTTCTGTAGTTTCAGCTGATTTATGGACATTTATTTGAAATTCAACATGTTTCAGTAACACTGACCGTCTGTCTTCTTTCCTACTTTAATTTCCTCCTCCAGCCGTGCGTCACAGCTGCTGCTGACTGTTTACATGTGCTGCAGATCGATGAGCCAAATTACAACTAACTTCCTGTCACTCCACCCCCCCCCCCCACCACCACCACCACCCCCACCCCTCTAACCCACGTCGCCCCCGGTGACGGCACGTCTCACCGTTTCTAACCCTCGTCTGGTGCAGCTCCAGATCAACATGACGACCTCTCTCTCAAATCGTTAATCAATCGTCTAATTAACGGGCTCGTTGGTGCGATTCTCCGGCTTCATGTTCTCGGTGGTTAATAACGGAGCTGAGGACGTTTTAAGGCCCAAACATCTTCAAATAATTTCATTAACGAGCACAAATGATTCAAAACGAGGATTTATTTTAATGAAGCAAAGGTTTCTATTTCAGCAATATTACACGCGTACGCCAGCGCCTCGGTCCGGACCGCATCACTGTCGAGCCAATAATCCCATTAAAACACCCTCCAGTGTAATACTGACATTATACAAGTGACCATCTAAATAAAGTATGTCATCTACATGTGTTCATATTGTGGAGAAATTCACTCTCAAAATGTGAAACTTTTCGTTAGTGATGTCTGTTTCCATGGCAACACACAGGGTATGACTAACAACTGGAAAACAAGCAGTCACCTCACTGAAACGAATGTAATGTGAGCAATGTTTCCTAATCCAGGAAGTAGTCCGCCCCATAGCAACCACCTAGCAACAGAGGATTTCTAGTCTCCAACTGAATAAATACAGAAAAATAGAAAAACTAAACTGATCAGCTAGCTCAGTCTGGTTGGAACAAAGATATCTGATGAACAAAGATATCTGATGAACAAAGATATTTGATGAACAAAGACATGAGGAATAAAGATATCTGATGAACAAAGATATCTGAGGAACAAAGATGTGATGAACAAAGATATCTGAGGAACAAAGATATGTGAACAAAGATATCTGATGAACAAAGATATCTGAGGAACAAAGATATCTGAGGAACAAAGATATGTGAACAAAGATATCTGATGAACAAAGAAATCTGATGAACAAAGATATCTGATGAACAAAGATATCTGACGAACAAAGATATCTGATGAACAAAGATATCTGACGAACAAAGATATCTGATGAACAAAGATATCCGATGAACAAAGATATCTGACGAACAAAGATATCTGATGAACAAAGATATCTGATGAACAAAGATATTTGATGAACAAAGACATGAGGAATAAAGATATCTGATGAACAAAGATATCTGAGGAACAAAGATATTTGATGAACAAAGACATGAGGAATAAAGATATCTGATGAACAAAGATATCTGAGGAACAAAGATATCTGATGAACAAAGATATCCGATGGACAAAGATATCTGAGGAACAAAGATATCTGACGAACAAAGATATCTGACGAACAAAGATATCTGATGAACAAAGATATCTGACGAACAAAGATATCTGACGAACAAAGATATCTGACGAACAAAGATATCTGATGAACAAAGATATCTGACGAACAAAGATATCTGATGAACAAAAATATCTGATGAACAAAGATATTTGATGAACAAAGACATGAGGAATAAAGATATCTGATGAACAAAGATATCTGAGGAACAAAGATATCTGATGAACAAAGATATCCGATGGACAAAGATATCTGAGGAACAAAGATATCTGATGAACAAAGATATCTGATGAACAAAGATATCTGACGAACAAAGATATCTGACGAACAAAGATATCTGACGAACAAAGATATCTGATGAACAAAGATATCTGATGAACAAAGATATCTGATGAACAAAGATATCCATGTTCTCATGTGTTTTTAACAATTTAGCTCCGTGTCATGTGTTCAAACCAAACCGGTCCAGCTAGCCTCCTCTAGGACTGTAAGTGCGTGACTATCCGTGGTGTTACGGTACGGGTGCTCGGAGCGACCAAAAAGGACCAAAAGAGACCCGACTTCACCAAATGGCTCATTTAATAGAACTAGAACAAGTAGAAACTCCATTATATTACATGTTATATGAAACTCTATTCTAAGTCTATTTTCCCACTGAGGAGGAGGAGTGATGTTTCTAGTGATGTACTGTATGCTGAATTGAGCACGTTTCAAATGTACAGTGGACCAATCAGATCGCTGGGTCGGAACGACTTGCTGTATAATGATTTATAGAAGATGGTTTAATTAAAGCATTGTTTAGTGGATAATAAAGCAGTTGATTTAACAGCAGGCTGGAAACATGCAGACGGCCTCCTGACGAGTTATAATGATTCAATAAAACACGATTAGAGACGCACGGCTGCACAGCAGATATTAACGACCGGCTTCATTACAGCAAGCTGCTCAGATTATTTACTGTTTCTGAGTTTGGTGCAAATTCAAACATTCAGGTCAGAAACACAGAAAAAGGTAAAAGACAAATATGAAAATATAGACAACCAATGACTGAATGTTTCACATTCTTTCTGAGCAGTTATTTCACCTTTGAGTGTTTTCATAGAGTTTCTATTGTAGAAAGTCACCATGCAGCACGGTGCTGACACACCTCACAAAAACCCCAAAACAAGAAAATAAAGACATAAACATCGAAACCTCAAAGTTAAGAAAGATCAGATTAGAAAAGAGACACGAAGATCTTTCATCCTTCGTCTCGGTGAACTAACATGCTGAAACAAACATTTTTCAAAGTGAGACCTAAAGAATGAAAATGTGAAGAACAAAGTCAGAAGAAGCTCGCAGCTCACCTCGATGTGGTGCAACAGCAGCTGGAGGAAGGAGAAAGGAGGAAGGAGAAAGGAGGAAGGAGGAAGGAGAAAGGAGCCAGACGAGGCGAGGACGGATCCGTCAGCCTGCAGCCGTCGCGCTTCAACACAGGAAGTCACAGCGTTTAGTTTTACTGCCGAGCGGCAAACCGGGCCAGCGTGGCGTTTTAAGGGTTACAGCAGGGAGCAGCCGGCTCTGACCTCACACCTCCAACGCAGACACGACTCAGCCGACCAATCGGGCGCCGAGCAGCTCGTCCAACGTGGTGTCGGACAGACGAGTGTCTCTTATTGGCTGTTCGGCGGTTTCCAGCGAGGATCAATCACCGCAGCGACAACGAGCCTCGCTGAAAAGAGCATTTAATGAGATCACATCGGGGAGCAGTCACACTCGACCCGCTCGACCCCGAGGACACGAGGACACGAGGACACGTCCACTTCGATTCACTTTAGTGAAGCAGCCAGAAGACAGAGAGGGACGAGAGCCAAGAGACACAAGAGACGAGAGATTCTCCGACTGCGTCCGATCTGTTTGATGCCGGACAAACATTTTATAGTAAAACAGATTTCAGTGAGAACGTTCGTTCAAAAAGTCTCAGTGTCTGAACCAGATTTACTGAAAATCTGTCCGATGGTTGTTGACATCAAACGTGAACGTGGAGGTGGAGAGGAAACATCAGCAGGATTCCTGCTCCGATAACCGTCAACTGAACATCAATTCATCCTCTGGGAACAAGGAGTTTAACGACGATCTATCCGCTGACACAATTTAAATTGGAACAAAAAAACAACGTCCAGATTTAAATTTCACCTTCATAAGTTTGCCTGCGAAGGAACCGATAAATAAAGATGCTTTAAAAATCAGATATATTCTGTTTCAGAGAGCTTCGAAGAAACGCTGCGTCACGTCGACGGAGTAAACTCAGCATAAATCTGCCGTGAACTCCCGACATGTACGATCGTCTCACCGCGTCACCTTGAGGAAGACGCTGACCTCTGACCCCTCGGCGCGCTGAATCCCACGACAGAGCACAGGATACAATTCCAGCGCTCATTAAATGGCGGTAAATTGCGATGTTCACGGATCTTTCCTGACCTACATGGGAAGTGGAGAGAGCGGAGAGAGAGGGGCGAGCAGTGCTGTAAATTTAATCAGAGGAGAACCGCCGGAGAAGAACGTCCGCCGAGAGTCTGTGAATTACACTTCGGCTGGAATACTTAAAGGAGAGCAGGATGGAGAAGATGTTCAGGGCGACTGGACGAAGAGCACCGCGTCAGGAACTATGAAAGTAGGTCTGATTGATTCAGTTCCAGGTAAACAAGAACAACATCGGAAAACAAGAACATCCACTTCTTCCTGGAGCTCTGACTCGTTCTGGAAGCTGCTCTTCACCTCCAGAGTTTTAATTATTGAGACGAAGCAGACAGCGGTGAGAATACAGCTGATCAAATATTAAGGAGTCGTCCCGTGGGCCGACGAGGCGCCGGGAAGCCGCCGCATCTATCCACCAATCAGCCGGCTCGGTGGGCGTTTTAGGGCCTCAACATTATGGTATGACGGCTGCAGCTCCGTGTGGTCAAAGAGAAGAAACATCGCTGCACAAATCCAACAACTACATCCTCCTTTCTCTGCAGCTGTGCAGCGGTTTGGCCTCTTTGAGCTCCTTGTTTTTGCTCCTTTTCCATTTGAATAGACAGATTATTATTGTCGTTGTTGTTGTTATTATTATTATTATCATTATTATTATTATGGCGTTACTAACGGCACTTATTTTCCTTATTTTCTGCGTTTTTACGTCTTTTTAAGCCGACTTTTGATTTCTTTACCGGATCAAATCACCGTGAAACCATTTGTCTTCTCCCCGTTAGCGACGGAGTCCAGGAACACCTTTGCGAGGCGGTAGATCAGCAGAACGGATCGTATGAACGAACACGCAGCGGAACATCAGAGGAACGTTTCCAACATCTTGTAGAACCGACGACACCAAGAACTGAAGCTGCTGTGGAGCAGCGAGCGGCCGACGCCGGATGAATGTGGTGAATTCAGATGAAACGAAAAGTAAATCAAAATGCAAAGTCCCTCTGAACCTCCAGTCGGTCTTCCTCCTGGAGTTGTTATTCAGAACGTCTTTGTATACGAGCGGGGAAATGGGCCGGAGAGCCGAATGAAAAGGAGCGCCGAGCGAGGGGATATTAAACCGACGAGACAAAGAAATCAGGAGCGCTGAGACGAGGAGCGACGTCCCGACAGATCCAGCAGCTCATTCAACTTTAAAACCTGACATTACTCTGCTGATAAAGAATTGATCGGGACCGAGACTTCACATTGTTCGCGCTTCGGAAGAAACCTTCTGTCTCATCCAATCCAAAAACAACTAATCACGTTTCTACTCATTTCTGATCTCGAAGGTTTCCACGACAACCCGAGGAGCCGCGTAGCATTAATAGAGTTCAACATTCACTCTCAGATTCTCAGTATCAATGATTTTAAATGATAAAGTCGTTTAAATGTAAAAAAAAAAAAAAACAGCTGCTGGTGACTTTAAAGTCATTATCTTAATGAATAATTAACCTTTTTTTTTGTTGTTTAGAGAATATGAAGTTTGTTTGTTGTTTGTAACGCTGCCGAAAAAAAGTGACATGTTAGCAGGATTTGTTTGGAATAAACAGAAGATGGTTGAAAGTATGTGCAGATGTCGTGTGGAGCAGGTAACGTCCTCTCAGCCGTGGTGTTCAATCAGAAAAGCTTTGTTCACGATTCATTTATTCTGTTGTCTATTTTTACGACTCTGTAAACGGTGTGTTCTGTATTCATGAGGAGGGGAGCTTTCTTTTGTCGCTCTGAACATTGAATTTGGATTACTGTGTTACAGAAGACGTCTTACATAACCGAACGGACGACGTCCTCCGCCGACACGACGTGACTGACGGCTGATTATTTGGGAAATATCCTGCAGAAACAAGATTTGAGCCACAAAAGACCCAAACGAAGCTGCAGATAATCAGTCCTTCTGTATCGTGGAGCTCGGCAGCGTTCACCTTTCACCAGGTAGAAAAAGCGCTTCCTGATTGGAAGGACCGAGTGAAAGCCGTCAGATCCGGCGGGGCTCTCCCGCTACGAGGATTAGTGTCGCACTGATGATTACAGATGGACGTACAATCTGCTGCCCGGCGCCGCTTTGTGTGTCCCGTCGCACACGAACACTAAATGAGGCTGAAGGTCGAATGCGAGGCTGATTCCTGCTGTTTCCGGAGCGATTAGCAAAACGTCTGCGCGAAGAACAAAAGGTTGATTTTTCAGGAACGGCAGCCGAAGCTCGTGAAGCTCGTGAAGCTCGTGAAGCTCGTGAAGGTTATGAAGCTCATGAAGCTCATGAAGCTCATGAAAGTCGTGAAGCTCATGAAGCTCATGAAGGTTGTGAAGCTCATGAAGCTCATGAAGCTCATGAAGGTTATGAAGCTCGTGAAGCTCGTGAAGCTCATGAAGGTTGTGAAGCTCATGAAGCTCATGAAGCTCATGAAGCTCATGAAGGTTATGAAGCTCGTGAAGCTCGTGAAGCTCATGAAGGTTGTGAAGCTCATGAAGCTCATGAAGCTCATGAAGCTCATGAAGGTTATGAAGGTTATGAAGCTCGTGAAGCTCGTGAAGCTCGTGAAGCTCGTGAAGCTCATGAAGCTCAGTCTTCCAGTCGCTGGTTCTTAAACGCATCACATGACTGATGAGAGCTGGCAGGAGAGCGAGGACCGGAGATCCAGCAGCTCGACCCGGCAGCAGACCCGACTCACTCCAGGAAACCTCAGCTGGCTCCAAACTCTGCTGCCAGTCTGAGTGAAAACTGTCCGTCCGGGTTCATGAACACGTTTCCCTGTTTTTGCTGTTTTCAGTACGATCGAACCCCGAAGACTCGTTCACGGCTGCAGAGACGTCGTTCAGACCCAAACCCGCCCGGCTGCCGTCGGACCGTCCGTCACATCCTCCCTGTTCTCATGAAGACAGACACACGCCAGCCGTTACGATCACTGGAGTTTACCGTGTCTATGAAAGGCTGGATTTCTATCAGCCTCAGCTTTTATCTGTCTGATCTGATCCGTCCTGAAGGACCGACACCAATCTGGTCGAAACGCTTTCAGAGCGTTTGCAGGAACTTCTCTTTTTTCCTGGTGGAAATGTTGTGATCGTGCGACAACGTAACATCTGGAGATTTCACAGACCAAAACAGTGAAGATAGAAATTCCTTTTTCCAACTCAGCTCAGTCTTCTTGCAGTTTGTAGTTGAGTAATGAGCAGCCACTGAACCCGCTCCTTTACATCGCAGATTGTTTTTGATCTCATTAAATGTGTTCAAAGTTGAAGTTGTCCTGAAGTGCAGTTTGTAAGCAGGTTGATGACGAGGCGTTAGGGGTGAAGGGTCGGAGGTGACTAACTGGTGAGGCTCGGCCTGTTTTCTGCTGCGCTAACCGGCACCAGGACAGAAATAGAGGTGACGGGGAAGTGAGGAAATGGAGTGATGAATAAATGAGCGCACGGCGGCGCGTGGCTAACTGCAGCGAGAGGAGCAACGCTTCAGAGAGCCAGACAGGAAGTACAGGAGGTCCGACCCGGGAGGGATTCAGTGGAGGCTCAGAGGAGCTCCGAGGAACCCGGAGTCTCTTCGTTTGATGTGAGACGCACGAACATTCAACTTGGAAAGAAGAGTTGACCTGACGAGGCGACTCCACAGATTTACTCCAAACCAAGCAGCTGCAGACAAAACGAGTCGCGTGCCGATGGAGCAGAGACTCAGTGAGACGGACTGATGGGACACGTCTCAACAACATGTCCATCGATGTAATATTCAGAAGACACGATGAACCACGCAGGTTGCTTTGGTGAAAACAAATGTCCTTTCTTTCACTCCAGGAGTTTAATTGAGTTGTTTGCAGTAAAATTGCCGTACGTCTCCGTGACCTTTGACACGCCGTAGGTCTCCGTGACCTTTGACACGCCGTACGTCTCCGTGACCTTTGACACGCCGTAGGTCTCCGTGACCTTTGACACGCCGTACGTCTCCGTGACCTTTGACACGCCGTAGGTCTCCGTGACCTTTGACACGCCGTAGGTCTCCGTGACCTTTGACACGCCATACGTCTCCGTGACCTTTGACACGCCGTACGTCTCACGCCGTAGGTCTCCGTGACCTTTGACACGCCGTAGATCTCCGTGACCTTTGACACGCCGTACGTCTCCGTGACCTTTGACACGCCGTACGTCTCCATGACCTTTGACACGCCGCAGATCTCCGTGACCTTTGACACGCCGTACGTCTCCGTGACCTTTGACACGCCGTACGTCTCCGTGACCTTTGACACGCCGTAGGTCTCCGTGACCTTTGACACGCCGTACGTCTCCGTGACCTTTGACACGCCATACGTCTCCGTGACCTTTGACACGCCGTACGTCTCACGCCGTAGGTCTCCGTGACCTTTGACACGCCGTAGATCTCCGTGACCTTTGACACGCCGTACGTCTCCGTGACCTTTGACACGCCGTACGTCTCCGTGACCTTTGACACGCCGTAGATCTCCGTGACCTTTGACACGCCGTACGTCTCCGTGACCTTTGACACGCCGTACGTCTCCGTGACCTTTGACACGCCGTAGATCTCCGTGACCTTTGACACGCCGTACGTCTCCGTGACCTTTGACACGCCGTATGTCTCCGTGACCTTTGACACGCCGTAGATCTCCGTGACCTTTGACACGCCGTATGTCTCCGTGACCTTTGACACGCCGTACGTCTCCGTGACCTTTGACACGCCGTACGTCTCCGTGACCTTTGACACGCCGTAGGTCTCCGTGACCTTTGACACGCCGTAGGCCTCCGTGACCTTTGACACGCCGTACGTCTCCGTGACCTTTGACACGCCGTAGGTCTCCGTGACCTTTGACACGCCGTAGGTCTCCGTGACCTTTGACACGCCGTAGGTCTCCGTGACCTTTGACACGCCGTACGTCTCCGTGACCTTTGACACGCCATACGTCTCCGTGACCTTTGACACGCCGTACGTCTCACGCCGTAGGTCTCCGTGACCTTTGACACGCCGTAGATCTCCGTGACCTTTGACACGCCGTACGTCTCCGTGACCTTTGACACGCCGTACGTCTCCGTGACCTTTGACACGCCGTAGATCTCCGTGACCTTTGACACGCCG
>NW_027185423.1:1229770-1232270 GCF_022577435.1 Embiotoca jacksoni | reverse complement strand
CCGCCCCGGTCTGCTCCTCTTCCCGCCTCTCTCTCTCTCTCTCTCTCCCTCTCTCTCTCTCTCTCTCTCTCTCTCTCTCTCTCTCTCTCTCTCTCTCTCTCTGCTTCACTGTAAAAACACTCAGATCTGAGCAGGTCTCCGGTTTGTTCTCCGGTTTGTTCTCCGGTTTGTTCTCCGGTTTCGGGAGACCGATCCCTCCACGCTACTGTGAGGACAGAGACAGACAGCTCTGGATTCAAAACCTGACCGACCTCCTCTTCCTCTCTTTGCTGCCCGAGTTTCCGTCCGTGCGCTCTGGACACGGACACCGGACTGAAGAGTTTTACGCACGGCGCGTAAAAGGAGTGGAGGATCAGAGGAGGAGGAGGAGGAGGAAGAGGAGGGGGGAAGTGATGGTGGGGGTGGGCTTACGGGAAAGGGATGGTGGAAAAAAAAGGAGGGAGATGAGAAAGTGGGAAAGACGGAGTAAGAAGGGTGTTGGAGGAGGAGGAGGAGGAGGAGGAGGAGGATGAAGGAGGGGAAGCAGAGAAGTGAATGAGAAAATAGAAGAGGAGGAAAATGTTTCTTCAAACGTGTTTGTTTCTGACCATAAGAGATCACACAGAGAGGAAGAGGAGGAGGAAGAGGAGGAAGAAGGGGAGGAGGAAGAGGAGGAGGTGTAGAAACCGAGGAGCTGCTGTCTGGTTTGTTTGTTCCTTCTTTGGAAGCAGGTGAAGCGACATGTTAAAGTCACATTCAGAGCACTCGATTAACAATAAAACACAAAAACATGTCGTTTATGAACTTTTACAATCGTTTCCAGACGTCAGGAAAAAGTTTCCTTCGATAAGAAATCTCTCTTCGATAATAAAAACCTCTCTCTCCACCAGACTCCCATTCAAAACGCTTCAACTCCTCCTGAAATACAAAGTCACAAAACAAAACCTTGACTTTTTTTCCCCAGCACACATCCGCGAGCCTCTTTTGGGTCGTGAACCACCAATTGAGAAACACTGCACACATCTCAATGCAGTGTATTTGAAAAAAAGTAACAGCTGGTACAAATATTTTTTCCAAATCTGCACCTCTGTACTTGACTTCATTTTTAAAAACAAAACAACCATCTAACACCAGCAGAGGAAATCTGACAAATATTAATCCTGTGAGATTGAATCAACCATCATCCATCAGTGATGTCATCATCCATCAGTGATGTCATCATCCATCAGTGATGTCATCGTTGGTTTGTGAACGTTATGAATCCTCCAGTTCAGATTCTGTCCGTCACCATCTTGTTAGTTCGGAGCAGTTTGGAGCAGGAAGTGACCATATTTGGACGAGCTGGGGGAGGAGCCAGCGGTGGATCTGACCGATCTGATTGGAAACCATGACGATACTACGTCCCGCCCACCGATAGCTGTAACCTGACTGCACCACAGGCCTGTCAATCAAACAGACACGCCCCCAAAAACAGGTCTTCTTGAATCTTCTTTTCTAATGAATGAGGGATTATTTTCAGATGGACCTCCAGAAAACTAATAAGAAGGAGTGACTTTAGCTAACAACACCGAGATAACTGATGGACACATTTTATTCACTTTGGATTTGATGAGAGAAGTTGAATGGGAGTCTATGGAGCCGGAGGCAACGTCCACTTTTATACTAAACCAAATGTTTTCAGCCACGTCTCATTACAAGACTCAGGTCTGTCCTTGTCTCTTCATGTCTAAACTTTAAGTTACATTAGAAACTTCATGTCACTTCATTTTTACTCGATTTATCACAATATTTTAGGAGTTACTTCCCTATTTTGTTTGTCCAAAACAAACACATCATTAAAATGTGCTTGACTTGTAACAAAAGAAGTTGGAGTTTACATGAAGAAGAAATAGAAGATTTTCTAAACAGGACACGTTGATGAGCCAATAAAAACACTGTTAATATAAAATGCACAACGCTGTCCTTTCACAATAAGAGCGCTCAGATGATTAAAGTCAAAGCGACACTTGACAGTTGAGCGTGTTGGGAAAGCTGAGGTCCACCAGCCGCCGCCGGTCACAGCTCACATCAACCGGTCACGCGTGAGCGTCGTCAGGAAGCCTGCTTCATATCTACTACGTTGTGTGTGTGTGTGTGTGTGTGTGTGTGTGTGTGTGTGTGTGTGTGTGTGTGTGTGTGTGTGTGTGTGTGTGTGTGTGTGTGTGTGTGTGTGTGTGTGTGTGTGTGTGTGAGGAACTGTGTGTGATGAGGACATTGATGTTAAGAGTTTGGTCCGCTGATGCAGAAGAGGTGTGTGACTGCAATGTGTGAATGTGTGTTGGCAGAGCAATAATTCAAAGTGAAATGAAGTGTGAAGTGTGGCGTTGGCCTGCCAGTGTGTGTGTGTGTGTGTGTGTGTGTGTGTGTGTGTGTGTGTGTGTGTGTGTGTGTGTGTGTGTGTGTGTGTGTGTGTGTGTGTGTGTGTGTGTGTGTGTGTGTGTGTGTGTGTGTGATCAGTTTATAAAGGTAGCTGATGGAGTCA
>NW_027185423.1:1214770-1222270 GCF_022577435.1 Embiotoca jacksoni | reverse complement strand
GCAGCGCTCCGTCGAAGCTTCCTCCGTCTCGCTGGGATTGAGCTCCCAGCAGGACGCAACAGTTGCTGCCTTTACAATATTTATACTGGAACATCCAGCAGCAGAACTAACTGTCGAACAAAGCTGAACACAAAACTGTAAACAAACCAAACTGTGCTGCAGAATGTTTGATTCTTGACGGTCTCCCACTTTGGCAGCTTTAAAACTCCTATCACAGTCTAGAAAGGAGTTTGATCGCATACGAAGGGCGATCGATGAGTTCAAAGGAGCAGAAAATCTTCAACACGCCCGCTTACAGCCAAGTGTTCCTGAGCCCATGCAGTGATTTCCACTTCAGAATCATGAAGGCCCGAAGATCACAGATGTCAGATTTTGGGTCAAACTGTGTAAACGGTCAACAGAGACTCTTGAAACAGAGACGAAAGTCTACGGCGATGAAGCAATGAGCCGGGCGACGTGCTTCTGAGTGACGTTCAACGTTTCAAGAGGGGGCGGAGCTTCACTGTCCAAGACCGAAGAAGAAGGTGTCAGGTCAGGGACACCAGCTGGGTTTTCTTTGACGTTGGTGGATTGTGTTTATCCTTGAATCCCATTTACCAGAAGCTTTATGTGGTTAAAGACTTCAAATAGTTGAATCAGTTCCACGTTAATGAACCAGCGACTGAGCTCTGATACGACCTCGTAATCTGAATGTTTTCATCAACCAACAACATTCATTCTTTTCACAGAATAAACCTCTAAAATCAGACGACAATCAGAACCTCTTAAACAAGAGACGTCACATTTCAACCAATCAGCAGAGAGCCAGGCGTTTCCCATCATGCACCGAGGCCGTGCAGTCGGTGGAGGGTTATCGACCGCCTCGACCTCGTCATGTTTCTGTTGGACACGTTAAATGACGTCGGAGTCGGGGGTCACAGTCGGACAGAAGTCTGATCGGAAGCCGAGCGGCGAGTTTATTTCTGACGTCTCCGACAAGCTGCTCTTCACTTCCTGAAACGTATCGACTCACCAAGACTCGGTGGGCTCTTTGTGGGCAGCTCTACTTTAAACTCAGGCCCTCAGCGAGTGTATGTAATGATCATAAAGTGCTGTTTTCAATCAGCTGGCTCTAAATACATTTCAATTACCTCCTTCATCATGTGTTCAGTCAGCTGGAACAAAGCATTGAGATGCAGGTGGTGTTGGATCCTTCCTGCTGCTCTTGATGTTCACCGAGGTCGATCGCAGTGACGCGGCGTCGATCGATGGAAAGCGTTCGACCTCTCGGGTCCTTTGTAAAAGTTTCTCTTCAGAGGAAACAAAGCTGAAACTCTGACTCTGGAGGTCGACTAAGAAAAACTGAGGAGCGTTCTGCATCCCAATAACGTCCGATAGATGAAATATGCTCTCTGAATAACATGCAGGTCAGGTACGGTAAGTCGTCTGCGCTCGGACTGACCCTGCAGCACCTGCTGCTGCGCTGAACTTCCTGCAGACGTTAATCTGAGCGACAGAATCAATCAGCTGCACAACGACCGCAGTCCGAGATCACGAGCGAAGACGACCAACTTCCAACGGTCGGGCGGCAGGACGAACGTCCAGGAAAACCACGAGGAAACAAACTTCTGAGTCTGAAACTCATTTTCACACTAATCCGTTACATCATGCTGCCAGTGACTCGTTTGTATATTTCAGACGGAAAAAGGTCATTTTTAATCCGTCATGTCGACCAATGAGGACCCAAAACATTCACAGATCTCCTTCAGAGATTAAAACTGTCATCGATCACGTATTCAATCTGTTGTTGCGTTAAAGCAGGTTGACTGACAGCGTTGGAGAAATATAATCATCTTCATCCCCTGGAAACTTTGATGGAAAACACATCACGTCCTCAGACACTTCACACTGATCTGGTGTGACTCCGGTTCCAACTAGTTCACACACATCAGAAACATCTGCGCCGACGTCCCCGACGGTTTTGATTTGCTGTCGGGGAACATTTAATTTCACCACACGCTCATGCTGTTTACGAGTCTGACCACGGCGTCTGTCTGTCAGGAGACGTGAAGACGTCCGTCAAACGCTACGAGGGGAAATCAAACATGAGAGACGGGCTCAGCTGCTCGTTCCACTTTCTCCCGTCCGTGAACCACCGCTGGATCCAACCACACAGCAACTCACGCTTCCCCTCAACGCGCTGCTTTTTGTGACTTTAATTATTATTTATTCGCAGCGATGCTTTTCAGAAGTTGATCTGAGGAATATTTGGTGCTGCTGGTTCGCTGTGGATGGAAGCAGAAGATCAGAACCAACCAGCTCTGAACCGTCTGCAGCTTCCTCCGTGTTCGTGGTCACAAAGATCACTGATGTTTTTCATCTCTGCAGCTTCCATCAATAAGTCATGTTCATACGTCCTGGATACGAACATGTGAAGTCAAAGAGAAGAGGACTTTCTTATTTTTCTGTCATTTTTTCCCTCCTCCTCCTCCTCCTCTTCCTCCTCCTCCTGCTCCTCCTCCTCCCTCAGCACTGTCCCGGTTGAGTGAGGCGTCTGTCAATCCGTCCGTCCTCATCGTCCTCCGCTACCCCAACCAACCCCCGTCCCTACAGGTTTTCTGTCTTTCTGTTTTGTTGGTTTCCTCCCGTGCGTCCTCGTCCTCGGTAACCCTGGAGCCCTTCATCCCCTCAGACCAGCGGAGGCTGATTTTCAAACACTAATCGCTGTGAAGCTGACTGTTCCTCTTCCACTTCTTCCTTTTCACCCGTCAGCTCTGATCTGGCAGACGACACCTCTCTGTCTCCATTTGCCTGCTGAGTGTTTGGGGAAGCAGATTGTAAGTGGATTAACAAACAGTTTTTGAATTGTGTGCATTCGATGCATTTTCCTAACAGTTACCTACAAGGGAAGAGGCCAATTAAAGGTCTGTGAGCTGCAGGAGTTACTGTGAGCCACATAACACTGTTCAATGGAAAGGATGTTCAAAGGATCACCGGGTCAGGACTGTCTGTGAGAAAAGTCCTGGATTGAAGGTCATTCTGGTCTGATAATGGCAGTCGATGAAGATTTAGAGGTCCTGGTCTCTCCTATCAAGGATCGGACAACAGACGCTCGCCGCAAAGCTCCCCACCCGCTCAGGTCTGTAAAATGGTTCTGATCCAGAAGTGTCTTCAGCTGCAATACCAGCGAGTGCCACTAGAGGTCGGCTCCAAAAAGCCTCCGGCTCCATAGACTCCCATTCAACTTCTCTCATCAAATCCAAAGTGAATAAAATGTGTCCATCAGTTATCTCGGTGTTGTTAGCTAAAGTCACTCCTTCTTATTAGTTTTCTGGAGGTCCATCTGAAAATAATCCCTCATTCATTAGAAAAGAAGATTCAAGAAGACCTGTTTTTGGGGGCGTGTCTGTTTGATTGACAGGCCTGTGGTGCAGTCAGGTTACAGCTATTGGTGGGCGGGACGTAGTATCGTCAGGTTTCCAATCAGATTGGACCCGACCCTGGATGAGAGGTAGAAAATGGATGGATGTCAATTGTTCCTTCAGGAAACATAAATGTCTCGACCAAATTCAAAAAGCATTTCATTCACTACAACCAGACAAACTCGTTAACTGTACATGAACGAGGTTGTGTTTTCCCTCCATGTTGGAGAGGACTGCAGCAGCTCTCATCTGAACACACACTGCATGTTTGTCAGCTCACGCTTCAGTAAGTCAGCTGCTTAGTCAGAGCGTGTAGAGATCGATGGTTGTACGGACCAATGATCGCCGAGCTTAAGGCCTCCTCATCAGAAGATGTAGCATGTAGCATGTAGCTCTTCTGTGTTCTTCAATCTGAGGGTGGCATCTCATGTCACACACATCTCAGTGAGGTCACACATCTCAGTGAGGTCACACATCTCAGTGAGGTCACATCTCAGTGAGGTCACATCTCAGTGAGGTCACATCTCAGTGAGGTCACACATCTCCCTGTGGTGGTGCTGGTGATGCAGAATCTAGTAAACGTGATGGAAGTGGTGACGGTGCTGGCGTAATGGTGAAGCTCTTGACAAAGAGCTTTAAGCCTATTTCCCTCCTGAGCGAGTGCATCAGCTACCAAACGTAGATTAGATGTGACTGAGTGGCTGAATGCATGGACGGCTTTATGTTCATACCAGCTGACGAAAAGCAGCTCAGTTAGCATGCGGCGACGGACGGCGGTTTGCTTGGATCACAGGTTCGTTGTCAGATGCATGTTGGGTAGATTTATGGTGGCTTTCACTGGAAATACAAAAGAGAACGAGCATTACAGAACAGTATGAAAATACTCATTATCTAGAGATTTGCTCTTATTTTTAAATATTTTTAAACCATGAACCATTATGTTTACATAAGGTTGGACGGTTGCTCGTTCAAAGCAGCAAAAAGAGGAAATTATGGGATGTGTTTACCAAGACCAAGAGTCTGTGAAGCTAATGAGGTAAATGCTAACATTAACATGCTGACATGATTCTATTTATCAGATTCTATTTGCAGTAAACGTCGTATCTTTCCATCTGGTAGTTGTTGAGATATTTCAGCCTTCAGGACTAGAAAACAAAGTGTTGGCAGTAAACTGTGCAGCTTTCAGAAGAAGAGACCAAATACGTGTTGACACAATCCTAAGAGTCTGTCATGTTTTGGTGGAGAAACCAGCATCTGTTTTAATTTGATTAAAAGTTGTAGGGAATGATTTATAAAAAAAAACAACTGCTTTTTCGGCTTTTATTTTGATATTCTTTCAGAAGAACTTGTTCAAAGACTTCTTTTCAAACGCCGTCCTGCTGTGCCAACTGAAAGATCACAAAAAACACAATTTCTATTTCTTTCTTTCTGATTCAGATCCAAAAACAGTCAGAATTACAGGAGTGAAGTCATATTTGAATTTAACTGAGTGTGGCGGATTTTATTGGAGACATTTTTCCAATTAAAGGATGGCGACATGAATTAATGGAAAAAACTGACATTCAAAGACCACAAATTAATAAAATTTTAGATGAAACACATGCAATATTATTAATGGAAAAAATATGTAAACCTGCAGTATTACCAGTTCCTCAAACCCCGTTATTAAAGTCAGGCGTTTGGGTCATTTGGGTAATTTAGATTTCACCAAGTTTCTGTAAAGTACTTGAAAGCATCGTGTATAAATCCTAACAAATAATCAATCAAAAAGAAATGTATTAATTTAGTTCCATCTTCCTCGATCTATCAAAGCATTTGATTCTCTTGACAGTATTTGTACATTTACAAAGTTCTATTTATACCAGACAAAACAAGTCGTGGTGTTCCTCAGGGCTTTAGTGTCGGGCTGCTTTTATTCCTCATGTACTTTAATCTTTATAATGTTATTTTGTATTATTATGTATATTAGATGGAGAGGTTGAAGCAAACAAGATATCCAGCCGGACGGAGATCTGAGCGTTCGGTCCGATCGGTCTTTCTTTTCCCCTTCGATCTGGTTTTTCAGGAGGTGAAACATCGTCTCCATGACAACAACGTCTAATAAAGCTACGGTTGCGTTAGTCGCTGGATCAATCTCAAACGCAGCTTTCTGGGAACTCCGAATAGACTCGGTGAAAGTGGAATCTGCTTTTAACAGTAGAAAGAATAATTCTTCTTGGACAGTAAACACGAGGTGTGAAATCAGACCAAAGTTCTCCGCTCACCTCCAGAGGAGCCTCAGCAGATGATTAGTGTGACTGAAATGGAAAATTGATCCGGTTCACGGTTTCAAAAAGTAGAAAAAGCAGGTTAGTAATTTCACTATTGACGTTTCAGCCCAACCTGCTTTAAACGCTTGTTCCTGTCTTTGTTTTCTCTGGTGGTTTGTACGTCGGCAGGTCGTCGGTCGATCGGGTCGAACACGCCGACGCTACGATGAATTCAAGACTTCACAGAAGAGCTTTTAAAAAGCCGTCTTCTCTCCCACCAGCGGGCGAAACAAGAAGAAGAAGAGCAAAGACAAAGAGGGACGAAGACCAACGAGGAGAGGAGTCATTGCATTGTTTGGCAGATGAGAGTAAAAACAGAGCGGCGCGACACAACGTCTTCTAAAGGAGGCGAAGACAGCGTCTTCATCATCGCACCCCGACGAGGTCAGAGATCGATGCATCGGCAGAACACCGGATCTCTGCTGCACCGTCCAAACACAACAAACAAACGTCCTCGTTTGTTTGTTGTGTTTGGCTTCCTAGAAGCGGACGGTCGAGGGTGTCGCACGACAAACTCCCACAATGCAACACATTCATTTCACTCAATCTGCTGGCAGATTTCCCATCAGCTACTGATGTGGCCAAGTTGATCTCCATTAGAGGAAACACGCTGGGAAAATGAAAGCAGCTGTTTGTTTTCTGTGTCGGCACGTGTGTGTGTGTGTGTGTGTGTGTGTGTGTGTGTGTGTGTGTGTTTAGACGTGTGTGTGTGTGTGTGTGTGTGTGTGTGTGTGTGTGTGTGTGTGTGTGTGTGTGTGTGTGTGTGTGTGTGTTTAGACGTGTGTGTGTGTGTGGGGGGAGGGGGGGTTCATTTCCGTGGGTTTCCGTCGTTGTATGTCCTACTTGTATGTTGGCAGTCTTCGGCTCTCTCACATCACGACCTTTACAGCGATGAGAGAAAACTACTTCCACTTTGGCCTTGAGCTCCGGAGGAAAATAAAATAGTCGAGACGAAGATCGTTAGTTGTTTTATTGAGTTCTTCAGCAGTCTGATAACGAGGTGTTCTTGACACCAGAGCGTTCGCGAGACAAAGCGAAGGAGTCACCAGATGATTAACTGGATCAACGAGCAGAAAATGCTCTTCCTGCTGTCAGATAGTTGGTGTTGTGTAGAAACCGGAGGTTCAGTCAGCTGGAAGCTTTTCATCGGCAGTAGAAGAAGTCAACAACGGGCTCCGACGGATCCTGAAGAGGTCTCCCGGGACGATACGCTGCTCCATGTCCCGCTGTGTGGAGACAGGTGGTCTTTCTTCGCTCCCGCACTTCAGATGCGCATGAACAGTAAGTTTCATGTCGTCTCCGTTGGCGACGCTCCCCTCGGGCTCTGTGATTGGACGGCGTCTGACAGATGACGAACAGAAGGTTCGGCCAGATGCTGCTGGCTTCTCGACAGCGACGCCCCAACATGTGTGAACGACTAAAAACCAACACAGAGCAACGACGTGTGCTAGCCAAATCCCAGTTTATCGTACAGGTCGGCATGGCGACAGATGAGGCTCTGAGTGACACGTTTCTGTGGAGTCTTTGGACGATTTGTTGAAATGTAATAATTTAATTTATTTATTTATAATTTAAACTCGCCTGAAGGTCTTCACTGTGGATGTCGCAATACCTGAGATGTTTGAAATTCAGTACGATCGAATGAATGTTTTCAATATGAACTCCTATAATTTCATGTTTTGACAGACTGAACAGGAATGACTGCAGCTCTGAACATGAAGAGCGTAATTTGTCAAATATTTGTGAAACTGCATTCAGACATGTATTGTGGTTGCAGTTGTATATTTGCA
>NW_027185423.1:1202270-1209770 GCF_022577435.1 Embiotoca jacksoni | reverse complement strand
ATTTAAATCATTTAAATCATGTTTTTCTCTGCACTTCCCAGTAATATTTAATAATTTGGGCTGAAGTGTTTCTAAAATAATCCATCATAAAAAACACTTAAAATCTCCAACGTGAGTTATTGATTTTCATCATCTCATGTTTATTTGGTGGATTTTTAGACTGTTGCTCAGATCAAATAATTTAAGACCAAATGATTAACTAAACATTTAAATAACTGCTGGGTGAGGCGTATAATGTAGCAATAGCAATAATTTATAATAAAATCATCAATTAATCATTAAACATGACCTGGTGAAGTGGCAGAAAATGAATAACATGAGTTAAATGAATAAGGTACATGCTTAAATCAGATTTAACTTGGAAAATAAGGATGTTGGTGTCAGAGTGAATTTGCAGTTAACTTCTGTTTATTTATAATAAATATGACATTTCTCCGTCTGGAACTTTGACAGGTATTTAACCCCAAATATTCCATTACATAGATAATTGAATTTATTCACAACCTGTCTGTAATCTTAACTCAGTAATCTCGGCCTGTGTCCATGTGCAGATATTGTTAGTATTTAAATAGGAGGACTTTTTTAAAAACAATCTGAAATAAATGAGCAGTTATGGGGATTTATCAGCAGAGAAATCAACCAATATTGATCTTTTGTTTGTTTGGAGCGTCGTTGGGATATCTGTTGTCTTTACCAGGAAAATGTTGGTGTTTTCAGTGAAGGAAGCTTCTTCTTCTTCTAATTAATCAGAGGATTTCGTTATGATTTGGAGATGTTGTTGCCGGATTATTGTCACGGTTTACACCTCAACGAGATGAGAAGATGAGTTCTTTAGAAACAGGATGAAAATTGGTCCATAATGAAATCAGTGGGGAAAAAAAGGGAGAAAATTAAATTAATGCAAAACAAAAAGCCGTGTTCTGATTTATAAAATGCCACCAATGAAAAAGGCCACTTGATCAAATTAATCAAGTCCCTCCATGAAGATGAAATAATGAAAGTTACAAAAGTGTGATTACACAGTGATGAATGAGTGTGAATCACCAGAGAAAGAACAAGATGAGGCAAGAGAGACAAAACAAAAGAGACGGGAAGAAGAAAGAGGAAACAGAAAGGAAGAGGGAACGGGAAATATTAGACAAAAGGGAAGAAAGGTTAGAAACGTAAAGGTTAGAAATGCTGAAGTAAAGAAGAGAGGAACAAACTGAATAAGGAGACCAGCAATATTTAAGCTGAAACCTATATAACTGATCCACAGGTCTGTATCCTGAATGGATGAAGGCACAAGCTCAGAGAAAGGTCGTAGTTATCTGAAGGTCAGGAAGTTAAAAAGCTGAAAGTTGAGCGAAGGTCGGGGTGAGGTGAAGTTCTTCAGGAAGTCATCATGAGTCTGAGCTGTGCATCCGAACTCGCTCCAACAATGTCAAATAATAAAGCTTCAAATGTGAGCGCGGATCCCAAAGTTTCAAACATACCAAATACTTCGGTCGAATCCTGTTGAAATATAAAATGAAGCCCGAGAGATCGACAGTATTTCCATTCGAAGCGCGTTCATAAAGATCAGAATCTTCTTTTGGAGTTCATGAAGACAGCGAGGACGTTGCTGATGGACGAAGTGCAAGAAAATGAGTCCAAGGAGGGAAAAGCTGGCGCTCGCTCCCGAACGGAGGCAAAGTTAACGTAACTCACTGTTACGCTTTGAAGGAAAAGGTTCCAGGAGGACAACGAGTCAACATCATGTCCTCTGTTTGCTGGATTTCTCCAGCAGAGACATAATACAACAATGTTCACTGGTGTTGTTTCAGGCCTCTCACACACACACACACACACACACACACACACACACACACACACACACACACACACACACACACACACACACACACACAGCCCTGGTGACAGAGTGCTGCTGCCAGCTTCTATGAATCTGTTCTGGCTCTTTGTGGTGGATTAACGGCTCCTACAGGCCCCATATGGAACATGGAACATGGAACATGGAACATGGAACATGGAACATGGAATACAGAACATGGAACATGACATCCCCTCCAGTGTCCCCCCCTCCCTCCCCCTTCCCCTCCCCCCTCCCTGTGTTTCTCCTCCGGTCGAACTCGTCTCACATTTACAACGGCTGCTTCTCTTCCTCAACCTTCGTCTTCTCTGCCCTCCCTGTCGGCTTCAGTTGAACAACCAGCTGTCAAACTGCAGGGCTACAAAGACATGGTGGGGGGGGGGGGGGGGGGCAGAATGATTGATAACAGAGAAAAAAGGGATATGTGGATAAGAGAGGGAGGAATGAGAGGACGGGTGTTGGGGTGATCGTTGTGTTCGTCCCTGATGTATATCTGATGTTTAATGATTCCACATCATGCTGTTCCACGTGCAGGCAGCATGCTAACATCTACAGCCACAAGATGAATGGTTCATCTCTGTTGCAGCTCCACTGACCACCGTTTCACCGTGAAGCAGGGTCACCTGGGCCGGAGGCTTCTGGGCTCGGGTTTTTAACACGTGAACGCAGCACAGTGATGCAGAGTAACGTACGATTCTGGCCGTCCGAGACCGAAGAAGGATCGTCAGGTCAGGAGACACCAGCTGGGTTTTCTTTGTGTCACCGTGAATCCGTCCCCCAGAGTCAGACTGTCAACAGTTCCACTGGGACCTTCTGAGCTTCTGTTCTGGTTCTGACTTCTTTTCTGCTTCGTAGTCTTCAGGTCAGTCTGGGTTTGGTGCTTCCTGTTGGATTGTATGTCTCGTTTCACTTCCTGTCTTCTAGTTTCATCTGTCCCTCGTTGTCCTTCCCTCCCTGCTGTATCTTCTTCTTCCCTCTTTTTGTCGGTTTGTTTCAGTTTCCTGTCTGTTGAAACCCAGAGAACACAAACCACCTGAACCGTGTCGCCATGGCAACAGGCTTCTCCAACATGACATCACGCCGGCTCACAGAGCGTTGAAAACAGGCGAGTTTTTCACCCTCAACAACACAATCATAATCCCCCCCTTCCCCTCCTGTTTATAGAAGTGATATGTAAATGTAAACCAGAGGATTTGAGGTCCCATTTTCCACAGACGGGTCATTTAGGATCGCAAAATTATAACAAGCTACATATTTTCTAGGGGATTTGAAAAGAGGCACCCGAAGGATAATTCACTGAGACGCTCTTCTCCGCCGGCCGTCCTGAGATTTTAACTGCAGTCTGAGAACAAACCTGGAATCAGATGTTTCTTCCTGTGTTTGACACTAATGATGGATTTAGTGTTTTTCGCTGCAGATACAACAAACATCGTGTTGACGTTTGTTTGCCGCCCTTTCACGCGCGACTAATTCTCCGTTGGACCTCGGCGACGGCCCCCCGCTGAGTCCTGACAGGCGACCTGTGACGCCCTCCGCAGGACGGAGTGAGCGTGGTCGGTGTGGACGGAACCAAAGGGAGAAGAGGAGCGGACGGAGGTGAATGAGAAGTGGAGGCAACGTGGAGGACAGAGGACATTACAGCTGCTGTCTGTCATGCTTTTAAGCCCCGTCAATGATGGACCAATTATCCACAGGCACATAATCCCATCCCACAGTTACAGCTAAGCACTGCGACCGCACACAGAATATCCAGTGAATTTTAATGGGCCACATTGGTGTGAGTGAGAGTATATTTGCCACGTGGAAGCGTGTCACGGTGGAGCGGCGCGTCCTGCAGCCGGTTAAACCGAGCCGGCAACACGCCGCCACGCAGAGCTCACTAATGGGGGCATTTCTTTTCTTTTACATTTACATTTCATTTAGCTGACACTTTTATCCAAAGCGACTTACAACACACTGATGGTTCACCATCGGGAGCAATTTCTTTAGGGTTCAGTGTCTTGCTCAAGGACACTTAGGCATGTGGACAGGAGGAGCTGGGATTGAACCACCAACCTTCTGATTAGTGTTCAACCCAGTCTACCGTCTGAGCTGCAGCCTCCCTGTTGCATCTGCACACCGTGTGGAAACCACAAGGTGTCGCCTCGCTGATGTCTCTCAGCTCCAGCTGTGTCTGGTAACGCTGATCCAAAACTGTCACTCAGAGCAGCTCCGCCTTTAATTCTGCAGAACTTCAGGCCTTAATACGATTTGAAAAGTGAGTTCTGTAAAAATTCATGCAGTTGTTTTGAACGGGGAAATTAGCTAGTTATCTGTATTTCTACTGTAAATGTTTACTTGTGATGTAAACATGTTTATTCCTGCTGTAAACATGCTGTGGGGACTGACTAACTGCTGGAGCCTCTGGAGGACATTCGAGGAACTGCATGTTTTGGCTTCCTGTTTCAGCCCCGCAGGTGTTGGTCGATGCCGATCGGGAGTGCAGAGCTACTTGTTTAAGTACCGGGGCGCACGTGTGACGCGTTGTGTAACAGCTGTTCTTATGGTAGCAGGTTTATTGAACTCACAGCGACCTTGACCTTTGACCTCCAAAATCTAAACAGTTCATTGCTGAGTGAACATTTGTAACAAATTTGAAGAAATTCCCTCAAGGAGTTCCTGCTAAATTAGCTTTCACAGGTACCTGAGGTCACGTGAGGTGACGGTGACCTTTGACCTTTAAACACCAAAATCCTATCATGTCATCATTGGTATCAATGAATGCTTTTTGCCAGGTTTGACCTAATTCCCTCGAGGCGTTCTTGAGAGCTCGACGACCCTGAAAACGTGCAGCGTCTGGATGCGATCAGATAAAAGGCAGCGCGACGTTTAACTTTCCTCTCGCTGACGACCGAATCCTGAAGCTGTCGAGACGCCGGACTTACGGCTCCGCCCACATTTACAAGACCTTCTTTGATTCTCCTCTCTGAGTGCAGACAGCTGACAACAAAAAGACCTTCATCTGAGATGTTTTACTCCGAGTACTCTGATTTACATACATTCACACAAAAACGTGACGTTCAGCCAACACAAAGACTTCTTCTCTCTTTCGTGATCATCGCTTCTCGTTTATTTTCAGAGATCGCGGACACGTCGTGGGCTGCAGAACTCCATCGGCCCGACGGAAACAGATCCAGGAAACGGAATCAGAGTGAGGAGGAGGAGGAGGAGGAGGAGGAGGAGGAGGAGGATTTAGAGGCAAGGAAGAAACGCGGAGGAAGAGGATAATAGAAAGATAAGAAGTGAAGCTTTAGAGAAAAAAGAAGGGAGATGAGAAGGAGGAGGCGGAGAGAGCGATGGAGTCGGAGAGTAAAAAGATGACGGGGAGATAAGAGTACAGAGCGAGGGAGGAGTTTAAATGATGAAGAAAAGACACAGAGAAGTTATTATCAGGAAGGACAGCCGAAGGAAGGAGGAGAGGACGGAACGAAGAGCCAACAGAGTTTAAACCGAGAGGATTTCAATTACCGGCAGGAAATGAGGTTTATTCAGCTCAGGTGACACGAGGTCAGCGGGAGGCGGAGCTTAATGCCTACACATCTACCGTAATGGGTGATTTACAAATAAAATACTGTGAAGGTTCACGAAATAAATCTATGTGCAACAACAAATGGCTCAGAGAAAAATAAACAGATGCAAAATGACAACGAAGAGACGAAGAGTAACTAAAATCCCCAAAAGGTGACGCAAAATGTGATAAAACAAATGCAAAAAAAACAAAGACCCACCGAAGTACCAAAAGGGGAACAAAACGTGCAAAAACATCCAAAATGACTGCAGAGAGAAACAAGAGTACCGAACGGGATGCAAAATGACCACAAACAGACTCAAGAGTACCGAACGGGATGCAAAATGACCACAAACAGATCCAAAATTACGATAGGGTCTTTGCACCACTCGGTGCTCGGGCCCTAATGATGCAGAAAGACACACCGACACCACAACAGGAGGCAAAATGTGCAAAAAAAAATGTGCTTGTTTGTGTTCCTCATTTGTTTCAGATAACTGGTTTTAAAGAAAAAAACATGAAGTAATGAAATTTCTGTCACAAACATTTTTACCACAAATGCAGCTCTTCAAATTATTCCGAACTCAAAAGCTACAAAAGTGCAAAATGATGTTACTTCCAGCATCTGAAATAAGAGACAATGAGATGCTTGGTTAAGATCCTGATGAATGAGGTCATTAGATATGAATCATGTTTAATGAGTCTGAACCTGAAAGAGTTTCTGTCTGACTCCATTTCAGTAGAATAAGTAAAGACCAACTCTCTTTAATATTCCTGCGCTCTTCGGTCTCAGTAATTACCTGAACTGTGAATCTCATCCAGCCTCTCAGCTTCATTTTCTACCTTCCTCCTATGATACATATTCAATCAACAGAGAAGAAGAGTGAGCGAGTGCCCGTTGAATAAATGAAGAGCTGTGACCAGCGGCGGAGAGACGAGTCCCACCGTGTCGGTGCCTTTCAGAATAAAAGAGTGACATCAGCAGTCCAGAGACGATTCTTCTCTGATGTGTTAAAGACGCTCAGGTCAGATTTCTGATGAGGCTGCTGACAAAGAAATGATCTCAAACAAATATCATTTTTATCACAATCAGAATTCATGAAAACAGGAAGCTCTAAAAGAAAGCTGATATGAAATGGTGTCCTTCCTGTTTTAGGATTATTAATGCTGTTGAAGTGACGGGTTCAGGAGCTACAAACTCTATTAATCTACTATTTAAAAGAAGACGATGCAAAACCACCAAAACGGGACGCACAATGTGCAGAAAACGATGCAAAATGCCCAAAGAGGCACAAAAATACCTAAACATGATGCAAAATGTAAAATAATCAGAAAGCTTCCAGAAACCCGGCCAGCTGCTCGGTTCTGATTGGAGGAGGAGGAGATGGAGGAGGAGGAGGAGGAGGAGGAGGAGGAGAAGGAGGAGATGGAGGAGGAGAAGATGGAGGAGAGGGAGGAGAAGGAGGAGGAGATGGAAGAGGGAGAGGAGGAAGAGGAGGAGATGGAGGAGAGGGAGGAGAAGGAGGAGAAGGAGGAGGAGGAGGAGGAGATGGAGAAGGAGGAGATGGAGGAGAAACCAGGGAGTAGAAGAGAGGATACAGATTTATCTGGGTAGGAGTAATCAGAGGATGGTTGTTGAGGAAGTCAGGAGGAGACGTGAGGAGCAGAGATCAGATCCTGTTTGATGCTGAGCAGCTGAACATTTACTCCACCACCTCCCTCCACCTCCCACCACCTCCCTCCAGGTGCCAATCACAGTGAGATGTGGATTTATTACCAGAAATATTAGTTGTTATTTACAGTTTCAACTGTTTTACAGACGTCTTTTGCAATAAAGGTTTCTGTGAAAAATCCAAATAGAAGGAGAGAACTTTATTTAATTTTGATTTAGTTGCAATACCACAAGTGACCACTAGTTCTAGTAAATACAGACATCCTGACCGGGCGCGAGCGTTCATCCTTCATTGCTGATTTTCAGCAGGAGATCTCGTATGATGTTGTTTATTATCGATATTTAACTTCATAAAGTTTCCATCTGAATCATTTCAAACGTTCTTTTATTTTCTGAAAAACAAAGAGAAGAGAATCAACATAGATGAAA
>NW_027185423.1:1167270-1197270 GCF_022577435.1 Embiotoca jacksoni | reverse complement strand
CACAATACACATGCAGTAATGTGTGTCATACAGGATGCTCTGCTGTATCTGTCAATCATGTCTGTTCAGCCCACAGCTGCAGCTGGAGATAACAGGTGTTCATTAAACCTCAGGTGTCAGACGCTTCACCTTCAGCAGGAAATAAAATGTGTCACTGTTGTGGGTTGTTTCTTCTCAACGTGTTACGTGTTCTTAGGTTAAACGACATGATGGGAAAGTTTGTCCTGCTTTTTCTGATTCATATTGAACCAGGAAAATTACTGAAGGTTCAACAAAGACCATTTCGTTTGCTAAGAAGCTCAAAACAACCAATATTTGAGTAAAAAAAAAAAAAAAACAGCTGAGAAAAAGTGAGAGCGGGAAGAAATCAGAAATGTTTTGATTCATGGCTTTCTTGTCGGAGAAACCAAAACGCTGAGTGATGCAGAAAACCTGATGAACAGGTACCGACTCCATTAAACGGTTCATTTCGGCTGTCGCCATCTTGGTTACCATATTTGGACGAGCTGTGGTATTGCAGTTTGAGACACTTCTGCATCGGCTTCACTTTTCAGACCCAAAAGCTTCGAACACTTTTATGTCGAGTTGACGTCGACACAAAAAAAGGTTTTCTTCATGAAAAAAATCACAAAGTATAAAAACTTTGAACCTCTCTGGTGTTTCTGATATAAAACACCAACAGCTCCTGCAGCTGCCAGGAGTAACGATATCTTCAGCTGCTTCAGCTGACAAGACGTTTTGTAGTCCAGGAGAGCAGTTTCATATAAATCAGAAACAAGCGCTGAGAGGACGAGGACGTCTCGGCCGCGGTTTAAAGTCCAGTTTGGCTCCGATCCCACAACAGCTCCGACTGCTCTTCATGATCCTCAGCCCGAAGGCCTGAAATCAATTTATCAAACAAATGACAGGCAGAGAAGTGCTAAAGAACCCGTCAACACCTTGCATCCATCAAGAGGAAAACCTCTCCGAGCCCTTTTGTTTTTCTTAACGTTACAGATTTGCTAGGATTTTCTGGAGTCCCAGGAGGCTCTGTAGTCCCAGGAGGCTCTGGAGTCCCAGGAGGCTCTGGAGTCCCAGGAGGTTCTGGAGTCCCAGGAGACTCTGGAGTCCCAGGAGGCTCTGGAGTCCCAGGAGGTTCTGGAGTCCCAGGAGGCTCTGGAGTCCCAGGAGGCTCTGGAGTCCCAGGAGGTTCTGGAGTCCCAGGAGGCTCTGGAGTCCCAGGAGGCTCTGGAGTCACAGGAGGCTCTGGAGTCCCAGGAGGTTCTGGAGTCCCAGGAGGCTCTGGAGTCCCAGGAGGTTCTGGAGTCCCAGGAGACTCTGGGGGTCCGAGGCTGAAGGGGTCGGATTATACAAATCCTCCTTCAGATCTGTGTACACTGGTAGAAGGTCTGCTTTATCTAGCAGCTGCTCTGCTTCACTGCTGCTGACGCCGAGTACATAGACATTCAGAGCAGGTTCCCAGTCTTCAGAGGGAAAACGGGAAAAGGTCAAACAAACATCTCAAAGACGAACTAAAGAATATCTGGTGAAGGAAAAAGAAGGGAAGGAGATTGGAGGGATATTTTACCTCAGGTTGGTTATTTTATGTCTGAAGAAAAGGTCGAGAAAATATTCAGCAAAACAAGAAGCCCTTGCTTAACACGAGATCAATCAAATGAAACAAAGTGGGAAAAACATCCGAGTTGTTTCGGAACATTTCTGTCTCCACGAACGGTTTCTGCCTCCGGATGATTTTCAGTCACAACACGTCCGTATTTCTGAAGGGACAAAGTCGGGAAATGAATCCAAGTCCTTGTGCAGGCGCCTGATAGAGGAGCTGCTCGGTGATCTCTCTGCCCTCGGCAGCCGGTACCTTCATATCAAGCCTTTGTTTATAGAGGCCGAGTTGACCGAGCGTGGACGCCTCCTGTCAGATCTGTCCTGCGGCACCTTTGTGCACCTTTTGCAGAGAAGCTGCCAAAGTCCGTCTCAAATTATTTTCAAAGTTTCTACAATAAATTCAAAAGCTGTCTGTTCTGTTTTTTTCTTGGGAAACTTCTCACCTGCCTCAACCATTTAAAAATCTCAATTCAGCATGACGTTTATACACAGACGAAGGTTGATAAATAGAAATTTGTTCATCTACTAAATACGAGGATAGATTAATAAGTTCAGAGTGTTCCTGAACGCAGCACGGTGATGCACACGGAGCAGCAGGAAGCAACGACCTCATCTCTTCATTAACATCATCACGGAGTTCCTCACGTTAACGTGACCACTTGTACCTGAACATTACTGATGTCACCGTGGAAACCTGAAACTGGAGCAGACAAACATCAGATTTTGGGTCAAAAATATTGAACACACCTGCTTACAGTCAAACATTTCTGAGCCCATGCAGTAATTTCCATTTGAAGCCTTTCAAGGGTCTCTGTTGATGATTTCCAGAGTTTGACCAGAAATCTGATGTTGTCTGTGATCTTCGGGGCCTCAGGCGGCACTGCTTTAAAAACAGCCACGATTCTGTCGTGGAAATCACTGCATGGGCTCAGGAACACTCGGCTGTGTTGAAGAGTTCTGGTTCCCAATAACATTCGACCCAAAATCTGCTGTTTCTCTGCTCCAGTTTCAGGTTCGCTGTGACATCACTAATGTTCAGGTACCAGTGGTCACGTTAACGCGTGGAACTCAGTGATGATGTTGACGGTTCAGGAGGAAGAAATTCAGGTATCAGGAAGTACCAAACAACAACATTAACACAGAGAGGAAAACCGTCTGGACAAAACAATGAATGACCTGGATTATCAGAACTGAAGATAATCAAACGCAATAACTGGAACAACAAACAAGGACATGCAGCTTTGAGCGTAATGACGTGAAGATGAGGAGTGTTTTGTTTGTGGCTGGCCTGCAATGATTTATTGTAAACTTCAAGGGACTCGTGACGACACACATCTGCACACATCTGCACATATTCACCCGCCGCGAGTGGGTGAGATGAAGTATTTGAGCTCATTAGATCTGCCATGAGTGAAATCCTCCCATCAGCCATTACTGCTGAGAAAACAGGAGGCAATTTGTAGGTTAAAAGCCAATAAATCGCTGGTGGTGATTGATTCCCATCAGCAGCACACAGCTTCAGGGAGGCGCTGAGGTCTTTAGTACCGTCGTGCTCTGTGAGGCTGAGTGATAACGAGAGGAGATTCAAGCCATCGCGGAGGAGGAAGTCATCGGAGAGCTCATTACAGAACGACATCCAGTTTAAAGGGTCATGCCGCCATGTGTTGCATGTTGCAGAGCGCGTTTTACATCATTCACCAGAACAAAAGTGCTGGATTAAGATTCATTACATGTTCGTATATGAATCCATAAAGGTTAAGCAACAAGCCTGACACTCAAAGACGAGTGGAAGTTTCCATAATTTCAGGGTTTTGTGCAGCGTAAACACAAAGTTTAATGCATCATGGAGTTACTGTGGGCTACAAATGGAGACGTGTATTGTTCGGTCAATATTTTTGTATATTTTGGCAAATTGTTGCCCCTAAAAATCGCTGAATTACCAACTGTTTGCAGAGTATCTATGGACGCACAGACAGATTCAACTCATTCAACTCAACAACACCAATTTAACAACAAAAGGAAACGCAGTAAAATCCATGTTAGAGGAAACCAACAATTCTACAACTCCTCTAAAGCTGGAAGGAAAAAACTCCCTTTTAACAGGAAAAACATGTCCGACAGAACCGGACTCAGTAGTTGGAGTGAGCAGAGAGCGGAGAGGAAAAAGATCAGCATGGAGACATGAGAAACAATCAACCCTGGGCAGGTCGGTGGAGCAGGGAAGTTCCTATGATTATTAAATGGATTTATGGACGTTTATTTGGTATCAACAGTGGCGAGGCTGCGATCAATAATTACTTCCAGTACATCTTTAATATTTGATTAAATAGTATCAAACAATAGACATTCATATTCCCTTTGTTGTTGTAGTAAACTGTGGAAACTATATTTGTTCTGACTTAATTACTTGATGCCATTTTCTCTCCATTCACTAAAGGACCAACCAATAGGAATCCACCTCTTGGCAGAGTTTACGACCACTTCAAGTGTCTCCACCGTGTGATCAATAAGGGTTATCAGGTCCTCAGACGCTGTCATGTGACACCTCGCTGGACTTAACAGATCCTGATCCATCGGTTAAAAGCAGCCGAGTGAATTTTCTCCAATCACAGGATCGATCCTGACCGACGAAGAGTCTCATTAACATTCCTGTCCCTTTTCATCTGCTGATGGACTCCAGATATTGATCCCGTATTGTGGTGTTGATATTGATAGCAGTGAAAACAATTGTTTCGTACTTCACAGCACAAGATGATGGAAACATACAATGGCTTCTGTGGTGATGAGGTCATAACCTCGGTCATAACCAGCTTCAAATGTAAAGCCTCCGAGGAAAAGAAAGAATCAAAGTCCCTCCATGAAATCACAATAATTAATCCAAACTCATTCAATCTCTGCAACATTTACCAGAGGCCTAAAAATTCCTGAGATTTCGCCAAAATAAAGTTCCTCAACAGAAACTCCAGAGTACAAACACAGTCAGCCTTTCAAAATAAAACTTGCTTCATCAACAAAAAAGTCACAAAAATCAAGCAGTTTTGATCGCAACAATAAAAAAAAAAAAGAAATATTCCCAAATGGACTGAAATTATGACAATCGAGCCACTAGAAGGCTTTTATTTTGAAACATGAGCAGGAAGTGTCCATTCCACAGAAATGGGCAAAGAGTCAATTGAAAGACAGAATGGACGTTTACAAGCAACCTTTCAGCCTTTATTGGCACATCTGTAAGCGTTAGCAGTTATCAGTGGAATAATGTGACACCACTGGTAGGACTTGGTACTGCATCACTACTCAAAAAAGTCTCCAGAGGACCTTTAATTGGCTGAAATTTAAAGTGCAGTTTGAGATTTTGTGAAATTATTTGCCGTTTCTGAGTTAAAATTATTCATGTTTTTTTAACGCTGTAGTTTTGTTGGGATCAAAGGGTTGAACGATGTAACAAGACGTTTTGGCCTTTTACAGGTTTGTCCACACCCCCCTCCCACCTCCCCCGAGACTGCTTAATGTTCTGAATGTACACACACACACACACCCCCACACACACACACACACACACACACACACACACAACGGAGCATGAGTCTTGTAGCGCAGCACGATCTTCAGACCCGTTCAGCACGACTGTCATTAATATTTTTTAATAATAAAACAGCCTCATTAATATTCACAAGCAGGTTTGACCGATTAATAGCCAGCCAAGACCCTGACCTGTGTGTGTGTGTGTGTGTGTGTGTGTGTGTGTGTGTGTGTGTGTTGAGAAAGAAGAGCAGACTCCAGCCGATGAAGACAAAGATGAAGATGAAGACGAAGACATAGACGTCCTGCAGAGACATAATCAGACTGTAAATCTGTCAAACTGAGCAGCAGGAAAAACGCCGTTCATTTATGATCGCAGCAGTTTTGCTTTTTAAAGTTCGTGAGTCAAATGAAAAGAAGTTTCTTCTAAAAAAAAACTATTTATACCATTAAATTCCCTCTTTGTGTTTCACTCTTCAGCTACAACAGAAGGAGAAAAAAACAGAGAATTTTTAATACAAAAAGAGAATTTTTCACTAAGAATCAAGAGTTTAATCAAAACTACATGTGAAAGAACTCTTTCTTTTTCTTACATTAAATTATCAACAGCATTGACGAGCTAACCTGCTGTTACCAAAACCAAACCTGACGATACTACGTCCCGCCCACCGATAGCTGTAACCTGACTGCACCACAGACCTGTCAATCAAACAGACACGCCCCCAAAAACAGGTCTTCTTGAATCTTCTTTTCTAATGAATGAGGGATTATTTTCAGATGGACCTCCAGAAAACTAATAAGAAGGAGTGACTTTAGCTAACAACACCGAGATAACTGATGGACACATTTTATTCACTTTGGATTTGATGAGAGAAGTTGAATGGGAGTCTATGGAGCCGGAGGCTTTTTGGAGCCGACCTCTAGTGGCACTCGCTGGTATTGCAGCTTCAGGCACTTCTGCATCGGAACCATTTTACAGAGCTGAAGCTACGAACTCTTTTATATCCAGTCTGTAGTTAAAATAAATAATGGAGGTAAACTGGAGAAAGAAGTTGATTGTTTTGTTTCAAATCTGGACCGTGTATCCGACCTGAAGATGGAGGCATATCTCAGACCCGGCCGGCTCCTCACAACACAGGTCGTCCTGAAAATGCGAAAAAGGGTTTAAATAAAAGATCCGATGTGCAGATTCTCAAAGGGATCCGCTGACTGAAATGAACAAACAGATCGTCGTATCTTTCCATCACGGCGTGACATTTTCCTTCCTCGCTATCTGTGCAGCCAATCACAGCGAGGTTGACTCAACAAAGGTTATCCCGAGGAGAGAGAACACAAACAAAAGACCGACACGTCTTCTTTCGAGTCCCCACGTGTTGCGCAGGCTGTGAGGTCACTCGGGTCGACTCCGACGTTTGACCTTCGTAGCGTGTCGTTGCACTGAGCCTCCAGTCAGCTGGTTCCTGAAACTCCAGCTCGACAACAGCAGAGCTCAGCAGGTAATTATTGTCTGTTTGACCTTGTAAGTGATTTACATGACCTCTGAGAATGTTCCTCATCAGCATAAATCATTTCCATTATTTTCCAAACATTTCTGTGACCACTGGAACGTGAACATTAGTGATGTCACCACAAACCTGAAACTGAAGCAGAGAAACAGCAGATTTCAGATCAAACTTTTTTGGAATAGAAAATAGAAAACACGCCTGCTTCCAGCTGAGTGTTGCTTTCTGGGTTTCAACAGACGCAGCAACAGACAGGAAACTGAAACAAACTGACAAGGAGGGAAGAAGAAGAGCTCACAGACTAAATACAGGGAGGGAAGGACAATGAGGGACAGGTGAAACTAATCAGGGGGCGCGGCCAACAATCATACAAAGGACAGGAAATGAAACAAGACAGACACAACAGGGGAGTCATTTCAAAATCTTTCCTCCAGTTTGGCTTTAAAGTTTTGTAACAGGATGGAAAAGTAAGTGTGTGTTTGATTTTCTGTTCTCGCCTCCAACTCACGACCGGCGGGTCAAAACGCCGTAAAATGTTCAATCTCAGCGGCTGCCTCCTCCAGTCCCATCAGTCACTGAGCAAAAAGACCGGAGCCATAAAACAGGAAGGATCGGCAGCGCCGTCCCACAACGTTCTGCATGATTTCCCCTCCGGCGGCGGTGGCGGCGGCGGCGGCGGGTCGTGGAATCACCTGTTTCTATGGTAATTCTGACACATTTGTTTGTGAGGGACCTGAGAGAGTGTCGCTTCATATCAGAGACTGTTCACACGTCTCTGACTGCATTTTACAGCCATTTTATCAGGAGCGAGTCAGAGCGGCTGCACAGGGAAGCAAACACTTACTGAGACCATTCCTCCACTCTGAGGTTGTGTTTTTACAAACTCGTCACAGATTCAAACCGACAACTTGATGTTTAATGTGGCAACAGGGTTTTACAACATGACAACACGCCTGCTCACAGCACTGAAGACTTACGGTTCCCCAAACATTTGACTCACAATCTGATGTCTGATGTCTGGGATCTTTGGACGTCAGGTGCCTCATGGAAATCACTGCATGGGCACGTTAACGTGAGGAACTCAGTGATGATGATGATGAAGAGACGACTCTGAATACTTCCTCATGGATGTCCGTGTGAAGCACCGTGCTGCGTTCAGGAACACTCTGAACTTACTGATCGACCCTCGTACAATTCTGCATTAAATATCTTTGAGTTTTCAGAGAGAAACAAACAAAACAAAGAAACTGAAAGCTTTTAACACACCTCATACAAAAGGTTGTCGGGGAAAATCCTGCCTCACTGATCTTCAAAAGAAAATTTAATTCCACCTCAAACCTGGTGCACAAACTTTCTGTGGCTGCTGATCCACAGCTGCGTGTTCGCCCTGAATTACATAACAGAGAGCAGAAAAAGGGGAGAACGGCTGACACCTGAGAAATGCCACGATTACCGTTTGAGCTCATTATCACGGTCGGCGGATCAGCGTGCTGACTCGCAGCGCCGAATGCGACGTCTCATCTGGGATGACTCAGACCGAAGCGGCGAGGATTCAGCTGTCACTCCCACCCGTCAAACCTTTGAAATTATCAACCTCAAAAGTCGAACCACATGCTTCCTTCCCTCGGCACGAGTCGCCATCTGAACGGAGTCGACGGATCCGTTACGAGTGTCGGATTGGAAACCCTGTATTTCACACAGCAGCTGATTGAATCTTTTCCCTGATTCATCACAATATCTGTTGTTGAAATGACACCTCGGAGGGATCAGTGTTGCAGAGAAAGCATTTCATTACATCCTGATATCCGTCGGGTTTTAACACCGTTAATCAAACTGCCGTTTAGTTAAATTAATTAACGCGCTAAAAAGTATCTGGGTGTGTTGTAGAAGCGAGAGCCTGAACCTTTGACACGTGTGACCATGAATGTGTTATTGTTCAGTCCAGTTTGGAGATATTTGCTGTTTCCATTCAGGCTGTTCAACCAGCCTCGGAGCCACCGAGCTCTACGGCTGGAAATGAACTTCTTCATTTGAAATGTTCGACGTGCTCCAGTAGTTCTGAATGGCCTTGCAAGACGGGTGGGTTTCGCAATGTGAGGTCATCGTGAATCACACAAAAGGAGATAAACTCAAGGAAACGTAGAAGGTCTGCAAAATATCCCCGAAAGAGATGCAGAATGGTCACAAGGACAAATGAGCAAAGTACGAAGCAAATTAACCTCAAACAGACGCTGAAAAAACTAAATGTGACACAAAATGATCCTAAAGAGACAAAACGACCACAAATAACCACAAAATGACTACAAAAGGATCCAAAACAACAGTACTGAGGCCAGAAATTACCAAAGTAAAACAAGAAATGACCTCATACAACCAAAAATACATCAAATGACAACAAAACAACCAAACAGAGACACACAACTACAAAACTGTGAGAAAATGAGCTCGAAAGGATACAAAACCAAATTTGGACTTTGGATTTGATGAGAGAAGTTGAATGGGAGTCTATGGAGCCGGAGGCTTTTTGGAGCCGACCTCTAGTGGCACTCGCTGGTATTGCAGCTGAAGACACTTCTGGATCAGAACCATTTTACAGACCTGAAGCTACGAACACTTTTATATTCAGTCTGTGGTTTGAAGCAAACTCTGGCCTCCAGCCTCCGTTTGAGGAGACGGCCGATAAAACTTCACCTGCACTGCAGTGTCCAGATCCCTCCGATCCATCATGTCAGACAGAAGTGCTGAGGTGGAAATCCTTCTCCAGAGTCAGCAGAGGTGTTCGTTGGTCGATGAGGTGATAAACAGGTGAAGAGCAGAGGGATGAGAAAAAACACCCGAAGCATCTGAAAACACGACGGCTGGAAGCGACACCGACCCGCCGCGCTCCTCTCGAGGCCTTCCACGTCCTCCGCAGAGACAACGGAGACATCAGACCAAAACACAGCTGCAGATGAGCAACTTTATCGACTCCGGCTGACAAAGAGAAGAAGTGTTTAAACTGTTTAGCTTCATACGTCCAGCCGTCGACCCAAACAGCTCCCAGTCTTAAACAACTTCCCCTCCGAGAGACGGATTCCCTGAACCGCTATCAGATGTTTCCAAACATCAGTTTCACGGGAATGTTTAGCTTCTGAATCCATGGAGAAGGTTCTTCAGACACATACCTGACGTATCGGTGCCGCTAAAATAGATCCTCTTTGTGTGCTCTGTACTCCCCGCTAGTGTCTTATCTGGGGGGTAAATAGCTTTTAAACAGGGATAACAGTACGACTCTACAGGAAAGAGCCAGCGGACGGGACAGACTGGTTGGATATCAGCTGAGTCTTTATGAGACACAAACCTGACAGCATGAACTACTCACCGCTACTTTGCATTGTTTCATATTTCCTGTTTTCCAGAGTCGGTTGTGGCACCATTGTTATTTCAGGCTTCACTTCCACGTCTCTCTGGTGTGGCGACGACACACCACAGAGATTAAGAATCATTTTCTTTCACTACTGTTGTTTGAATTTGTTGAAAACAGCTGATTGTCCAGACGGACGCCATCAGACCACTGAAGGAGAAGAAGGTTTCTGTGGCGTTGGTGTTTGAGTGTCTTGGAGGAAGGTCACGGTTTCCTCTTCGCTCCACTCCGATCCCATGTTCTCCTCATTAGTCGGTTTTCACTTTACTTTACGAAGCCTGACTGAAAACGCAAACGGAAATGCACTTGTTGACTAAGATTAAAAATGTTCTAAACTTTGTGTGTGTGCTGAAGCTCTGATTAGCCGGAGGTCGTCTCAGGAACAGCCCTCCAGGGAACTTTTTCATTCTGCACAAACGTTCACTTGGAGCCATCGATTAACACACTGAAGAACTCGTACACTAATTATGACCAAGACTCACAACAATCTGGTCTTATGAGAACCGCTGGCCATTTCTACTCACCAGATGTTCGGCGGTTCTCTGCAGCGTCTGGAAACAGAAGAACGCCGGCGGAGCAGCCGAGGTCGCCGACATGCCGGGAAACCAGAGGCTCCAGGGTGGTTCGTCTGCAACGCGGGGAAGCTTCGAGCAGGCAAAACGAGAGATTCTTTTAAACATTGATCAAAGGCAGGAAAGTACAAAGATGCGTCCTCACGAGGATTTTGGAAGCTCCCGACAGAAGCGGGATGTTTTGGGTCGAAGCGGTGCGTTCGCAGGCCGGACAGTCGGCGGTTTGAGCAACAAACGCTTTCAGAGTCTTGTTGAACAGACGTCTTTTCCTCTTCTGGAGAAGCCAAAGAGGACCGCGGTTCTCTGGAGGAACAAAAGAGTTTGAAGCGCAGCTCGTTTCCAGATATTAAAGTCCTGTTTTCCTGCTGCTGCCAGATGTTCAGTGAACCTGGTTGAGTCCCGATGAGCTCGTTAAAAAGAAATCTGGGAAAACAAACCAGTTTTTGCTGAAATTATATTTGTAATTTGCATTCTGACGGGAAGTTTTGGCTGATAGACGTTTTAGTTCATTAAAAAGAGCCATTAGAGGCGGTGGGTTCACTCATCAAAAGGAAGACATGGGTTTTGTTTGTATTTTTAGAGCAGGTGAAGCTTCATGTCAAAGTCTTCTGAGGAGTTTCTTTTTATCCTTTGAGGTTTTTTCACATCAAAGTCTTCCTTTTGGGATCTGTCACCCTCAGGTGTTTGGATTTTCCAAATTTGGGGGATTTTTAAGCTTTAATTTCACCCAAGCAGCAAACATTTGTAGAATCGTTCAGACTGAAGCGTTAACCTGTTTTCATTTCATTTATCGACTCCCCAAATCTCATTTTCTTGCTTTTTTCCTGCTTCACAGGAATGAAATCCAGCTGCCATCATTTCTGGTCAGTCTCTGTTTTATTTACCTTCAAGCTAATTAAAATATCTGATCCACATTAACCCTGAAAAACAGCCTATGTTGGGAATATTTGGACACTTGGGGATCAACACCAACATTTAAAATGTTCTTGATCAAATATTATATTTCAGTCATAGTTTGTTATTTATGTGGTTTCTGCCCTGTGCAATGAAAGACAAACAGAAATGTGATTTATGCTCCTCTTCTTCATTCGGTATTTGTGTATCATTCAACCATTAAAATAAGAATTCAGTCGTTATTGCAATTATTTGAGTGACAAAAGCTCCACTGTGGCAACACCTTTCTTTTTAGACGACAGATTTCAATGTGAAAGCAGTGCGAGGTATTTAAGGGTTACCCACCGTGAGGACGAGCAGGTGACGGCAGACAGTCGATCGCCACATTGTTTGTCTCTCGTTGTCATTTCACTTCGTCATTACGAAGCAAAGTGGCCGCAAACTCTTCTGGGAGACTTCGGAGACGTTGGCTCTTAATTCTTTATGGATTTTTACCTAATTTCTCCTCATTTCTTCTTTTTTTTTTTTTAAAGGCTGCACCAATTAAAAGAGGTAAAACTTTAAAGCACGACTCGAAGTAAACTTGTGCAGTTGTTTGTTTGTTTGTTTGTTTGTTTTTATATTGAGTTCAACCATTTTGTGAATTTTGCGTTTGACCCGAGTCCCAAATCTGAAGCCTCGACTTCGCCATCTTGTTTTTTTTTTGAGCCAGAAGTGACCGTATTTGGATGAGCCGGGGGACAGACACAAAGACACTATGCCCCAACCACCTATACTGGAAACCTGACTGCACCCCAGGCCTGTCAATCAAAAGCTCCGGCCCAAACAAAGCTCTTTTTTAAGCCTCATATCTAATGAATGCTGGAATTATTTTCAGAAGAACCACCAGAACACTGATATGGAGGGATTTTGTATTTCACAAGAGAAGTTAAACTGAGTCTTTGGAAGCAGAGGTATTTTTTGGAGCCGGCCCCTAGTGGCACTCTGTGTTATTGCACTTTAACGCACATCTGCATTGGCTTCACTTTTTAGACCCAGAAGCTACGTCCATTTTTAAACACAAACTATCGCTTGTTGAATCTCGTCACGAGAAGCTGCTTGACGGCGTTCGGGCATCAGATCAGGATCCTCCTGTGGACCTCCCACTGTGACGTTTTTTGGACACCTACGGGTAGCAGGTGAGTTGCATTCTGGGTAACGCAGGTACCAGGTTTTTGAAAAGAAAGAAGAACGTGAGGAATAAAATAGGACGTCTCTGGTTCTGCAGGGTCGGTTTGGACCCTTTTGCGCCCGAGGTGTCGTATTCCTGCGAGATGCACCTTTAAAACGCTGAGTCATCGCGATGCGCCGCAGTCCAGACGATAAACAGCCTCACAGGAGACGAGCGGAGACACCGAATAAACACAGGACAGACAGCAGAGCATGGGTCAGTTCACTTCATTAGTCCCGCTATCGGGAGGCCCGGCGTCTCCTCGCAGATTCATTTCGTACGGCCTCTTCATCCAGGACAGACGGCAGTATCGAGGTCAGGTCGCTGCAGAATCGACCCCGTGATGTCCAACCGTCCCTCGAAGTCACACAGAGCTCCTTCTAATGGCTTTTTACTGTTTCCCTCCAACAAGGAGTGCCGGAGCGCCGCGTGGTCGCTGCTTCCTGCTGCTGACGGGCAAAAAAGAGCAGACTGGTGTTTGATAGGTGGATTTGTAAAAATGGGAATCGAAGGACCGCTGCTTTAACCCCGTCAACCAATCAATGTGGCTGAAATCAACAACTGATACGTACACGTCCAAAAAGTTTGCAACTCAAGATTTCTCTAAGACGTACTCGTCGGGCTCCTGGGACTCGACTCGGTGGAAGGAACAAGATGTTTAATGACGGAGATGACGGAGCACAAACTGGAGGCTTCAAAACAGACGTTCAGAAACCGTCTTCTGTATCAACAGCAGTGTTGGAAAGTGTGCTGGTTCATTTTAAAGATTCACTGGAGCTGCAGAGCTGCGAGATTTTTCAGACGACACGATAAAACTGTGAAGTCGGACGTGTCGTCGCTTCAGAAGTTCTCCGAGTCGAGTTGAAGGCCGCGCAGCTCAAAGATCTTCAGCTGCCGTGGTCGTGATTCTTCTGTCGCAGCCTGAACAACGTGAAGCACATCAGAGAGGCTCTCCGACACACGGGCTTTCAAACAGCTTCTCTTTGTGTTTGTTTCCATTGTGTTCTTGTCAGAGCATCTTTGTACACACTGAAAAAACCACCATTTCATGGAGGAGCTGAGTCGTGTGTTCTGAACCGTCGCTGCGGTCCACCACGACCTGCTTTTATTCCTGCGGTGGGCTTCAACCTGAGCCCTCTGTTGGTTTTCATTTTCATCTGGAAGTGTCCGAATCCCCTCTGAGCAGCTCCCGTTTCAGATCATCTGTGAATGCACCGACAGGTTTCACGGCGTCAACGGGAACATGAATGGAAACTTAAAAACAGGAATATTCTTGGGCAAGTTTTGCAGTTTTGTGTTAAACATTTCGTCAGGATTAGGAAACTGAATATTTGTACTCATCAGTTAGTTTTTGTTGTGAAAATTAGGCCGTAAACAAATATTTTGCATCATAGCTTTCGTTGACAAACTTCACCTCCTGTTTATCTCCTTTAACCAGCAGACTGATATTCACATAAAACATAATAGTTTGTATTTGGTTTTTTTGGACAATCTGGACGCCGTTTGGATTAAAACTTGGAGTTTTAAGAGCTCAATGTTTTGTTAACATTAGTTCTGACGCAGACTTTTAAACCACAATTTAAGAATAATTCTACTTTAAAACAGTCACTTAATACCTGCTCATGGACTCCACACGTCTGAAACCGACGTAGGAAATCAAAGTAAAATATTCAGCAGCTGGTATTAATCCAGTCAGAGCTGAATACAATGTGGGAGTTTAATAAAAGGCTGATAATATTAGCAGCAGCTCGGTCTAATCTCGTCTGAATTTGTCTTTATGGAGGAACACAGCAGCTGATTTATATTCTTTACCCTTCGTCTCCTCTTCATCTCTTCTGAGCCACACAGAGCAGCCCTTCAAATTATTCCGCTTTATGATTTTTCGATCGTTTCTCCATCTTTTTGTCCGTAACTCAGAGTTCATTCTGATTCTCATCTCAGTTCATAATCACTTTATTATTTGCTTCCTCTGACCTTCATCTCTTACTTCTATATTCTTCATCGCTTTTTGTTTTCGTCTGAATGAAACCAGCCGGACTTGTTTTTGTTATTATAAATCATTTGTTATTGGGCAGAAAGATGCGCTCTGATGAGCATCGGGGGCAGAAGGTTGAGCTCTCATCCATCTCCCCCAACCATCCGCCTCCTAAACGTGACGCCTTCCTCCGCCGGCTGCTCGCTCGTCCGGCCATTTGTACGTTTGATTTATTTTTCAGACATAAGCTGATGCAGAAATGTTCCCGACCGGCGACAACAACAACAAAGAGCTCCGAATGTCACGTACTCAAGTTCACAACCAGATTTAGTGCAGAAGAAGAAACATTTCCTTCCACTAATGTTAACGTGGTCCTGATGTGTTCCCGTGAACGTCTCCTGCATAATAATATAATCTGAGTAAAACTAACAGATGTTTCCGTCACTGTTTCCGTGTCATTTTCCACCGTTTGAGGTTCACGTTCTTGTGGCGTCTCCTTAACTTCTAATATCTGACCGACCGTATTTCAATGATTTGCAATTTGTCGGTTTTGCAGCAACTATGATCAGGCTTATCAAATAAAAGCAGCGTAAACGGAAAAAGAAAAGTCAAGGTCAAGTTAAAAGTTAAAAGTTAATCATCAACAATTATTGGTATCATGGCCATGCCATGATACTGAGCGGGCCAATTAGCATCCTATCAGATCATAACGCCCAAAACACTCACAGTGTCCTTTCAGATCATTTCAAATGATGCATGTAAATATTAATCAGGTTTGTTTGAAAGCTGCAGGGAGGTCGATATACGATGTTTCGGGGCGACTCCTCGTTTCCCCAAATCTCTCGATGGAGAGTTGAAGTTAGCGTGAGCCACAGAGAGCATTAACGGAAACACAGCCGGCTGAAATAAAGCACAACAGTCCCTTAAGACGATAAAGTCTGACAGTTGATGGAACAAAATCTCCAGTCGAAGAGGTTTTTGTCTCTCGACTCGAGCGACGTTGACGAGATCTGGCGTGTGAGCACGCTAGCGCTAACTCCGTCATGAATTTCAGAAGCGGTTTGTCCTGAACTTCACAAAGTGGAAATCCAGAAGAATCAGCATGTGATTAAAAGTGATGTTGATCCGTCCGTCTGCAGGGACGAACCAGGAACGAGGTCGCTGATGTTTTACTGTCAGGTTTTCGTCTCCAGTTTTGTTTGTTACTGCAGCGGACTTTCCCCGGAGATGAAGAGCGAGCATTAGGAGCACTTTGTGTCTAATCGCAACCGTGAAGTGGAAGAAAAGCATCTTTTAATGACCACATTTGTTTTGAAAAAAACAACTCCTCTGGTTTGAAAGTGAGCTGGCGCCGCTTCAGTCGAGCACTCTCAGCGTACGTGAGGAAGAGCAGGCCGTCGTCATGACTCCAGGAAGGCGATTTCAAACACAACACACGTGTCTGGCTTTGTGTCTTCCAGCGACACTCGAGTCCACTTGTTCGGTTTCTGAAATCCACTCGGGGGAGGAAAAGAGACGAGTCCTGCTGGGCTCCACTTCAAAGCCTCCAGTTGGGTTCGAACATCTGAGGAAGGAAAAGCCGCCCTCCCTCGGGACCGACGTCTCTCGGGGGGATTCGGAGTAATTGAAGGAGATCGTGTGAAATTTTAATCCTGTACAAATCTGCCAAGTCCGATTTGTACAGTACAAATTAATCCCATGTGGCGCCACACAGCTTTCTTATTCCTCCTCTTCGCCTTTCTTAGGGGACACCTTGAGTCCATGTGCAGGAGGTTTTGGAGGGATTTTGCGGTGCAAAGTTTTGAGGAACGTAAAGTTGTAACTGTTCCTGTGAAGCTCATTAAATCTGGGCATCACGGCGCCTTTAAGGAAGCAGCTTAACACCTGGAGCCAACCCGCCTTCAGAGCAACGCGAGCGACGAACACGTTCAGCTCAAGGCGAGAGGATGGAAATGAAAAAACGCTGCAGCTGTTCAATTCGAGGTTTTTCCTGACCGGGAACCGAACTCCCTGCGCTGCCGGAAAAAAAACCATGAAGACAACGGACGAGAGAGCGGCGGTGAAGCGGCGGCGTGGGGGAGGGTTGTTTTCATGCTGACACGGCGACAATAAAAGAGCAGAAGAGCTGATGGACAGACTTACATGAAACACAAACTGTGTTTGTTCCCTCCTGCTGCTTCTCTGCTGGTTTGTAATTAAGACAGTCACACAAATATTAGACTATTTCTCCTCCTCCTCCTCTTCATCTTCCTCCCTCCTGCTGTTTCCATAATCCCAGCTGTTTATCTTCATTCTCCTCCCTTCAGCTCAACTGGTGTCGAGTTGTTGTTCAGCTCATTTCAAATGAAGACGAGGGAGAAGAAGGACAATAAAAAAGGAGGAGGAAGGACAGCAGGAGGAAGAGGAGGAAGGAAAGGAAATGAGGAGAGGAAATGGAAGATCACTTCCTCCTCCCGTTTCTTTTTCTCTTCTTTCTGACCTGAAGACAAAGGAGAACGAGTTAAAGGAGGAAGAGGAGTAAAAAAAAAATAGAAGGAGGAAGATAATGTGAAGGAAAGGAGGAGAGGAAAGAGGAGAAGGACGGAAACAAAGATGGAGAACGAGGAGAGAAATAAAACAAAAAAAAGGAGTAAATTAAAAAAAAAAGAGGAGAAAGAGGAGGAACACCTGCAGAGGTGGAAAAGAAAGAGGAGAATAAGAGGAAGGATTACGAGGAGGAAGAAGAGGAAAAGATAGAGTGAAGAAGAGGACGATTTAGAAAATGTAATGCAGCGAAATCTGAAAGACGGAAAAAAAGAAAGACGACTTTGATGTTCGTGAAAGATCACGCAGCAAAAAACAAGGAGCTGAAGTCGACAGAAAACACACACACACACACACACACACACACACACACACACACACACACACACACACACACACACACTGCTGCATCATCACAACAAAGCTGCTGACAGGAGACGAGGAGGTGGACACGGATTTAGAAGAACGACTGGAGATGGAAAAAAAAAAAAGGCCGACGACAACAACAACGGGAACATTGTCGAGATGACATCACAGCTTCTGACCAAGACCGAACACGAAGGTCATGTGACCGGCAGTGAATCGAGAGGGTTTAACGTCTCCTTCAGCTTCAAACTAATGAGAGTGACAGCAGCAGACACATTTTATTTCTACTCACCATTGAAGAATGAGACCAGCAGCATACGAATGTACTTTTTCAACTTTTGTTCTTAATTTACACTCAAAAATTCTCACAAGGATCGATGCTTAAGTTCAGTCTGTTCCTGTTGAACGCAGCACAGTGGAGCACGGCGGCGGTAGCATCATCACCTGCTGGGGATTAATGATGATTCAAAATTCAGAAATCTGAACTATTTGATTAAGATTCACTTGCGTACGGTGGCCCCGAGGGACAAAACGCTTTCTGAAAATGCAGCGACATTTCACAAAACAGCAATCGTGGTGAAATGTTTTTAAGAATAATGTTCCTCAATGTAAAACTACAAAGAATTAGTGGATTTCATCGTCTACGGTTCATAATATCATTAAAAGATTCAGAGAATCTGGAGAAATCTCTGAACACAAGGGACAAGGCTGGAAACCAATATTGGATGGTGGTGATCTTCGGGCCCTCAGGCAGCACTGCATTAAAAACACACTATTCTGGAGTGGAAATCACTGCATGGGCTCAGGAACACTTGTGAAAACCATCGTCTGTGAACACAGTTCATCGCTGCGTCCACAAATGCAGGTTAAAACCCTCCAAAGAAGAAACCAGATAGAAACATGATCCAGAAACACCGCCGCCTTCTCTGGACCGAGATTTAAAAAATGAAATTAAAAAGACAGATTAAATCACGTCAACGTTAAAACACAGAACACTTTAAACACTTTATTTCCATGCGGTTGAAATTTAATTGAGTGGCAAACTTCTCATTCCTGTTTCTCTTTCACTGAATAAATAGACGACAGGGACAAATATTACGACCTGGACCTAAAACAATCTCAGTCACTTTTCTGTTTTAAAATTTTCCTCCAGCATCTTCAGAGTCCAATAATTAACGCGTGAAGTCCTCGAGGAACACGAGGAAGACATCTGACTACACATCTGAAATATAAGTCCGAAACAAGTCTGAACAAATCAATAAACACAAGCAAGAACACAGAAAACAAATCGACTTTTAACTTTTCTTTCAGTTGGATCTTCAAAAGGATCAATGAAACTATTTCAGACGTGACGACACTCGAATAACCTCCAAACTCTGTTCACTCCGAGTGAATCTGATCAAACATCTGAGCTGAACTTCTCCTCTCGTCCTCTCCAACTCTACAGAAATAAACGGCGCCTCTCAGACATCAGGACGATCTGAAATCTCTTCTTCATCTTTCATCCGTCTCCACGCTGTCTTTAAAAAGTGTTGAATTCTCACTAAAGTTGATAAAACATCAAACAGATCTGTAATTTCCTGAAATTAGTTTTTAACTTGGTATTAATTACATGTCAAATAAATAAAGTGTTTAACGCTTATTTCAATAATTGATGAATAACCTGATGTGTTTTCTGTTGATCTGCATTTTTTTGTTTGAAATGAATCGGGGGTTTTTTCAGGTCGAAATCTTTCCGGGGAAAACAGATTATTTTATTTAAAAATCTAAAACTTTTTATTTAAGGAAAATAAAACCGTTCTCTGTGACGACTGTCCGACTCTTTCAACACTGACGATTAAAGATTCAAAATATGGAATAACATTTTTAGAAACGGGTTGAAAAAGTTTCTAACTGTGCGTCTGAATCTCCTCCTCGACTGTCGTTTTTCAGAAAACGCCGTTTAAAAGATTTAATCTGAAGGAAAAACAGGTTTCTCTTTTTCCTTTTTCAAACTGCTGTGGCCCTAAAAATCTACAAATACTCAGGTGAGAAACAACCGACAAAACAACCACAAAGAGACACAAAACAAGAGAGACACAAAACAACCACAGAGACACAAAACAAGAGAGACACAAAACAACCACAGAGACACAAAACAAGAGAGACACAAAACAACCAGAGACACAAAACAACCACAGAGACACAAAACAACCACAGAGACACAAAACAACCACAGAGAGACACAAAACAACAACAAAGAGACACAAAACAACCACAAAGAGACAAAACAACCCCAGAGACACAAAACAACCACAAAGAGATGAAACAACCACAAAGAGACACAAAACAACAACAAAGACACAAAACAACCACAAAGAGACAAAACAACCACAGAGACACAAAACAACCACAAAGAGACACAAAACAATAATAAAGAGACAAAACAACCACAAAGAGACACTAAACAACCACAAAGAGACACAAAGACACAAAACAACCAGAGACACAAAAGAACAACAAAAACACAAAACAACCATAAAGAGACAAAGCAACAACAAAGAGACACAAAACAACCACAAAGACACAAAACAACCACAAAGAGACACAAAACAACCACAAAGAGACACAAAGACACAAAACAACCAGAGACACAAAAGAACAACAAAAACACAAAACAACCATAAAGACACAAAACAACAACAAAGAGACACAAAACAACAACAGAGACACAAAACAACCACAAAGAGACAAAGGAGAAATGTAATGTGCGGCTGTGAGGTGAGTCGTGCTTCATCGTGACAGAAATAAAGAAGTCTTCCTCCCTCAGATAACTCGGGTTAACTCAAACATTAAAAAGATCGGCAGCTGCAAACATTCCTCCAGAAGAAGAAGAAAGATAAGTCCTCCTCCTCCTCCTTTGTGTTTTTAACTCTCTCCTGAGACCAGCGCTGTAACGGGAGGATGAAAGCAAATGTAAACGAGGCGGCTCCTTCATCTCTGCTCTTCTTCCTCACGGAGAGATGCACATTTAAAACCAGCGTGTCTCAATCATCTCGTAGAAAGGGACCGACTTTTTGTGTCAATTTGTTAAGAAATCATCGGATCTCGTCACCTAATGACAGGCGTGAGATCTGCGTGCCTCCAGGAGCATTGTGGGTAATATCGGGTGAACGAGGAGACTCGCTGACAATAAACAGGCTGAGAGACGGCGTTTGTTCTGTTCGGCTTATCGGAGGCGATAGAGAGGAGAAGCTGAGCGGCTCGTTGGAAACTAAACACAGGAAACAGTTGGAATCAGAATAAACACAGTCCTGCCTGCTCTTCCTCGCCCTCCTCCTCCTCCCTCGGCTGTGGATCGTCCTCAGGCTGACCTCCTGCAACAACACGTCTTGTCTTTCAACGACAGCTGGAGACTGATGATGATCAACACGTCTTCATCAGCTCTGAACACGATAAAAACAGTTTGAAAGGCCCCTCAGAGGGATGAAAACATCATGTGTTCATGTGTCACATCTTGTGTTTATAGAGCAGCCGAGGTGTCATGAACACGTTATAGCCGTTGTCAAATATCTTCTGGACATGTTTCTTCGGTTGCTATGACCACAGACTATATAAAAGTGTTCGTAGCTTCCAGGTCTGAAGAATGGTTCCAATGCAGAAGTGTCTTCAGCTGCAATACCACCGAGTGCCACTAGAGGTCGGCTCCAAAAAGCCTCCGGCTCCATAGACTCCCATTCCCATTAGAAAAGAAGATTCAAGAAGACCTGTTTTTGGGGGCGTGTCTGTTTGATTGACAGGCCTGTGGTGCAGTCAGGTTACAGCTATCGGTGGGCGGGACGTAGTATCGTCACGTTTCCGATCAGATCGGTCAGATCCACCGCTGGCTCCTCCCCCAGCTCGTCCAAATATGGTCACTTCCTGCTCCAAACCGCTCCGAACTAGCAAAGATGGTGACGGACAGAATCTGAACTGGAGGATTCATAACGTTCACAAACCAACGATGACATCACTGATGGTCGATGACATCACTGATGGAAGATGACATCACTGATGGATGATGTTTGGTGCAGACTTTCCCAATGAACGCATTTTTTTTGACTGCCAGGTGAACTTCAATCTTACCTCTTGTGCACTCGCAATATTTCAAATCTTTAACTCCACTAATTTAACTCTGATGTGAACTGTTGCTATGGGGATTTTGAAAACAGGAACACAACCTCTGAGCAGAAACCTTCAAACTTAAAAATGGTGAGTTTAGAAGATTCTGAGCCCGTTTGCTTCTTTTCTGTCTGGGCTCAGCTCGCAGTGGGCTTAGACTATGATTGGTTCAAAGAAATACAAACAAACCACAGCGTTATGTTCCCGGGTAGCTGAACAACGTGCGTGTCTCACCGTCAGTAGAAAGGCGGCGGCGAGCTGATGTACAGCCTCTGCGTCTGGGAGGCGGCTGAGGTGAGTGCGGAGAGAGAGGACAGCGTGGAGAAGGGGAAGGGGGACAGCGGTGGAGGAGGGGGAGGAGGAGGAAGAGGGAGGCAGGAGGCGAAGGCCCTTCCGTCGCAGGTCAGCAACCCGGGACTGGCGGGGGAGGGGGGCATGGAGAGCGGAGAGGAGGGGCTGCTGGGAGAGTCGCTGGGAGCTCCGCCCAGGAAGGACGAGTCTGGAGGGGAGGAAGCACAAAGAGAGCCAATCAGAGTCTGTGATGAGAGCGTGTTTTGTTTTTTAAGATGATGTGAAGATGAAAACCGAAGAAAGATCCGAGTTTCTACGTTTGAGGAGGCGACATCTCTCCTGAGCAGGAAACACAGACGGAGATATGTTTCGTGCAGTTTGATGGTGAAGACGAGCTTCAGTGCAACATGTGAACACACTGTAGTAAAGTATGATGGACAAAAAGATCACATTCCCAGTAAATAACTGAACATTTTACACTCTCCCCCCTTTAAAGTGCACGAGTCTCTGCATGAACATTAATCAGACGTTATCATCATAACTTCTGTTCTTACATTACGAACGGACTCTAAAAGGAACCTCACTGCTGTATGTTTGCATACATGTATAATAAATCATCAAAATGAAGATAAAGATTTATGCCCGGCTGATCCTGCAGAGCCTGACGGACTGAAGGGAGATGAACCCGGCTGGAGAGCAGAGGAGGTTTTCATCTTGGGAGTCCTCGAGAGGCGACGGCCGTCATCAAAAATGGATGCAGAGTAAGAGAGGTTAATTAAAAGCGTCCACGTCGGGGAGGACTTCCAGTCACTCCCAGCTTCTCCTCTCTTCCTCCAGCCGACTCACATCTCAGACTCTCAGGAGACACGGAGACGACGAACTGTGAGGACGGAGCAGCTGCGTGGACACGGACGGACGACGTCCTCCGTCTGAGCTGCAGGCGGAAAACTTTTCAACAGTTCAAAGGTGAAAGGTTTCCAACACCGTCGGGTCCCTGAGACGCTCCACAGCTTCCTTCTGTCTTCCCCTTAGGAATCCACTCCTCCTCGGTGACCTCTGACCTCCAAAAACCTCTTCACTTCATCCCATCTCAGGTTTTTTTTAACTGCTTTCACAAGAAACTGCTGAAAATCTTTCTTGTTAAAAGGAGCTGAGCGTCCTGAATGTTCCTCTGAGCTGCAGCAGAGTCGTGATGGAGGCTTCTTACCGACTCATCTCGTGATGGTTGTAGTTCTTCTTCCATTCATTGTTTAGTCCACAAAAAGACAGAAAATAGTCAATTATGCCCGTCATAACTTCTTCAGATGCCTCTCCCTCCAAAATACACCAAATAAAAATAACATATAAAGTAAAAGTACATAAAAAAAAGTTATGTTTGTTTTAGATTATTTTTATTTATTAATTTGTTTTAATTAATCTACCGTAGGTTATTTTTCTACTGTATTTTTAATTTATTTCAGCTTAAGTTAAATTTATCTTTTAATTTAAAATTATTTATTTTAGCTTTATAATTTTTGTTTTATTTTAATTTACCTGTTTAAATAATTTTGACTTTATATTAGATTATGTTCACTTTATTTTTTTATTTTAAATTATTCATTTTAGATTTTTTTTTTTTAAATTACGTTTTTATTTATTTATCTAAAATGAATTAAGTGTTTTGTTGACTGGTTTTATTGGAAGGAAACCTTAAATCTGTCTTTAAGGAGAATCTTGGCAGCTGAACTATGAAATAAACTCCAGGATGTGCTAGAAAAAAGGATCAAATCCTCTGACTTCACTGTCTGAAAGACACTTCTTAGGGTATTGCAGGAACAAGCCTGGAAGCAGCCGCAGCTGATTTTATGATCTATTAAATTCTTCCTGTGTTGTCCACCTGAAATCCCTCCGTGTGCATTATATCAGGCTAAAGCACATGAAGAGTAGGCGGTGGTGTGGATGTGAATAAATGATGAAGGTAAGACGGAGTGTAAAAAGACTCCAAACAGACTCTTCTTCTGCCGTATGTATACTAACGAGTGTGAAGCATCTTCTGCTCTTCAGGTCGTTAACGCCTCATAAAAAATGCCATTAAAGCTGAGAGCTGTCGGTTGATGATGCTGAAGGAACCTCGGCGTGACGAACGGCCCTCGCTGCAGTGTCATTCAACACCACCTCAATACAAGCACATGCTTACAAATATCTTGGAGTGTAATACCGCTGAGGGCCACTAGGGGCTCCCATAGACTCCCAACAAGCGTCAACTTCTCTCCTGAAATACAAAAAACGATTGAAAAACAATTGAAGCATTCAGTCAGTCACGCTGCGTTCAAATGGGGTCGTATTTGGCGTGTTGACGAGAAGAGTCCACACGAACACCGCCCTCTGGTGGTATTCACGAACTTTGTTCCCTGCGGCTGGAAACATTCAGGACTCACTGCTCAACGTAGTCCGGCCCCGTTACGGTTTGTCACTGTAGCAGAGCTCCGACACCTCGTTAGTAACTTTAACTTGTGAAGCTTTCAGAGTCATGTGACCTCCAGAGGACATGACGAGCAGCCAACCGGCTTGTTTATTCACATAACGGATGTAAACACTGTTTATGCACATAGCAAGTAAACAAAGCAGCAAACAGTCTAGTTATATATTTACATGTTAATTGTGCGTGTGTGTGTGTGTGTGTGTGTGTGTGTGTGTGTGTGTGTGTGTGTGTGTGTGTTTTGAAGTGTACCCAGGTTCCACAGCGTGGTCTGTGCAGCCAGCTCTTTGGCGTCATCCAGCAGTACACACAGCTTGTTGGGGATGTAGGTGATCTGTGTGGACGGCATCACCACCTATATATATACACACACACACACACACACACACACACACACACACACACACACACACACACCTCTTAGGTCTTCAGATTGTTTATTTTAAAAGATTGTAGATATTTTGAAGATTGTAAATTGTGCGAATATTATAAATCAAATACTTCCAAGCGAATTTCTAATAGTAGTTTTGCTTGAAATGCTCCTCCCTACTATCAACACTTTGACTTCCATCCCGGTTCCTATACAATCCAAATTTGATGACGTTTCTTTTTTTTCCTTTCTTAAAAATAAAATGATGTTTTAACATGTCTCTGGACCTTGTAGAGCAGCAGCAGCTTCCCGTCCTGGCCCGGCGTGGAGTAGAGCTGGTACTCGGGCAGCGACCAGTGGTTTTTGCGGCAGTAGAACTCCAGCAGACTGACGGCGGAGGCGATCTGACTCTGCTTCAGGGACAGCAGGCTGGTGGGGGACAGGGAGACGCCGGGAAGCAGCGGGAAGGCGCTCCGGTCCGGGTCATCTGACGGTGCACACACAAACACAACGTTAGCGCTATTTAAGTCCTGCGAGTTTAAAGGCGGAGAGCGGCCAATCAGATCGACTCAGCTCATCCAAATATGGTCACTTCCTGCTCCAAACCGCTGAGAACTAGCAAGATGGTGACGGACGATAAGTCGGTGTTGGTTGCTGCTTGGTCCCGACCCTCGCTGACGGTCATGACGTCGCGGGAACAAGTGGCAGAAACACGATCTCCTCATGCTACGGGCACCGTAATGTGAAGTGGAAATAATCAGGAGGATGAATGTTTTTTATAGCAACTAAAACCCTGAGGAGGAACCAAAAACAAACAGAAAAGGAAGAATTTTTTTTTTTTTTTATCATTTAATAACTTTTACCAGCTAGAAGCAAAAAAAAAAAAACAATCAAAGATGACCAAATGAGGAAATAAAAAAATGAGCAGAAAAGACGCCTTTGAAGTGACGTCACCTGTTGATTTATGAAATGCCTCTGAAGCTTCTTGGTTTGATGCAGGTAGTGACCATATTTGGACGAGCTGGGGGAGGAGCCAGCCTGTGTCCTTCCCTGTCCTGGCTGTTGGGTTTATAACAGTCTGTGAGTGAAACACACAGGTTGTCATTCAGTCCGAGCTGCGCTGCGTCTGCAGAACACAACTCGCTGATTATCCCGCCGTTAAAGCGGCGATCGTAAAGCGTGACTCATCTGGGCTCCATCTTTTCAGAAAACCGTCCCGTCTCAATTACGCCGTAAATCCCTGCCTCGGTTTATCGGCCACCGACATCTTCGCCAGGAAAACATCTCTAATTGCTTTCCATCAGAGTGACTTTCTTCAATTAGAAAAGAGTCAGTGTAGAGAAAAAATAATAAATAGAATAAATAAGCATTAATCCTGGTTGCCATAGCAACCGATGTGTAAATAAAGACAGCGGCCCGTCAGGAGTTGATATGAAATCTCTAACAGCTGACATGGAGAATTTATCAAATAGAATCTGTCATTGTAATTTTTCAGATGTTCTTCAGCAAATAAATCTGATTATTATTTTTATGGAGGACAGGGCATTTTCTGAATAAATATTGTAAAGATTAAAGTCCTCCACCACCTCCCACTGCGACCGCGGCACCTTCATCCTCCAGAAACCGGAGAAAACTCTGCAAACTGGAGGAGGAGGAGACGTTACGATCTTCCTCCCCACATATCTGACTCCCAAAGTGAATTTTTCATCCCTCTTCCCTGGAGTCTCTCTCTCTCACCATCACCATCATCATCATCATCTCCTCCTCTCTCCCTGACATCTTCCTCCTCATAAATATTTCACAGTCCATTTGAGAGTCGACTCGGAAACCTTTTCTCATTTTCAGAAAATGTCCGCAGGCGTCGGGGAAACTGCAGTTTTTGCTTCGTCACCGGATTATTACGGCGGCCGCATCGACACACGAGGGAGGCCTGATGAGTGCGGTCGGTAATGGATGGAAGAAAAGTATCAGAGTATATATAGTGATATCACAGTATCACGGGAAAAAACAATCATCACGCTGGAGGAAACAGGAGCAGTTCACAGGCGGACAGACGGCTCATCGACACCTGATGAAATAAAATGAAGGTTAAAAACTCTCCTGAGGAAATACAGATGTTTATCTGGAGGCTGAACTGCAGCAGCTACAAACCTCCACCTGCATCTTCATCACATCCAGATACTGCGGTGATGATGACGAGGATGTTCAGTTGTTTAATATTGCGGTTATTTTGTGAGGAAAGGAGCTGATCTGGTATATTAAATGTACAGCAACGAGGCAGAGAAGACTGAGGCTGCACAGTGAAGTCTAAAATACAAAGAAGCACATGAAAGTGATCGTTTATCAATATTCAGACATGTTTCAGAACTCGCTGCACTGAAAAAGGTCTTCGCTCTGGCACTGGGAAAAAGTTCCTTTGAACTCGACATGAATTTATCTTCCACCTCCACGTGAAAAAACTGCAGCAAAACCCACATTTCAGACACTCGATGCTGTAACTGCTGGGAGTTTTTACCGATAAATGATGAGTCACATCTCTCAAGCCATTCAATCAATTATCACAAGTGCTGCTTATTAACTTTATGTGTAAGTTCACAGTGTTCCTGAACGCAGCACGGTGCTGCACACGGAGCAGCAGGAAGCAACGACCTCCATCAGGAAGTGTTCAGAGTTCAACATCATCACTGAGTTCCTCACGTTAACGTGACCTCTGGTACCTGAACATTAGTGATGTCACCAATAAATGAGCTTCCTTACCTTGTGTTGTGTAAAAGGGGCTTCCCAGGCGAGGTGGCAGGGGCATGGATCTCAGTGGATAGCACCTATCCATCATCCCTGCGTCGGTCCGGTGCATCACCACCGTCCCGTTCCCTCCTCCTGCTGCTGCTGCTGCTGCTGCTGCTGCTGGGATGTTTCCCAGGTACCCCCTGTTGTTGTTGTACCTCCTCCCGGCCACGCTTCCCTCTTTGACCCCGGCCGGTTTGGCCAGCGTCACCTCCACGGTGGCTCCGTCGATCTGGGCTCCGTTGGTGAGGCTCAGTGCGGCGAGCGCGTCACTTCGGCTGTAGTAGTGGATGAAGGCGTAGTCGCTGAGCTTCTTCACTCGCTCCACCGAGCCCGGCTTGAAGCGGGAGAACTCCTGACGAAGGGTTTCCTCGGAGGTGTGCGCCATCAGGTTACGGACCTGCAGCGTACGGACACAGCACGCAAAACGTTTCCACCCAAGTTCACCCTGGAACCTTTTCAGCGACAGGAAGTGACACGGTGACTTTTCAAATTAAAACAAGTCTGTTTGTCGCCTGGTGAGGACGGTGTGAGGACGGTGTGACGCCTGGTGAGGACGGTGTGAGGACGGTGTGACGCCTGGTGAGGACAGTGTGACGCCTGGTGAGGACGGTGTGACGCCTGGTGAGGACGGTGTGACGCCTGGTGAGGACAGTGTGACGCCTGGTGAGGACAGTGTGACGCCTGGTGAGGACGGTGTGACACCTGGTGAGGACGGTGTGACGCCTGGTGAGGACGGTGTGAGGACGGTGTGACGCCTGGTGAGGACAGTGTGACGCCTGGTGAGGACGGTGTGACGCCTGGTGAGGACAGTGTGACACCTGGTGAGGACGGTGTGACGCCTGGTGAGGACGGTGTGAGGACGGTGTGACGCCTGGTGAGGACAGTGTGACGCCTGGTGAGGACGGTGTGACGCCTGGTGAGGACGGTGTGACGCCTGGTGAGGACAGTGTGACGCCTGGTGAGGACAGTGTGACGCCTGGTGAGGACGGTGTGACGCCTGGTGAGGACGGTGTGACGCCTGGTGAGGACGGTGTGAGGACGGTGTGACGCCTGGTGAGGACAGTGTGACGCCTGGTGAGGACGGTGTGACGCCTGGTGAGGACAGTGTGACACCTGGTGAGGACGGTGTGACGCCTGGTGAGGACGGTGTGAGGACGGTGTGACGCCTGGTGAGGACAGTGTGACGCCTGGTGAGGACAGTGTGACGCCTGGTGAGGACGGTGTGACACCTGGTGAGGACGGTGTGACGCCTGGTGAGGACGGTGTGAGGACGGTGTGACGCCTGGTGAGGACAGTGTGACGCCTGGTGAGGACGGTGTGACGCCTGGTGAGGACAGTGTGACACCTGGTGAGGACGGTGTGACGCCTGGTGAGGACGGTGTGAGGACGGTGTGACGCCTGGTGAGGACAGTGTGACGCCTGGTGAGGACGGTGTGACGCCTGGTGAGGACAGTGTGACACCTGGTGAGGACGGTGTGACGCCTGGTGAGGACGGTGTGAGGACGGTGTGACGCCTGGTGAGGACAGTGTGACGCCTGGTGAGGACGGTGTGACGCCTGGTGAGGACGGTGTGACGCCTGGTGAGGACAGTGTGACACCTGGTGAGGACGGTGTGACGCCTGGTGAGGACAGTGTGACGCCTGGTGAGGACGGTGTGACGCCTGGTGAGGACGGTGTGACGCCTGGTGAGGACGGTGTGACGCCTGGTGAGGACGGTGTGACACCTGGTGAGGACGGTGTGACGCCTGGTGAGGACGGTGTGACGCCTGGTGAGGACAGTGTGACACCTGGTGAGGACGGTGTGACGCCTGGTGAGGACAGTGTGACGCCTGGTGAGGACGGTGTGACGCCTGGTGAGGACGGTGTGACGCCTGGTGAGGACGGTGTGAGGACGGTGTGACGCCTGGTGAGGACGGTGTGACGCCTGGTGAGGACGGTGTGACACCTGGTGAGGACGGTGTGACGCCTGGTGAGGACAGTGTGACGCCTGGTGAGGACGGTGTGACACCTGGTGAGGACGGTGTGACGCCTGGTGAGGACGGTGTGAGGACGGTGTGACGCCTGGTGAGGACAGTGTGATGCCTGGTGAGGACGGTGTGACGCCTGGTGAGGACGGTGTGACACCTGGTGAGGACGGTGTGACGCCTGGTGAGGACGGTGTGAGGACGGTGTGACGCCTGGTGAGGACAGTGTGACGCCTGGTGAGGACGGTGTGACGCCTGGTGAGGACAGTGTGACGCCTGGTGAGGACGGTGTGAGGACGGTGTGACGCCTGGTGAGGACGGTGTGAGGACGGTGTGACGCCTGGTGAGGACGGTGTGAGGACGGTGTGACGCCTGGTGAGGACGGTGTGAGGACGGTGTGACGCCTGGTGAGGACGGTGTTTTGATG
>NW_027185423.1:1139770-1162270 GCF_022577435.1 Embiotoca jacksoni | reverse complement strand
GAAACCACACCCGCTCCGGGTGACGTATCACCGCGGTCTAATGTATGAGTGACGTGACGCTTCAGCCAACCAACACGTTCTGCAGGGCACGGAAGGCGGGACAACATGCAGCCGTAGGACGAATAAAATAAAAGGAAATAAAATACAAAATACGTGTATTAAAACAAATTAAATATGACAAATAAATGCAATAAAAATGCAACAGAATCCAATGGAAGATCATTTAAATTATTGTATAAAAATTGTATAATAGAAAAAATAAGATACAATTTTAGGTGTAAAAGAAATGATCACATGCAATAAAATGAGTAATTTAAAATGCCAAAATAAATATAACGAAACAAATAAGAATCATTGCAGTACAAGTAAAAAAAAAAGTTAAAAAAAATATGATAAAATGTTTTTAAAAAATAACAATAAAGCCAATGAAAATTATGAAAATAAAATGCCAGAATAAGACGTAGTAAGAGATAAATAAAGTCAAAACAGACAAAATGATTTAATCACACTCAGTTGATTATAAAATAAAAATTGTATTTAATCGAATTAGAAGATTTTACAGAACAAAGGATAAAGTAAACAGAGAGAAACTTTTCCTCCAATTAAAGAACAAAATTAACTGAATGTCGGATGAATCACAGATTAAATGTTGTTAAATCGGATTTGTTGTTGTAGTTTTGGCTTCACATGCTGATAATTTAAAGCTGCAGTCGTGTGTTTGTTCATGCAGCCATCCAGATGAGGAAGGGCAGCAGGACGGCCAGCAGGGCTGAGGAGGCGCTCACAGCTCGCAGGTACAGCAGCAGACACGCTCCCAGCACCGCCGTCACCTTGGCAACGCGCCGACTCAGCAACAGCTTCCTTACCGTCTTACAGAACTGATGAAATGAAGACAAAATGCACATTTTGAGTCTCTTATTGGTCTTTCTGAGTCTTATTGTGGTTGTTTTAAGTCTGATCAAAGCCATTTTGCATCCCTTCTTGGTCATTTTGAGTCCCTGTGGAGTCATTTTCCATCCCTTTGTGATCAATTGGTGTCTTTTTGTCATCATTTTGCATCCTTTTTTTGGACATTGTGAGGCTCTATTGCAGTTATTCTTCGTCTCCTTGTTGCCATTTTGCATCCTTTTGTGGTCATTTTGTGTGTTTGTGGTCATTCAGAGTCATTTATGTAATCGTCGTGGTATTTTTGCATCTTTTTTGGCCATTTTGAGTCTCTTGGTGCTCATTTTGCATCCCTTTGTGGGTATTTCATGTCTCTTTGTGGCCATTTTGCGTCCCTTTTTGGTTACCCAAAAAGGTCAAAGGTCAATTTTACTTCTCATAAAGTCAGTGTGGTAAAGTTGGTCATTCTAGAAGCTCTGGTCTCTGATATTGGACCTGAAACAGATACTTATCAATATTTTGAATCATTTTTTTAGGTGTGTGGATCAACTAATTGATTAATTATCTGATCATTATCCAACTTTGAGTTCTCCTCTGGCGTGTTTACAACAACACTGTCACAGCAGAGTCTCATCAGTAAAGATGATTAAAGAGTCCCTCTCTTCATGCTTCCATCTCTTCGCCCTCCCTCGTCTTCCTCCGCTCCGCCCGGCCTGAAAGCAGCATCGCGTTCGCTCCGTTCTCTCGCTGCTTCACTCCGACCACCGAGTACAATACGGCGGAACAATAGAGCTTTCACTGACGGCCCGTTGCTGCAACACGGAGGCTTAACCCAGTTAATCAGCTTTAATCTGCAACAGGAAATAAACGCCTCGCAGCCGAAGCTCAGACTCTGATGAAAACTCCAAAGTAGGAATGTACACAGTATTCTTTATAACACAGAAGATTTCATGTGTATTTAGATACTCTGGTACTGAACCGGAAACCTGCTGTTACAGCTCAAACGACAGCTGGACTCTGATTGGATGAAGAGTTTTTTCAAATGTGACGTCACTCGGTGATTGAACTGCTGTTGAAACAAGTTATGTAATGTAAACGGTGGAAACAGCTTGTTTCTACACGTATGTTCTGACTGATGAACACAACAACTGATAACAGCGCACACGTCTTCAACTTCAACTGTTTCAAATTCTTTCAACTGACAGTTCAGTTGTTTCCAAACTTTCCAACTGTGTCAGTTCATCATTGAGACGACTTGAATCTGATTGTTGCTCTTTTGACGTCACCTGGAAGGTCTGGAAGCTCACGACGGTGCCGTATCTGCAGTACATGACGAAGTGCTCACAGTTGTACCACAGCAGGCTGTAGCTCACTTCCCCCAGCAGCTTCTCCGCCCGGCGGGCCACCTCGTCGCCCTGCAGCGCCGCACGGCTGCACACCTGCGCAGAGCACCGCACAGGTGAGTCTCAGCTCCACCGCGGACACGTTCAGCCTGCTGCTATTTCTGCTGCGTCACCTCGTCTGGTATTAACGTTTATTCAGAGGGGAAATCTCCGTTTGCGCCATAACATTTCTCTCTCATTGTTCTCTGTATGATCACGTTTCTATTTTTAATCTCTAATCAGACCACAATGTAAACACTCTCGTTAAAACCTCACATCTCACATACAATACAAATTAAATTTAAATGTGTGATGCACAGGCCCGTCCACTGGAGGAAAATATGTCTGGTGTTGTTGACGCGTGAGATTCAACTTTAAACACATTCATAATTAGAGCACATGAATGGACGTTAAATACATTTAAATCAAGAGTTGCATTAAAGTATTTTCTCCTGAGTTTACGACCACGTTGCTGTCTGTCCTCACCTTGTCCGTGGGGTTGATGAGGATTTCCGATCCGTACGCGAAGTCCTCCACGGAGTCCACTCTGATGCTGCCGCACTGAGGACACAAGAGTCACGTCACGTTTTCATCGTGAAAACCTTCGTATATAAAAACTATCTGTCGCCCAGCTGCTGCAGCCTCACGTTACCGTGACAACCGGCCAAACAGACAGGCCTCTGTGTCATTGGGTTTGGGCATCGAGACGGGGAGACAACACTGCCACCGTCAGGTCAGACTGGAAATTACACGGTTAAAAACGGGCTCCTCACCTTGGCCAGGACTCCCAGTAAGAGTCTGCTGTTGGTGACCATCCGTCTGATCTGATACTGATCACGGGACACCACCGGCAGGATGTCAGGGATGAAATGAGCTACTCTGGAGGGACGGACACGGGACAGAGGACACAGGACAGAGAATAGAGGACACATAAGGAGGCAAAAACATTTAGATCAGCTTCACTTCTTCTTCTTCTGACTGAGTTTGAACTTCTAATCCTTCTTTTATCAGCGTGTTCGACCAATCAGATCGCAGCACCAGACTCACCTGCCCCTCCCCAGGTAAATCCCAAAGTGGGTGAACATGGTCCTGGGGACTTCCAGCAGGTCTCCCCTCCTGAATATCAGGTCATGTTTACTCTCTGTCCCCTCGCCCGTCTGTCTGCTCGTCTTCTCCTCTTCCTCCTCTTCCTCCTCCTGCTCGTCTTCCTCCTTCTTCGTCTTCTCCACCTGCGGCTCCAGTCTCAGCGTGGAGATGAAGACCAGAGCGAGGAGCTGCAGAGGAGACATGTTGAGAGGAGACATGTTGAGAGGAGACGTGTTGAGAGGAGACGGAGGGGGAAAGTGCAGCCGTCTCCTGACGGGGTTTATTGTGCTGGTGGGCGGAGCTTAGAGGATTAAAGCTGCTGCAGAGTTCAAGTTCACTTCACAGCAAACTGACGACCAAGAACTCAACACGACATTCATCTAAAGACAACACACGTTTACATCCTAGAGTTCACAAAGACAACAACAAAGAGACACAACACAAACAAAGAGACAAAAAACAAACAGAGACAAAAACAAACAGAGACAAAAACAAACAAACAAACACAAAACAACCACAAAGACACAAACTGACATAAACTGTAATTCATGTCAGATAACGAAAGTTCGGTGTTCACAGGAACTCTGTGCAAAAGTTCGTGCTGCTGTAGTTCCCACAGATCACCAGCAGAGGGCGACAAACGACACAGATCACCAGAGGACTGCTGAGTCCATGTGCCTGAGAAGGACGACACGTTTTACATGACAAATACAACATAAAATACTGATATACATCAAATATCATAATATACATATATATGATATTAGTGTTTAGACAGAGATATTATTTTACCCAACAATTTTTTTTAAATCCAAACAAAAATTATAACTATAAAATAAATGAATAAAATGTATCTAACCACTTATTTCATTATTTTTGAGATTTGAAAATGAAGACGACTACTTTGTTCACTATCATAACTACTGCGATATTAAAGATGTCACTATTTTAATTTATTGGTCACACTTGATGGGAGGCTGTGGCTCAGACGGTGGAGTGGGTTGAACACTAATCAGAAGGTTGGTGGTTCAATCCCCAGCTCCTCCTGTCCACATGCCTAAGTGTCCTTGAGCAAGACACTGAACCCTAAATTGCTGGTGTGTGAATGTTTTCCTGATGGCAGCACCTTGCATGGTGATCTGTCTCATTAGTGTGTGAATGGAAAAACATGTTAAAGAGCTTTGAAACCAAAAGGTGATCAAACTGTACAAGTACAGAGCATTTACCATTTTATACAGCATTTCTTCTGTTTACTTAAAGATTTAACAAAAAGAACCATTTAATTCTGTCAAAACATTCAGGATTCTTTACACCTCAGAGGAGACTTTAGGGGCTCAAACACAAATACAACATATTCAAGTTATTAAAAGAAGACAACATGTGCACTTTTACTTCCATTTCCTTTATTTACATTTTTAGTATGTAGTATAAAGTGTTACAGCGTCATAAAAAAACAGATTCTGTACAAAAGTATGTTACCGTTTGAAAACAAGCGGGTCGAGGAGGATATTTACAGATATTTACACGAGAGCTTCAGCCGGTTAGAGCGCAGACGAACATGGAAACAGTTTCACGGTGTTTGGTGTCGGGATATGAAAGTCCAAGCTTCTTTTCGGGACTTTGCAGCGGAGCGGGGGGGGCGGTTCACGGCGTCCTGCTCCTTTAACAGTCAAGAAAAACGCTTAATTTGACACGTAACTACGAATAAAAGTCTGTTGTGTTTTCATTTTGTTTACATGCAACCTGAATAAAAAAAGTAGTAAATATGAAACAATCTTTGGTCTTCCTCTTCCACGTCAGTCGGGGTGGGCGGCACAAAGGGGCGGGGCTTTGGTCCTTCGAGTTTCTGTTTCCGTCAGTAATAAGTTGCTAACATTGCTAATGCTAACTACCATTTCCTGTTTTTCTGTTTATCCCAAACAAACAAACAAATAATGTAAAATAACGATCACTTCCTGTGCAGCAGAAAAGAGCTGTAACAGCGAAATGACCGGGAGTTAAAGGAGACGACTGCGTCCTCTCCGTCGGTCTCCGACCTGCTCAGAACCGGCGGCGAGGCTCCCGGCGGCCCGGCGGCTCTTAGCTGGCCATCCACAGGGTGAAGGGGATGAGGAGGGAGGGCAGGGCGGTGCTGCACGATACTCCCAAACACACCATGGACAGGAGCCCCAGCAGCGCCGTCAGGAAGATGTTCCGCTGGTCCCGGATCAGACACTTTAGACTCTCGCAGAACTGGAGACAAAAAGAAGAGACGGCAAAATGAAATGGTTCTGAAGAATATCAAGTCGGGATGTTTTCAGAAGTAACACCAGGAGAACAGCATCAACTCTCGAAAGCACCGAACAGCTTCTCACGGGGCAGGACGGGACGGGACGGGACGGGGCGGGGCGGTTCTCCAGAACCTCTGGGAGGTGGTTCTACCCTCGGCCCGATCTTTGTATCAGACTGTTTTTGGACCAATTGACAAATTGTTGACATTTTATACAATCGATTAGTTTAACAACGGAAAAATCATTTTGAGTTTCGACCTTAAAAAGAATCAGAACGTTTGCTGAAAGTTTCGAACGTCGAATTTAAAAAACCTTTCATGTTGAAGTGAAGCGCCGCCTGGACCTTCGGCTCAGCGAGCCTCTTCTTGTGGAAGAACCTGGAACATAATTGGCCTGTTGTTTGTTTTACTGCAGGGCCCCCTGAGGCCCCTTTAAGAGCTCCTGTTGGCCCCCCACCCCCCCTTTGAACCACCCTGGAGGAGGCAGACTGCAGGCAGGTCAACTGTTTAGGTTGAAAATTACAGGAAGTGAAACTCGATCAGGGGAAAGTCTGTTTGCTGCCGGAGGGAAACCAAAGTCTGTTCTTCATTCCTGCTGCGTTTTAACACATTTCATCAAATAAACAGAGAAGAACTTTTGTTTTTGTTTTGTTGTTGTTGTATTTTCTTGAACATTAAATGGAGATTAAACTTCCTGAACTTCTGAGGGACTCGGCAGCTCTTTGTTCCACTGCATCGAGTGACGGATTCTCCTCCAACAACCGCTCGTCTCGTCACGTTGGTCGAGTTTGGAAGAAAAGCTGAGTCGGCACTTTCATACAGTTCACATGAAAAGAGAAAGAGTTCATCCTACCGACGGAGAACAGCAAGGTACCGCTGGGTTGGTTCTTTAAAGAACTGGAGAACTTTCCCTGCTTTTGACTTTGTTTCAGACTTTGGACTGTTTTTAGACCTGGTTCTGGACTGGTTTTGAAGCTAGTTTTGGACCTGGTTCTGGACTGGTTTTGAAGCTAGTTTTGGACCTGGACTGGTTTTGAAGTTAGTTTTGGACCTGGACTGGTTTTGAAGTTAGTTTTGGACCTGGACTGGTTTTGAAGCTAGTTCTGGACCTGGACTGGTTTTGAAGTTAGTTTTGGACCTGGACTGGTTTTGAAGCTAGTTCTGGACCTGGACTGGTTTTGAAGTTAGTTCTGGACCTGGACTGGTTTTGAAGTTAGTTTTGGACCTGGACTGGTTTTGAAGCTAGTTTTGGACCTGGTTCTGGACTGGTTTTGAAGCTAGTTTTGGACCTGGACTGGTTTTGAAGTTAGTTTTGGACCTGGACTGGTTTTGAAGCTAGTTTTGGATCTGGTTCTGGACTGGTTTTGAAGGTAGTTTTGGACCTGGTTCTGGACTGGTTTTTGATGGGAGCGTGGTTAGTTGTGTCCACAGTGTTGAGCTGAACCGGGCCGGGCCTGACTATGAACAAACCGCAGAGGGACCGGAGCTGGAAGGCTCCGCTGCCCTCCTTCATCATCATCATCATCATCATCGGTTCCTGCCAGGCGGCTGCAGGTCTGAATGCAGCTCTTGTTCTCAGGACTTTTCCAAGCAGCGACCCAGATTTTCCTTCGGTGCTCAGACGGAGGTGGAGGGAGGACCGGACCGGACCGGACCGGACCGGGCTGCACCTGAACACCAACACACCGCTCCGCTGTTGTTCTCAGAACCGAGTACGGTACTGGAACTTCAGACTTTTAGGGAAACACAAAAGAACACGTGTTTCCTGTTCTGAAGTTGATTCGTGAGCAGACTCACTTTGACGCGCTCGCTGTGCAGAAAGTAAAACGAGCTCCATCAGCCTGCAAACCGAGTCCGAACCAAACCAGAACACCTTCAAGCTTTCACTGGTTTTATGAGTCCAACAGACTTTCTCCGTCTAAGAAAACAAGCTTGTGTTGGAGTGAACCAGAATAAAACTGCATGAAGCCTTTTACATTCCGGATGTGAATGTTTGGTGATAAATCAGACTAAACGTGAGTTTGTGGATCCTGGAGTTCGTTTTTGGGTGTTTCGGTTCTTTGCTGCCACTTTTGAAGGACAAACCGAGACTTGCAGAGAGCCGAAGACCATCTGCTGCTGCAGCGGAACGCTTTCCGTGCTCGGTGTGAAACCTCTTCATCAGCGTGAACAACACGAAGCACGGCGATGGAACCTCCACGCGCGGACTCTACATCAAAGCAGCCGTCCGCGCTCCGGCGCGTTAAACGCGTCACCGGCCGGTGCCAGCTTCTCACCGGCCGGTGCCAGCTTCTCACCTGGTCGGTCTGCAGGCTCTGGGCGGCGTCGTAGCGGCAGTACGTGACGAAGTGCTCGCAGTTGTTCCACAGCAGGCTGTAGGACACGGTGCCCACCAGCCGCTCCGCCCGCCGCGCCACCTCCTCCCCGGACAGCGGGCTCCGGCGCACCGCCCGGTCCATGGCGTTCAGCAGGATCCCGGCTCCGTACGCGAAGTCCTCCACCGAGTCCACCCGGATGCTCGCGCGTTTGGAGAGCACCCCGAGCAGCAGTCGCGTGTTGGTTACCATCTCCTGGATCTGGCGGCTGTCGGCGGTCAGCGCCGGTAGGATGTCCGGGATGAGGTGCGCTACCCGGTTGTCGCCCAGGTAGATGCCGAAGTGGGTGAAGAGAGTCCGGGGCACCTCCAGCAGGTCGCCCCGCTCGAGCTTCTGCTCCCGGTCACAGCGCCGGGACAGCTGCGGCTCCGCGCGCGCTCTGCGCAGAGGAGGCAACAGGCTGGACAGCTTGACGTGGGCGAGGAGGAAGAGCTTCTCCAGGAGGAAGGTGAGCGTATCCAGCATGGCTGAAGGACCGGAGAGGACAAGCTTTGTGCGGCAGGACTCGTGTCTTCTACTCTGTCTGCGCATCCTAACTCTCCGCCGAGTTTTCCTCCCGCACGGAAATTTGGAGGGGTGGGGGGAGGACCTCGTGACGTCATGACGGCAGACAGCGAAGGTATGAGACAAAGAATCAGTGATGCACAAAACGAAACGGGACAGAGTTGTTGTTTGTGGATGTATAAACTCTTAGAGCTCTTCATCATCAGCTTCAGACAAATTCATTCTTTGTGAGCTCTCAAAAACCCAGGAAGTGGACCGAACCGGGTTCTGGAGGGTTCTAGAAACCTCCAAGACTCCATCAGGATGAGAAGCACACAAAGCTGCCAAACAAGAAAACACAGAGAACCCATCACGTCCTACACACACACACACACACACACACACACACACACACCCCCACACACACACACACACCACACACACACACACACACACACACACACCCCACCCCACACACACATACACCACACACACACACACACACCACACACACACACACACAAACACACACACACATACCCAACATACACCCCCCCACACACACACACAAACACACCCCCACACACACACACACACACACACCCCCACACACACACACACACACACACACACACACACACACACACACACACACACCCCACCCCACACACACATACACCACACACACACACACACACCACACACACACACACACAAACACACACACACATACCCAACATACACCCCCCCACACACACACACAAACACACACACACACACACACACACCACACACACACACAAAGACCCCCCACCCCTCCCACACACACACAAACACACACACACACACACACACAAATACACACACACACACACAAACACACACACACATACCCAACATACACCCCCCCCCACACACACACCCCCCCCCCACACACACACACACCCACACACACAAACACCCCCCCCCCCCCCCACACACACACACACACACTAAGCTGTGTGAACTGCTGGCTCAGCTCTTTGTGCAGCTTCAGACTTCGTATGAACACGAAGACACTGACAAAGAATCAAAGAATCAACGCTACATTTCAAAGGCCAAACAAACCAGTCACCCTCCTCTTCCTCAGACTGGGCAGAAAACCAGTGAAGAAGAAGGTCTATAATATTTCTGTGTCTGCAGAAGCTTCCTGCCAACTTGAACTCTTTGTTTAATCATGCAAATTTCAACAGGAGAAAGTTTGAGGCTTCTTCTTCCTGTTCTGGCAGCATTTTAAGAATCGGCCATATTTGAATTTAATATGAGGGTCGATCAGTAAGTTCAGAGTGTTCCTGAACGCAGCACGGTGCTCCACAGGGAGCAGCAGGATCAACGACCTCCATCAGGAAGTATTCAGAGTTCATCATCATTACTGAGTTCCTCACGTTAACGTGACCTCTGACCTCTGGTACCTGAACATTAGTGATGTCACCATGGAAACCTGAAACTGGAGCAGACAAACAGCAGATTTTGAGGAACATTTTTCAAGGAACAGAAAATCTTCAACACGACTGCTTACAGCTGAGTGTTCCTGAGCCCATGCAGTGATTTCCACTACAGAATCATGGCTGTTTTTAAAAGCAGTTCCTCCTGAGAAAATCCCAGACAACATCAGAGTTTGGGGTCTAACTCTGGAAATGGTTTCATCTGTCCCTCGTTGTCCTTCCCTCCCTGTATTTAGTCTGTGAGCTCTTCTTCTTCCCTCTTTGTTTCAGTTTCCTGTCTGTTGCTGAGTCTGTTGAAACCCAGAGGACACAAACAACCTGAACTGTGGCGTCATGGCAACAGGCTTTTCCAACATGAGTGTGTCTAAGATTTCCTCTTCCCCAAAAATGTTGACCCTTAACCTAATGCAAGGGGAAAGGTCGAAAACCAATATATGTGATCTTTTTGGGTCCTCAGGAACCACTGCTTTAAAAACAGCCATGATTCTGTGGTGGAAATCACTGCATGGGCTCAGGAACACTCAGCTGTAAACCCAAATGTTGACCCAAAATCTGCTGTTTGTCTGCTCCAGTTTCAGGTTTCCATGGTGACATCACTAATGTTCAGGTACCAGAGGTCAGAGGTCACGTTAACGTGAGGAACTCAGTGATGATGATGAACTCTGAATACTTCCTGATGGAGGTCGTTGCTTCCTGCTGCTCCGTGTGCAGCACCGTGCTGCGTTCAGGAACACTGTGAATTTATTGATCCACTCTGGTAGAAATGACCTGACACCCATCTGGAGGGACGCCGCACCTCGAGCATGATGGGAAGTTTACCGAGTAGCTCCGTGTTGGAGCGAAGCTGCTTGTCATGCACTTCTCAGCTCTGCCTTTCACTCCTGCTGTTTTTCCTCCTTTTCCTGTAACGAGAAGAAGAGGATTTTGGGGGATTAAGGGTAGATTATGGTAACACACACACACACACACACACACACACACACACACACACACACACACACACACACACACACACACACACACACACACACACAGCCTCCACCCCCTCCGAGGCAGCCTGCCTGCTGCTGAATGGGTGTGTTGATGTGACCCAGCCGAGCTGTGAAAGGAGAATGGAGCTGAGTGACTGAGGACCAGATCTGGCTGCTCGCTGTGTGTACGTGTACTGGTGCATGTATCTTTGTGGGGACCGTTGGCTGTCTTGGGTCTTATGGAGACGTTTGAACAGACTTGATTGTAGATTACGTTTAGAAGCAGGTTTCAGTGAAGTATTTTAGCCTCTTTAAAAAAAATATAATTCATGAATTATCCCATCAAAGAACTGCGTTTAACGGCTTGTGTTTCTGACTGTAGTTTGTTTCATCAAGACTCAGAGGATGTAAACTCAGTACTTTAGCACCACACGGTAAACTGGTGCAATCAAGACCTGTCTCGTGTTGACTATAAATCCATGTCAGCCAGGGTCCCCACAAAGGTAGACAGACAAACGTGTGTGTGTGTGTCACTCAACACGATCCTAATGCTCTCCAGCCGTTTGGGGAGGAGATGTGGGACAAAACAGCAGATTATTACCAACAAAAACTAAATTAGCATCTTCTCAGAGGAGATTTGGAGCAAAAAAACAAAACTTAAATCCTCCAAAAACAAACAACTTTCCCAATTTAACCACAACTTCCTCTTTTTCTGCAAAATATACATTTGATCTCAACTCCAATGAGTAAATTCAGCTTTTTAACTCATGAATCATACCAAACATGACTAATGTGATTCAAAGAGCTCAATTATAACTTGGATTTAGATTTATGCTGTTGACAAGAAATATTCAAATAATTTTGAAAAAGAATAACTTTTGCACAATTAGTGTTTTATTTTTGTTCTGTTGTCTTTTAAACTGGTGAAAAAAATAAATCAACATTTTGTAAACATAAAAAAAAGTCTCGCTTCAAGTGTCTCTGCAGACTCTGCTGCCAGACTTGTATTTCATTCTTCATCCATCTACCTCAAACGTTTGCATACAACTCCAATTAAACTGAGATCCTTTTGTGCTGTTTGTCTTTGGGAGTCGGAGCACCAATGAAAAACAGCCTCACAGGGAGCGAGGTGCAGACAAAAAGACAAAATGGAGGCCAGAAAGGGCACAAAGAGGGAAGAAAAATGAGCGATGAGATGTGATTTATCTCCTTTTATGTACCGTGACAGCACGACAGAGACTTTTACCCTCCAAAAAACCATTCGACCAACCTTCGGTTACAAGTTAAACTTCTCCAGAAACTTGTTCATAGTTTGATGGAAACTTTGTCACTTTAAAACATGTTAAAGTGAGTCATGGTTGTCCTTTAGATGAGAATTAAAACAGTGTTATGTGTGTTTCGTTAACACATCTTTTCAGGCGGGGGGGAACTTGTGTTTCAAAGTTGAACGAACTTAAAACGATGATAAACCGGCCGACGCTTTCAATAAACTCCTGGCAGAGAAAAGAACATTTTGTCGGCGGCCGGCTGCAACTCAGATCTGCTCAGCTAGAAAACAACCAGTTGAGAAGTAGTTTTTTTTCTTCATCATGAATTGAATTAACAACTGTTCAATTGTGTGGAATAAACACATTGACTAACGTCATCAAAGGGATATAACTGGTGGGGAAATGGATGTGGTTCGCTGTTGGCAGTGAACTCAATCAAAGCGAATCATTACGAGTCCTTAGGACGTATACTGTAGATAACGTGGATATTTTTATAGTCCCTTAAACAACGTGAGTGAAATTTTAAAAAACAACACAGAATTCATCCTCGGCCGTCTTTTCCAGGTCCAGCAGCCTCTTCGCTCGTCTGGCCGGGAATTATTCTGACGTAAAACATGAAACGAAACCCCTTTTGTCTTTGTGAGAGTCGGCGGGCCTCCGTGAGTCAGAGCAAGCTGCCGTCCTCCGACAGAGAAGGAGGCCGAGCAGCAGGAAGACGACCACAACTCAACAGACCAGCTGCAGCTCTCGGGCTGATTGGTGCACACACATTCTCACCGGCTCCGTCTGGATATTAATCTCAAGCTTTCATCTTCTGGTTATCAGTCTGAAGCTCAGTCTGCGCCGGGAAACAGGAAAAGCTCAGAAAACTCCAACAAACTTCAGTAAAATATCGAGTTGACTGATTTAACTCCCGACTCAAAGTTAATCCACGACTCAGCAGATACTTTGGGTTTTATTTCCATTTGTCTCCTCTGCAGTAGAGTAAAGATTCAGAACCAAACAAAAACAAACAAACAAAAAACTTCTTCTATAAAGTGGAAAAAAAGCTGTTTGATGATTTTATTCTTCATGTGAATCTTAACTGGACTAATGACGGAGTCTCTCCTCGAAACCACAATTTAAACAAACTGCGGTTTGTGTGAACAACAAAACAAGTGTTTGATGTTTTCTAGCTTACAGTGGTGTGAAAAAGTGTTTGCCTCCTTCCTGATTTCTTATTTCTTTGCATGTTTGTCTCACTTAAATGTTTCAGATCATCAAACAAATTTAAATATTAGTTAAAGATAACACAAGTAAACACAAAATGCAGTTTTTAAATGAAGGTTTTTATTATTAAGGGAGAAAAACAATCCAAACCCACATGGCCCTGTGTGAAAAAGTGTTTGCTCCCTAAACCTAATAACTGGTTGGGCCACCCTCAGCAGCAACAACTGCAATCAAGCGTTTGTGATAACTTCCAGTGAGTCTTTTCCAGCTGTGGAGGAATGTTGGCCGACTCATCTTTACAGAGTTGTTGTAATTCAGACACATTGGAGGGTTTTCCAGTACCAACCTCCTTTTTAAGGTCATGCCACAGCATCTCAATAGGATTCAGGTCAGGACTTTGACGAGGCCACTCCAAAGTCTTCATTTGGTTTTTCTTCATCCATTCAGAGGTGGACTTGCTGGTGTGTTTTGGATCATTGTCCTGCTGCAGAACCCAAGTTGGCTTCAGCTTGAGGTCACGAACAGACGGCCGGACGTTCTCCTTCAGGATGTTTTGGTAGACGGTAGAATTCATGGTTCCATTTATCACAACAAGTCTTCCAGGTCCTGAAGCAGCAAAACAGCCCCAGACCATCACACTACCACCACCATATTTTACTGTTGGTATGATGTTCTTCTTCTGAAATGTGGTGTTACTTTTATGCCAGATGTAACGGGACACACACCTTCCAAAAAGTTCAACTTTTGTCTCGTCAGTCCACAGAGTATTTTCCCCAAAGTCTTGGGGATCATCAAGATGTTTTCTGGTAAAAACAAGACGAGCCTTAATGTTGTTTTTGCTCAGCGGTGGTTTTGGTCTGGGAACTCTGCCATGCAGCCATTTCTGCCAAGTCTCTTTCTTCTGGTGGAGTCATGAACACTGACCTGAACTGAGGCAAGTGAGGCCTGCAGTTCTTTGGATGTTGTCGTGGGGTCTTTTGTGACCTCTCGGATGAGTCGTCTCTGCTCTTTTGGGGTAATTTTGGTCGGCCGGCCGCTCCTGGGAAGGTTCACCACTGTTCCATGTTTTCTCCATTTGTGGATAATGGTTCTCACTGTGGTTCTCTGGAGTCCCAAAGCTTTAGAAATGGCTTTAGAACCTTTTCCAGACTGATAGATCTCAATTACTTTCTTTCTCATTTGTTCCTGAATTTCTTTGGATCTCGGCATGATGTTTATCTTCTGAGGATCTTCTGGTCTACTTCACTTTGTCAGGCAGGTCCTATTGAAGTGATTTCTTGATTGAGAACAGGTGTGTCAGTAATCAGGTCTGGGTGTGGCTCCAGAAATTGAACTCAGGTGTGATAAACAACAGTTAAGTTATGTTTTAACAGGAGGGGGCAAACACTTTTTCACACAGGGCCATGTGGGTTTGGATTTTTTTTCTCCCTTAATAATAAAAACCTTCATTTAAAAACTGCATTTTGTGTTTACTTGTGTTATCTTTGACTAATATTTCAATTTGTTTGATGATCTGAAACATTTAAGTGTGACAGACATGCAAAGAAATAAGAAATCAGGAAGGAGGCAAACACTTTTTCACACCACTGTATCTGCTCTCCTTCCTGACAAAGACACATTAACATCAGCTTCGCTCAGAAAAATATCTTTAATCTCCTCGGTTTAGTATCTACAAAATCAATTTCATACAGAACTTTTTAAATGCATTTTGAAAGTAAGCATGAGAAGAAGAGTACAAATATGGCAGAAGTGATTTTCTTTAGCGTGCTACTAACAATTTAAATTTTTAGTCGTCGAAGGTTTTTAATTACAAGAGCTTAATAATGTGTTTGAAAAATTTGAAAGAATCTTGACAAAGTGGACGAAGAGCCACAGAAAGCCTCGTATAGAAAAAGCACTCATGGTTGAACATTAAGGCTTCAGGTGGGTCTGAATCGAAACACTTTGAATAATACACCGGCAGCCATTTGGACCGGAGTCAGAAAGAAGCAGAGCAAACGTAGAAACATCAAACCAGTTCAAACCCAGTTCATCCGAGACCTTTAACTGCTTTCAAACTTAAAATAGAAATCCTGAGATGTTTTTTTGTTTCTGTCGGTTGAATTAAAATCCGTTTCAATGAAGAAACAAATCTTTGGATTTTTGGTTTTTCTCCAAAAACCAGCAAAAGTCTCAGTCTGAACCAAATATTTCAACATTTACTGGTATTAAATCTGCCAGATATTCATGCTGTTTTAAGTGGAGACGAGAAATGAAACCTTTGATTAAGTAAAGACGAAACGCTCAGCAAGGAATCGCCAACGATTAACAGCAGATGATCATTCTATTCATCAATAAATCAATAATTACATTCCATTATTAGCACAATAATCTGAACAGCATCTCGGTAGAAATGGACCTCGGTCTACTCGATGTAGATACGCGGTATCATTTCCATCTTAACGGTGATCAGAGTGGCACATTGGACCAAAAAAAAAATCAGTCACGGTCGATGAAGACGTCGGTGGTGAAGTCAGGAAGTCAACGAGGCTTGGCGTCATTTCCTGGTTCTGGTTCTGGTTCTGGAAAGTCCCGATTGACCCAAACGTTGGCTGAAAATGACTAAAACAGGTCAGAAATGAGCAGCAATTCCCTGGAAATCCTTTTATCTTCAGACTTCATGAAGCATTCTGGGTAACTATCACATGGTCCAGGTTTTTTTTGGGGAGGGGGGAGGGGGGGTCAGTGTTGTTTAACAATGATGAAGGGTTTCTCCAAATAATTGAGACGAACATCTCTGGAAGTAATCTAGAGGACAGATGTGGATCCAGACCTTGTTTTCATCGTGGAGATGTGAAGCGGTGACACTCGCGGTCGGAGTCTCTTCCAGTTTGGACTTTTATGGAAACAGGAAGTGAAAGCTTTGATTCTGACACCTCGCTTTACAAATCTGCCCGTTTCATTGTCCCTTAAATCCCAAAGACAGGCTGACAGATGGGAACTTTTCCCGTGTGACTCCCTTTTATTGGGCTGATTTATGCTCATGCAGCTCTGCTTTCACGGCTGGAAGGTTTCTGACTGGCTGTCATTTATTATGGAGTCTTTGAATGTCTGTTCAGAGGACAGTTGTTTTTTATTGTTTTGGGCAGACTGTGAAATGTGTTTGGGGCTCGTCCATTTCAACAAATGCTTTTATTAGTTTCACGTTTAGAGCAAGAAATTCAGAAATCTTCAAAATGAGGTCAAAGGTCAGAGCGACCGCGGCCATGGAAAAGGTTTGGAAAAGGTTTGGAAAAGGTTTGGAAAAGGTTTGGAAAAGGTTTGGAAAAGGTTTGGAAAAGCAGCCGAGGGGATTTATTTTCCGCAGACGAGGAGGAAGATCGAGAGCGGGCCGTGATTCAGAGGAGGCGGGCGATGAGGTGGGAGTCTGACGGAAGCTGTGCAGCTTCAGTCTGTTTGCAATTATGACTAAACGGAGTGGAAGCCAGCGGGTCAGGCTGGTGGAGCAGACGTGCATTCCTGCGGGGCGGTGAACATCGGAGCCGGGTCGCGTCGAGGTGAAGCAGCCGGGCGTCCCGCCCGTCGGACCCGAGGCCGGCGAGCACGCGTCTCCTCCGACGGCCGTTTACCCTCCGAGGGAAACCCGAACCTCCGGAGGTCAGGGGTCGGGGCGGCCCCCCCGAAGCTGCTCTGGACTTCAAGTGGAGATGTGTGGCGGCAGCGCGGATGTTCGCCCTCCAAACACTTCCTCACGTTACCGACATCCGTGCTCCTCCACTTCCTGTCGGTCAGTCGGCTTTTAAAGGAGCTCCGAGACTCCACGAGGACGCGTCTCCACGCAAAATAATACGCTGCACAAACAACTGCTGGCTGAATTTGTCTCGTTTCAGGTGCTTCCTGTGATATCACACCAGCTCCATCAGCAGATAGTTCGGCCATCGTTCTCCTTCCAGCATTTTAAGGACTTACGAGGGTTTAAATTCATTCTGGACCACAGAAACAGCGACAACCTGCCAGAGTCCATTCAGCCTTTCTATCACGTTGCATGATCTTCATCGGCAGTTTTGATGCAGCTCAGTGATGAACGGAGCAGCAGGAAGCAACGACCTCCATCAGGAAGTATTCAGAGTTCAACATCATCACGGAGTTCCTCACGTTAACGTGACCTCTGACCTCTGACCTCTGGTACCTGAACATTAGTGATGTCACCATGGAAACCTGAAACTGGAGCAGACAAACAGCAGATTTGGGGTCTAATTTCTGAAGAACAGAAAATCGTGGCCACGCCTGCTTCCACCCGAGCGTTCCTGAACCCACGCTCGGGTCAAACTCTGGAAACGGTCAACAGAGACTCTTGAAACGTTTCAGACATGAAGCGACGAGTTCGACACTTTTGTTCTTTTCTTTTCTGCTTCGTAGTCTTCAGGTCAGTCTTCTCTGCTCAAGTTTCAGGTCCATGGTGAAATGTAAGAAGTCAATAATTTGGGGTTTAAAATGGTAAACAATGAACCTTAAAACCTTCTACCTGAAGGCAGCGCTTCGTTTGAGTTTCCTGGATGTTTGTATTGGTTTGTTTTCAGGATAAATCTGAATCTGAGCCAAAGCTCACGTTAGGAAGATGACCGGCCGCGGGACGTTTCCCCGACCCGGTACGGCCTCGTGCTCTTCAGGTGTTTCCGTGTCCCGGTTGTTGATCCGCTGACGTCTTTCCTTTACGTGAATTTCTTTAAGGTCTCCGTCCTCTCAGTCCACCAGCGACTTGAGGTCGGGAAGTCCTCTCAGCTTCAGGTCCAGCAGCATCTGACCGTAGGTTTTACCCTGTGAGAGGAAACAAAGAGTGTTTGGATTCACGTCGTTCTGAGTGTGTGTGTGTGTGTGTGTGTGTGTGTGTGTGTGTGTGTGTGTGTGTGTGTGTGTGTGTGTGTGTGTGTGTGTGTGTGTGTGTGCGTCGGGGGGGAGGGGGGGTCCCTGATGTGTGTGAGGTGGAGGGAGAAAACTTTACAGGAGTGTTGGGGAACGAGGTTTTCATACTTCTGACAAACCTCTGAATTTTTGGACGCTTCAGAGTGAAAACGGTGTCGACAGCTGCAAAGAGTATTTCAAAGTATTTGGACGAGTAAACATTTCTTCTTTTAATTTGAAATATATTTGGATGTTACGATGGAGGTTTTTTTCTCCCGATAAGAGTCCTTTAAATATTATTTGTCGAAACAGAGTTCATGAAAGTTATTACACGGAAGCTCTGCTGAAAGTATGACATCATCGTCTCCTTTCAAAATAAAACTGTCTTTCTTACCAAAAATAAGTGTTCATTTCCAATCATTAGGCTCCGCCCCCTCTCCTCTCACCATCAAAACAAACTGCTGCTTGCTAACCGCAGCAACAGGAAGTGACGGGGTTTGTGGGTAATGTGGTCTTCTGATGGAACGAGGAACATGTTCAATGAGTTTTCTCCACTTCCAGCTGGAAGAGACTGAACTTTGTTTTAGTGTTGAATGATTTCTACATAAATCTGAAAAAAAAAGAAAACCTCAAAAAATGTGCATCTCATCAATCACAAAAAAACTCACTTCAAACTGGAGGAACTAATTCAAGTAAACCCAGTGTTCATGATGAAACAGGTCTGTGATGGATTAAGAAAAAATGAACTGCATCCAAACTTTTCCTTGTTCTTGTTTCCTTTTTTTAAGAATCATTTGTTTGAAACAAAATAAACTAATAAATGTCTTCATCAACAGCTGATGAGCGTCAGAATCACGTTCAGATCACGACCGCTCAGCGCTGCATCGTTACACGTGCTGCTTTTATTTTGAAATATTTCTACCTGTGAGACGGCTAATGCGAAACCAAAGATGAATGTTAACGTCTCGTTGACCCCGACAGATCTTTGAGATCAACTCTGGACGTCCTGAAGACGAGGACAAAGCAGAAGTGTCTTTGCAGGCTGAAACCTGGTTTCAGGGTGAAAAGGGTGAAAAGGGTTTTGACCCCTACGACGACAGGAAGTGTGCGTTACCTGGGGGTCGCTGCGCAGAGACGCCACCCCTCCCCCGCCCAGAGAGCTCTGCAGCACGAAGTTCAAGCCGTGGATCCCCGGCAGGGTGTATCTGCAAGGAGACGGAGACGCCGTTACCACGGAAACAAAAAAAACACACAAAAAAACACCATCAAATGTGTCTCACACACACACACACACACACACACACACACACACACACACACAGACACACACACACACACACACAGACACACACACACACACACAGACACACACACACACACACACACACACACAGAGACACAGACACACACACACACACACACACACACACACACACACACACACACACACACACACAGAGACACACACACACACACACACACACACACACACAGGTCTGCCAGCACAGCCTGGCACCATGTGTTGGTATGAAAGTTTATTGCACACGTAAATGTGTGTGTGTGTGTGTGTGTGTGTGTGTGTCTCTGTGTGTGTGTGTGTGTGTGTGTGTGTGTGTGTGTGTGTCTGTGTGTGTGTGTGTGTGTGTGTGTGTGTCTGTGTGTGTGTGTGTCTGTGTGTGTGTCTGGGATTTACAAGAAGTGTGAGTCGGTGTGCGTCATGGTTACACACGTATGTTTTTTTGCACGTACATCGAGGCATCAAATGAAACCCAGGTGAGTGTGTGTCTGCAAGCAGTTAAACGTGTGTGTGTGTGTGTGTGTGTGTGTGTGTGTGTGTGTGTGTGTGTGTGTGTGTGTGTGTGTGTGTGTGTGTGTCTCCTGCAGGGTTAACGAGTGTTGGAGGTGCTCTAATGAAGCGTCCGTGGCGGCGGGGAGGCGTTTCGGGGTGCGAGAGGAGACGCAGGTCAGCGAGCTTTACGACCTCCACCTCTTCATTACGCTAACCGCTAACCGCTAACACGCCGCCTCACCACTTAATGTCTGCTGAACAGCGGCCTCTCTGGTCAGAGGCGGTAACTACAGGAACACCAAATTCATCTAATGTTTACATCCTGTTCTACTTTTGTGGTCAAATCTGGAGTCTTAAAGCTCCTTGGTAGCATGGTGAAGTGTAAAGTCTGGGTGTATACAGCCTGTAATTCCCAAACTGTGGTACGTGTCCCACTAGAAGGACACAAGGCTCCACCTAGTGGCCCTGAAGAGTGTCGCGCTATCGTATTCTTTCCGTTTCCCACTTGCAGCTGTAACATTTAAAATGTTCCCGCTATTATACCTCGTTAAATATGTACGTCTGGAACATTTTTTTGTTAATTTTTGGACTATTTCAGGAATAAAATGTGACGCTAAAATTAGCGTGACCAAGTTGGATTTTAATCTTAAATGAATAAAACTAGCATTTTCCACTGTTGCTATGGTGACAAGTTTACACACAGTAATCAATAATATACATTTCCATCACTTACATTTCATAAAGTCGTCAGCATAATTCTGCTGTTTTCAACGGTTACTCATCAGAAGTGTTGTTGTCCAGTTTCCTGCAAATGTTTCACTATAAAAGTCTCGTTAAGAAATGAAGGGAGGACGGAGGGCTTTTAATTTGAAAGGGATACGGGAAGCGCTGAGTTTGTTTTAACGATGCGACGCAGCAACTTTAACGGGGCAAACGGGAGCGGATCAAAAAGGCTTCATTCTGCCTTTTCCATCGAAGCCTCGCCGTCTTCCTCCTGACAAACACAAACAGACGTCTTCCTCTGCTCACCGTGTGACGGCGTCGTACGCCCCCGGCTCGATCAGGTGGGCGAAGTATTCCTCCACCACAGAAGAAGTCAGGTGTTTCTTCAGGTAGGGGAAGAAGAGGGGATGACGAGCGACCACTCCTGAACAGATGAAGAGGTGAAGTCAGAGTTGGTTGAATTGCATGAACATTTTTACAAATATAAACTGCTTAGAACGGTTCATTCACCAGTTTTAAGCAATATTTTTCATTAATATTTGACCAAAACAGTTAAATATGATAAATATTGTCGTACTAACTGCATCATTAAACTCAAACAAAAAACCAAACACACTTCCAGCAACATGAAACGATTTCACCTGAAAACAACAGCTTGGAAATGATTTTGATTTGTTCAGCAAAAGTCTCAAAATCTTGTTTTAAAGCATCATGTCAGCATTTTAGGGAATACAAAGTTTATTTGCAGTCTTACCAAGAGTTGCATGAGCAAACTGGTGCCACTTAGCCTAGCTTAGCATAAAGACAGAGGGGGGGCAGCTAGCCGGGGGATGGGCAAAGTTAAGAAAACCCACCAACCAGCAGCTGGTTCATCAACAAAGTCCTAACAAAAGCTGAAGAGTTGTACCGAGGTGGACAGTTTCTGGACCAACAACCGTTTGAAAAACGAGACGTGATAAATAAAGCGGAAGACTTTGCTAGCGTTGGGCCGAGCCAGGCTAAGTGTCAGCTAAGCTAAGCTAAGCTTCAAAACATCAAGTTTCCTGAAGTACTCGTAAAAAACCCTCCACGATCCCTGGAACCTCCTCAAGGATCCATCAAACACCTTAAAGAACCCTTCAGGACCGTCTGAGTCCTGTCAAGGAAACAAATTGTATTTCTTCAAGGACCACAGGATCACCATCTGATGTAAAAACTCCTCGAGAAGCGTGTAAACAGTCTGAAGGACGCCCACGAGCTTCAGACTGTAAACTAGGCGAGCCAGTACCACAGCATCCTGCTCTCTGATTGGCTGGCAGGTGTTTCTTTAAATCACACATTAGCTCTTTCTGCTCTGGACGGACGTGAAGGCGGCTAACTGAAATTAGTGTTTGAAACCTGTTAAATCGAATGTTCTGGGTTTACTGGTTCTCACCGATGTTGGCCGAGTCTCCCTTGTCGCCGCTCCTGGTGTAGGCCAGCTCCTCCAGCCTGTAGCTGTGTGGTCCGCTGGGCAGGTCTGGACAGACACCAGGAAAACAAAACGCTTGTTTGGCTCAGCTCACAGTGATAAAACAACCAAGACCACAGGACAGGTTTCTAAATAAAAGCCGGTACGATAAATATTAAAAAGCAGCAGCTCCGTCCTGACTTGGAGCAGGAAAGTGAAGGTGGAGGAGGCAGCGGAGACTCCAGGCTTTTATTTTCTAAATACAT